>NC_092735.1:25381623-25695908 GCF_047496885.1 Scyliorhinus torazame | reverse complement strand
CTGCACTGTTGGTGGTGCTACCTTTCAGGTGAGACATTAAAACGGAGCACCTCTCAGCTGGATGGGAAAGGTACTGACTCGAAGAAGTGCAGGGGAAAGAAAGTCCTGGGCAATGTTTATCGCTCAACGAACGTGGCTAAGAATTATAATAATATTCTTTATTATTGTCACAAGTAGGCTTACATTAACACTGCAATGAAGTTACTGCGAAAAGCCCCTAGTCGCCACATTCCACCGCCTGCTTGGGTACACAGAGGGAGAATTCAGAATGACCAATTCACCTAACAAGCACGTCTTTCGGGACTTGTGGGAGGAAACCAGAGCACCCGGAGGAAACCCACGCAGACACGGGGAGAACGTGCAGACTCCGCACAGACAGTGACCCAAGCCGGGAATCGAACCTGGGACCCTGGGAGCTGTGAAGCAACAGTGTTAACCACTGTGCTACCGTGAATTAATTAGCTGGTGATGATCACATTGTTGTTTTTGGGAGCTTGCTGTGTACAAATTTGATGCTGGACTTCCTACATCAGTGACTACGCTTGAAACGTGCTTCACTGATTGGGAAATATTTTGAGACATTGTGAATGGCACTGTATAAACACAAATTCTTTCATTACTCAGCAGAACGCAGGAAGAGCTGGTCATGTCCTCTTAAAGTTGCTGGCAAGGAATGCTTGAGGGGAGAAAGGGGCAATGTCATAAGCCGCAGTTTGATGCAATTGTCAATGCATCTTTAAATAACCTCTCCCCCCTCCTTATCAAATAGAACAGGATACACTTAAATTCCTTGAAAAGGAAGAGGGCTGAGCTACATCCATCTGTGTGTGTGTTTGTGATTTTCAGGTCCCGCCCTCCTTTCAAAGACATAAAAAGCTTCCAGGCCACAGCACAAGTCAGCAGAGTAAGAGACTGAGCAACACTCAGCATCTGGACAAGAACTCGGATTGGCGATTGGGAAGTAAGTACTCCTGTAATATTACACAAAATCCGCAGTCCCAGCAAATTGGTGGGTAGGTGCTTTGTTTTTATTTAATTTTAAACAGGTACCTGTGAGGTGAGAACTTTTATATCATAATTAACATCTGTGTTTCTGACATGCTTGAATGAAGTCCACCCTGCCCTGACAAGTAATTGCAGCTGTCAAGGGGTTTAAAGAAATGAAGTTGACGTTGTAACCTTCGGCTAAAGGTGACGATTGTTACTGGGCTACACCAGTCAGTAATCACCGCTTTGCTTTATGTGTGTCAGCTGAGGTTCAGTTGGTAGCACTCCCAGCTCTGAGACACGAGGGGCGGGAGTTTTTCTCCGGGTTCCCCGGTGGTGAGGGGTGCATTCAACGGGAAACCCCGTTGACAACGGCGGGGCCGGGAGATCCCATTGTCGACCAATGACAGGCCACCTCCTGCCTCTGCGAAACATGGGACGGGCTTGGGTCCGTCAATCGTGGTTTGAGTCCCACTCTGTGATTTAAGGGCAAAATCGAGGTTGACCTGACTGTGGGAGAGCTGCAATTTCTCTCAAGTGAGATAAACCTGAGGACTCCTCTGGTGGATGTAAAAGATCCTATGGCGCAATTTTAAAGAAGAACACTGGAACCTGAGCCAATATTTATCCCTCGGTCCACGCTACAAAAACGTCTATCTGGTCATTTGCTGTTTGTGGGAGCTGGCTGTGTGCCAATTGGCTGCCACATTCTCGAACCTTGTAACAGTGACTACACGTTAAAAAAGTACTTCATGGGCTTCGAGGCATTAGGTGGCTGTGAAAAACGCCAGAGAAACCCCCAAATCTCCAGTTGGTTATCCTACCTGTGTCAGTCTGCATAATGAGTGTTGGTGGGTTATTCAACTTTGAGTGCATCACAATCTTCTCTTAATGATCACTTGCGGCTGACATTTTCTTAATTTTCCCACCTCAGTGAGGCCAGTTGTCCCCTCCTCGCTCCCGATCCTTCATCCCAACACAACAGTGAAGCGAGACATTCCAATCAGTGCTTAAACTCTAGAGAGACAGAAATCTCTACAATATTGCCTGACAGAATTCCCACCTATCATTCCCAATGCTCAAATATCCTCCTTCTCAGTCAGTCCCTCAGGATCCTTCCACTCTTGTTTGAGAGGGGAAACATGACTTTTCATTGTAATTGTGATGTACATAAATTGATGAAAACAAATTGATGACAAATGTTTGCCAAATGCAGTGTGCTATCCTTTGAAGGAAGTTTCCCGAGGTGATTGCCATTTAACGATACAGACTCGGCTCGGTGGATGGTTTGCAGGGTGATTGCATCATTCATTGCTGAGTGCCTCAGGTTTTGGCACGGCAGCACAGAGGTTAGCACTGTTGCTTCACAGCGCCAGGGTCCCAGGTTCGATTCCCAGCTTGGGTCACTGTCTGTGCGGAGTCTGCACGTTCTCCCCGTGCCTGCGTGGGTTTCCTCCGGGCGCTCCGGTTTCCTCCCACAAGTCCCGAAAGACGTGCTGGTTGGGTGAATTGGACATTCTGAATTCTCCCTCTGTGTACCCGAATGGGCGCCGGAATGTGGCGACGAGGGGATTTTCACAGTAACTTCATTGCAGTGTTAATGTAAGCCTACTTGTGACACCAATAAAGATTATTATTATCCCCAGTCTAGGCTGAGTTACTTTTAAAAAAGTTATTCATTCCTGGGACAAGGGCGTCGCCGGCTGGGTCAGTATTAGTTGCCCATCCCTAATTTCCTTGAACGAGTGGCTCGCTCGGACATTCCAGAGCGGCAGTTAGGAGTCCACCACACTACTGTGGGCCTGGAGTCACATGTAGGACAGACCGGATAAGGACAGCAGATTTCCTTCCCTAAAGGGGCATTAGTGAACCAGATAGGTTTTTATAACAATCAGTGGTTGTCATGGACACCATGACTGCGACTAGCTTTATATTCCGGATCTATTAAATTCCACTAGTTGCCATGGTGGGATTTGAACCCTTGTCCCCCAGACACTTAGCTTTGGGCCTGGATTACAACGGGTCTAGTGGGGCGGCATGGTGGCACAGTGGTTAGCACTGCTGCCTCCCAACGCCTGGGACCCGGGTTCAATTCCGGCCTCGGGCGACTGTCTGTGCGGAGTCTGCACGTACCCCCCGTGTCTGCGCGGGTTTCCTCCGGGCGCTCCGGTTTCATCCCACAGTCCAAAAACGTGCAGGTTGGGTGGATTGGCCATGATCAATTACCCCTTAGGGTGGGGTTGCAGAAATAGGATGGGGGATTTGGCCTAGGTAGGGTGGTCTTTCATAGGGTCGGTGCAGACTCGATGGGCCGAATGGTTTCCTTCTTCACTGTCGGAATTGTATGATCTTGCCATAAGCTGCCATTTCCCGCAACCCCTCCTCCGTTTTGAGCTGGAGTTTGGGGTGAGGGTAGAAGTTGCCTGTGCCGAGCCTGCAAGGGGATTGGGGGGGGGGGATGTAGCGAGAGTTCCAGGTCCAGATCTCCTTCAATCACCTGAGCTGAGATGTGATGGTAGTGCGAAAATGCTGGTGTGATGGTCTCAAGTTGTGACCCCACCCCCCCCAACTGACACCACTCTCTTTCACACAAGACGAATACCTGTATCAGGGACTGAGAGAAGATTGTGTTGTCAGGTACATGGCGTTGGTGTTGTTGCTGATGGGCATGTTTAGCTGCTGAGACTGTGGCTGGGATTTGAACCAAAAGGCACCTCGTACCCAAGCCCAAACCAGAAAGGCTTGAACCATGGGGTGCTTCTCAGCTGAGCACCAGCCTGAGAGGGAATCGCGGTTTGGTGGCGCAGTGGTTAGCACTGTGGGGACCGGGTTCGATTCCGGCCTCGGGTGATGGTTTGTGTGGAGTTTACACGTTCTCCCCGGGTGTCGGTGTGGGCTCACTCCGGATGCTCCGGTTTCCTCCCCCAGTCCAAACATGTGCAGGTTAGATGGATTGGCCGTGATAAATTGCCCTTAGTGTCCAAGGACGTGCAGGCTAGGTGGGGTTACGGGGATGGGGCGCGGGAGTGGGCCTAGGTAGGATGCTCTTTCAGAGGGTTGGTGAAGACGCAAGGGGCTGAATGGCCTCCTTCTGAAATGCAGGAATTCTATGGATTCTTGTTCTAAGGCGTGCGGGATTGAGTCACTGGTTTGCAACAGTAACACTGAGCTGACTTTTTAATCCCTCCCTAGCCTAGGGGTATTGAGGACAATGGCAACAGTGGAAAATCTCAGAGTGCCTCACAGCAGCAATTATCAAACAAAATTTGACGAGAGCCACGTAGGGAGCTATTAGGACAGATTACCAAAACTTGGTTGGCTTTCAGGAGCATCGCAAAGGAAGAGAGAGAGAGAGAGAGGTGAGAGAGAGTGTGAGAGAGAGAGAGAGATGGGTCCTGGTTTGAGTCACTGTCTGTCACTGATTGGATTGCAAGTGAAGTCTAACTGTGAAGTACCCTGGAGCTTAGAGAGCCTATAGTTCTCGATCAATGAGATCCAACTTGCCAACCAATCACCACTCGTTTCTCCTGTAGTATAAATTGTTTTGATTGTTTGAAATTTGGCATTCTTCCATTTGTCCTGATGAGTGCGAAATGAAAAACTTCAGCAACATGTCTCACTTTTCAGCAATAATGAATTGATGTTAGCGAGGACATCAGTAGGGGGGGTCCATGGGTCAGTCGAGGAAGGAGATATTCATTAGCAAGGTGGCAGGGGCGGAGTTCCAGTTATTGATCACCATTAAATGACCCTGCCGATTGGAAAGTGTGGTAACAAGTAGGAACTAGATTGGAAACAGCTGTGATATTTCTGCCTCCCATTGCTGAATAGCCCTACCACCACATGCACTTTGGGGACTCACATATGTTCACTGGTCACTTGAGTGGTTACAACGAGCCCTCATATTAAGGAATTGAGAGATTCAGTGGAGGGTAAAACTTTCAGGGATCACCAGTTTTGAGAGAGGGCAAAGTTGAAAGGTAGCAATTTGCTGAATAGTTAAACATTGACCAATTTGACCAGCCCCCTCCTTCTGAAGCGCACTGGGTTAGGGATAGCACAGGTCTGGGTAAATATTAATCTGTCTGTACTCAAAGCAGCTTCCTGGAAGCTCAGGGTGACTGGTCCTGCAGAGCTGACCGGTGAGACTGGTCTGAGTGAAACGGGAGTTTCTTTCTGCAATGGTCTACTGATCGAGTGTGGAATGGGCTTGGAGCATGTGGACCCCAGTGGGGAAGAGATAACAAGGGTGAAGCGTGAGGGCAGAGGAAGCTATATGCTGTATTTAATCTGTGCCATACTTGTCCAGGGAGTGATTAATAAGACAATGTAGAGGGAGCTTTACTCTGTATCTAACCCCGTGCTCACCCTATCCTGGGAGTGTTTGATGGGGACAGTGTAGAGGGAGCTTTACTCTGTATCTAACCCCGTGCTGTACCTGCCCTGGGAGTGTTTGATGCGGACAGTGTAGAGGGAGCTTTACTCTATATCTAACCCCGTGCTCACCCTATCCTGGGAGTGTTTGATGGGGACAGTGTAGAGGGAGCTTTACTCTGTATCTAACACTGTGCTGTACCTGCCCTGGGAGTGTTTGATGGGGACAGTGTAGAGGGAGCTTTACTCTGTATCTAACCCCGTGCTCACCCTATCCTGGGAGTGTTTGATGGGGACAGTGTAGAGGGAGCTTTACTCTGTATCTAACCCCGTGCTGTACCTGTCCTGGGAGTGTTTGATGGGGACAGTGTAGAGGGAGCTTTACTCCGTATCTAACCCCGTGCTCACCCTATCCTGGGAGTGTTTGATGGGGACAGTGTAGAGGGAGCTTTACTCTGTATCTAACCCCGTGCTGTACCTGCCCTGGGAGTGTTTGATGCGGACAGTGTAGAGGGAGCTTTACTCTATATCTAACCCCGTGCTCACCCTATCCTGGGAGTGTTTGATGGGGACATTGTAGAGGGAGCTTTACTCTGTATCTAACACTGTGCTGTACCTGCCCTGGGAGTGTTTGATGGGGACAGTGTAGAGGGAGCTTTACTCTGTATCTAACCCCGTGCTGTACCTGCCCTGGGAGTGTTTGATGGGGACAGTGTAGAGGGAGCTTTACTCTGTATCTAACCCCGTGCTCACCCTATCCTGGGAGTGTTTGATGGGGACAGTGTAGAGGGAGCTTTACTCTGTATCTAACCCCGTGCTGTACCTGTCCTGGGAGTGTTTGATGGGGACAGTGTAGAGGGAGCTTTACTCCGTATCTAACCCCGTGCTCACCCTATCCTGGGAGTGTTTGATGGGGACAGTGTAGAGGGAGCTTTACTCTGTATCTAACCCCGTGCTGTACCTGCCCTGGGAGTGTTTGATGCGGACAGTGTAGAGGGAGCTTTACTCTATATCTAACCCCGTGCTCACCCTATCCTGGGAGTGTTTGATGGGGACATTGTAGAGGGAGCTTTACTCTGTATCTAACACTGTGCTGTACCTGCCCTGGGAGTGTTTGATGGGGACAGTGTAGAGGGAGCTTTACTCTGTATCTAACCCCGTGCTCACCCTATCCTGGGAGTGTTTGATGGGGACAGTGTAGAGGGAGCTTTACTCTGTATCTAACCCCGTGCTGTACCTGTCCTGGGAGTGTTTGATGGGGACAGTGTAGAGGGAGCTTTACTCTGTATCTAACCCTGTGCTGTATTTGTCCTGGGAGTGTTTGATGAGGACAGTGTAGAGGGAACTTTACTCTGCTTCTAACCCTGTGCTGTCCTGGGAGTGTTTGATGGGGACAGGGAAGAGAGAGCTTTACTCTATATTGAATCCCGTGCTGTACTAACCTGGGAATGTTCAAAGGGGACATTGGAGAGGGAGCTTTACTCTGTATCTAACCTGTTTCTTCCTGCCCTGGGAGTGTTCAATGGGGACAGTGTAGAGGGAAATTTACTCTGTATTGAATCATTTCCCTCAGAGCACAGAGACTGAGCCTGTGTACAAAAGCAAGAGAAAGCTGGAAATGTTCCAACCTCACAGATGACGTCTGACAGTTCAACACTGACAGTAAGATTGATCAGAAATAGATAAACAACCCAACAAAGTTCAAATCAATTTAAAAAAAACTAAATTTAAAATATCCAATTATTTTTTTCCAATTAAGGGGCAGTTTAGCGTGGCCAATCCACCCACCCTGCACATCTTTGGGTTGTGGGGGCGAAACCCACGCAGACACGGGGAGAATGTGCAACCTCCACACGGACAGTGACCCAGGGCCGGGCTCGAACAGTGCACCACCGTGTCGCCCAAGTTCAAATCTGACTTTAATGCTAAACACTGTCCCCTGGAGACGATTAGATGTAAATAAAAGTTTATATGCGATCCTGATTACCTGAGCCATGAGGAAACAACAAAACTGATCATTTCTCATTAGTTTAATACGTCCCAGGCGGGATTCTCTCAGCCCAGGGCCGGGCCGGAGAATCCCCGTGACCGGCATGAATCGCGCCACGCCACGAATCGCGCCCCGCCACCCCGACGCCGGACGTGATTCTCCGCTTGGCGCCGCCGTGGTCGGCGCAGCGCCGCAATCGGGGCCCACCAATTGGCGGGCCGGCCTCTCGGGTTGGGGGCCTGCTTTCTTCTCCGCCAGCCCCTTTAGCCCTACGCCATGTTGCGTTGGGGCCGGCATGGAGAAGGGAGCCACAGCGCATGCGTGCATTGGCGCCAGTGCCACTGCGCATGCGTGTGTTGTCGTCGGTGCCACTGCGCATGTGTGTGTTGGCATCGGTGCCACAGCGCATGCGTGTGTTGCTGTCAGTGCCACTGCGCATGCGTGTGTTGGTGTCTGTGCCACTGCGCATGCGTGTGTTGCCGTCGGTGCCACTGCGCATGCGTGTGTTGGCGTCAGTGCCACTGCGCATGCGTGTGTTGGTGTCAGTGCCACTGCGCATGCGTGTGTTGGCATCGGTGCCACTGTGCATGCGTGCGTTGGCGTCAGTGCCACTGCGCATGCGTGTGTTGGCGTCTGTGCCACGGCACATGCGTGTGTTGGCATCGGTGCCACTGCGCATGCGTGTGTTGGCGTCGGTGCCACTGCGCATGCGTGTGTTGGTGTCGGTGCCACTGCGCATGCGTGTGTTGGCGTGTGTTGGCGTCGGGGATAACCCCAGCACGGGGTTAGATACAGAGTAAAGCTCCCTATGCACTGTCCCCATCAAACACTCCTAGGACAGGTACAGCACGGGGTTAGATACAGAGTAAAGCTCCCTCTACACTGTCCCCATCAAACACTCCCAGGAAGGTACAGCACGGGGTTAGGTACAGAGTAAAGCTCCCTCTACACTGTCCCCATCAAACACTCCGAGGAAGGTACAGCACAGGGTTAGGTACAGAGTAAAGCTCCCTCTACACTGTCCCCATCAAACACTCCCAGGACAGGTACAGCACAGGGTTAGGTACAGAGTAAAGCTCCCTCTACACTGTCCCCATCAAACACTCCCAGGACAGGTACAGCACAGGGTTAGATACAGAGTAAAGCTCCCTCTACACTGTCCCCATCAAACACTCCCAGGACAGGTACAGCACAGGGTTAGATACAGAGTAAAGCTCCCTCTACACTGTCCCCATCAAACACTCCCAGGACAGGTACAGCACGGGGTTAGATACAGAGTAAAGCTCCCTATGCACTGTCCCCATCAAACACTTCCAGGACAGGTACAGCACGGGGTTAGATACAGAGTAAATGAATATTTTTCGTCAGTATTCACTCAGGAAAAAGATAATGTTGTGGAGGAGAATGCTGAGCCCCAGGCTAATAGAATAGATGGCATTGAGGTACGTAGGGAAGAGGTGTTGGCAATTCTGGACAGGCTGAAAATAGATAAGTCCCCGGGACCTGATGGGATTTATCCTAGGATTCTATGGGAGGCCAGGGAAGAGATTGCTGGACCTTTGGCTTTGATTTTTATGTCATCATTGGCTACAGGAATAGTGCCAGAGGACTGGAGGACAGCAAATGTGGTCCCTTTGTTCAAAAAGGGGAGCAGAGACAACCCCGGCAACTATAGACCGGTGAGCCTCACGTCTGTAGTGGGTAAAGTCTTGGAGGGGATTATAAGGGACAAGATTTATAATCATCTAGATAGGAATAATATGATCAGGGATAGTCAGCATGGCTTTGTGAAGGGTAGGTCATGCCTCACAAACCTTATTGAGTTCTTTGAGAAGGTGACTGAACAGGTAGACGAGGGTAGAGCAGTTGATGTGGTGTATATGGATTTCAGCAAAGCGTTTGATAAGGTTCCCCACGGTAGGCTATTGCAAAAAATACGGAGGCTGGGGATTGAGGGTGATTTAGAGATGTGGATCAGAAATTGGCTAGCTGAAAGAAGACAGAGGGTGGTGGTTGATGGGAAATGTTCAGAATGGAGTGCAGTCACAAGTGGAGTACCACAAGGATCTGTTCTGGGGCCGTTGCTGTTTGTCATTTTTATCAATGACCTAGAGGAAGGCGCAGAAGGGTGGGTGAGTAAATTTGCAGACGATACTAAAGTCGGTGGTGTTGTCGATAGTGTGGAAGGATGTAGCAGGTTACAGAGGGATATAGATAAGCTGCAGAGCTGGGCTGAGAGGTGGCAAATGGAGTTTAATGTAGAGAAGTGTGAGGTGATTCACTTTGGAAGGAATAACAGGAATGCGGAATATTTGGCTAATGGTAAAGTTCTTGAAAGTGTGGCTGAGCAGAGGGATCTAGGTGTCCATGTACATAGATCCCTGAAAGTTGCCACCCAGGTTGATAGGGTTGTGAAGAAGGCCTATGGAGTGTTGGCCTTTATTGGTCGAGGGATTGAGTTCCGGAGTCGGGAGGTCATGTTGCAGCTGTACAGAACTCTGGTCCGGCCGCATTTGGAGTATTGCGTACAGTTCTGGTCACCGCATTATAGGAAGGACGTGGAGGCTTTGGAGCGGGTGCAGAGGAGATTTACCAGGATGTTGCCTGGTATGGAGGGAAAATCTTATGAGGAAAGGCTGACGGACTTGAGGTTGTTTTCGTTGGAGAGAAGAAGGTTAAGAGGAGACTTAATAGAGGCATACAAAATGATCAGGGGGTTGGATAGGGTGGACAGTGAGAGCCTTCTCCCGCGGATGGATATGGCTGGCACGAGGGGACATAAATTTAAACTGAGGGGTAATAGATATAGGACAGAGGTCAGAGGTAGGTTCTTTACGCAAAGAGTAGTGAGGCCGTGGAATGCCCTACCTGCTACAGTAGTGAACTCGCCAACATTGAGGGCATTTAAAAGTTTATTGGATAAACATATGGATGATAATGGCATAGTGTAGGTTAGATGGCTTTTGTTTCGGTGCAACATCGTGGGCCGAAGGGCCTGTACTGCGCTGTATTGTTCTATGTTCTATGTTCTAAAGCTCCCTCTACACTGTCCCCATCAAACACTCCCAGGAAGGTACAGCACGGGGTTAGGTACAGAGTAAAGCTCCCTATACACTGTCCCCATCAAACACTCCCAGGAAGGTACAGCACAGGGTTAGGTAAGAGTAAAGCTGCCTCTACACTGTCCCCATCAAACACTCCCAGGACAGGTACAGCACAGGGTTAGATACAGAGTAAAGCTCCCTCTACACTGTCCCCATCAAACACTCCCAGGACTGGTACAGCACAGGGTTAGATACAGAGTAAAGCTCCCTCTACACTGTCCCCATCAAAAACTCCCAGGACAGGTACAGCACGGGGTTAGATACAGAGTAACGCTCAGATTAGGTGGATTGTCCGTGCTAAATTGCCCCTAGGGAGGGTGCTCTTTCAGAGGACTGGTGCAGACCTGATGGGCCAAATGGCCTCCTTCTGCACTGTTGGGATTCTATGAAAGCTTGGGCAAAGAGAAAGGTTTAAAAGACGGAATCAAAGGTGGGCGGAGGGCGAAGAGGTGTCGGGAGGGAGTTCCAGGTCTCGGGGCCTCAGTAACCGAAGGCACAGCCACCGATGGCAGAGCGAATAAAATTGGGCATTCACCCCGGGCTGAAATTAGAGGAGCACAGATATCTCGGAGGGTTGTGGAGTCGGAGAAGATTAAACAGAAAGGAAGGGGTGAGCTCATGAAAGGATTTAAAAACAAGGGAGCGATTTTTAAAATCAGGGTGTTGCTTGACTGGGAGCCAATGGAAAACAGGGAACACAGTGATGATAGGGGAATGGAACTTACTGCGAATTAAGCCAAGAGCAGCAGAGATTTGGAGAGGGCAGAATGTGGGAGACAAGCCAGGAGCTCATTGGAATAGTCAAATCTATAGGTAACAAAGCTGTAAATGAGGGGACCAACAGCAGGTGAGCTGACTCTGTGACAAAGTTACAGAGGTGGAAGTTAGCGATGGAATGAATAATAATCTTATTGTCACAAGTAAGCTTACATTTACACTGCAATGAAGTTACTGTGAAAAGCCCCTAGTCGCCACACTCCGCCGCCTGTTCAGGGAGAATTCAGAATGTCCAAATTGCATCACAGCACAGCACGTCTTTCGGGACTTGCGGGAGGACCGGGGCACCCGGAGGAAACCCACGCAGACACGGGGAGAACGTGCAGACTCCGCACAGACTGTGACCCAAGCCAGGAATTGAACCCGGGACCCTGTGAAGCAACAGTGCTAACCACTGTGCTACCGTGTGAACGCGAGATCGGAAGCTCATTTTGGGGTCCAATATGATACCGAGATTGCGAACATGCCGGTTTTAGTCATTTGCCAGAGAGAGGGATGGAATCAGTTGCCAGGGGTATTAAATGGCAGCAATTTACAGGTTGATTCATTTTGCAACGTGTGAACTTTCAGATCGGGAGACCACAATGTTGATGTTGGTGCTCATCGTAATGTTTTACTTTCACACGGGGGTTCACGGTGAATCGCAGGAGCTGGCCAGCGACGACAGGTGAGAAATCGTCACATTTTCTATCTTATGCGATAGTCTTACCAAACAACTTGCATTTGCAGCGTTGTCAGAGCATTAAAAACATACCTGGGCCCTAAGCTCTGACATTCCTTCCTTAAACATTTCTTCCCCACTCTCCTCCTTTAAGACTCTCCTTCAAACCTACCTCTTTAACCAGGATTTGGTCATCAACCTAATATCTCTTCACGTTGCTCGGTGTCATATTTTGTTTTATAATGCTCCTGTGAAATGCCAGGGGATGGTTCATTCTGCTAAAGGTGCCCTCATGAATTTAGGTGTTGGGTCTGACGGGCGGTTTTAATTTTTCCCTCTTTTGTCCTTCTCTGTCCCTCTTCAGGACACCACCTCCCTCTCCTGCTCTCTTGTCGTACCTTCAAACGCTGAAACAAGCCGATATGGAGCGGTTGGACAGAGAGGTCAAGAATGTCCTGAAATCCCGGCTCATTTCCGCATCCGGCTCTGCTGGAGATTCCCTGGACATTAAAACAGAGGACGTTGAGGAAAGCATCAATGACAGGTAATTGGAGGTTTTAATTCAGCATAACTCCCCTCTTAGCTCAGCGGAACAAGGAATGAGACAGGCTGCCGAAGTTTTTCATCTTGCACACATCAGAACAAATGCAAGAATAGAAAATTTCAAACAATCGCAACAATTTATCGGGTGTTGATTGGTTGGTAAGTCGACACTGAATGGCCAAAGCGTTGCCATGGAGAAAGTAATGGGAAACTATAGGCTCCCCAATCTCCTGGATAATTGATAATGATGCAATGTTTGAACATATTCTTTTTGTTTGCGAATTAATTCAAACACAGGAATCAAAAGGGGACATATTCAAACCTTGCACCTACAGACTTGGGGAGTCTATAGCTCCTCATGTATTCTCCATGGTAACGCCTCGACAAATCAGAGTCAACTTGCCAACACATCCTCTTGAAATAATTTCCAGGATGTGGATGTCAATGGCTGGGCCAGAATTTATTGTCCATCCATAACTACCCCGAACTGAGGGCCATTTTACAGGGCAGTTCAGCCATTTTACAGGGTAGTTAGGAATCAACCAGGTTGATGTGGGTCACGTACACCGATTACGTTGCCTAAAGAGCAAAAGCGAACCAGACGGGCTCATTAGACTTTAAATTCCAGATTTTTTTATTGAATGCAAATTCCCCCATCGGTCAAGGTCAGTCACTGGGTCAAAAGCATGAAATTCCCTCCCTAACAGCACTGTTGGTGTACCTACGCCTCAGAAACTGCAGCGGTTCAAGAAGTTAGCTCACCACCACCTTCCTGAGGGCAACCCGGGATCAGCAATCAATGCTGGTCTAGCCCACATCCTATGCATAACTTTCAAAGAAAATCCCCAAAAGGAATCATGAGGAGCAAAGGTTTTGTCAAAGATGTTTAAATTGAGGTGCAGCTTAATGGAGGAAAGAGAGGTTCAGAACTGAACGGTGAGAATTGCAAGGCTTTTTAAGTTTGAGACAGTTAATTGGACAGCTCTTTCAAGAAGGCCAGTACAAAGCCACGATGGGCCAAATGATCTCTTTCTGTGCAACAAGATTACATGATCATCACTGATGGACTGTTTTCTTTATTTGGGTTTTAATTCCAGCACTGAGCTCAAAGGCCGAGTCAAGCGTTACCAACACAACTCGAGACGTCACTTTGGTCGCCAATCATCGCCCCCGCGTTGCGTCCTGGGAATCTGTCGGACCCTCAGCCTGGCCCACTCGATGTACCGCTTGAACAACAACAAGGGAAAGGACCCTACGTCCCCCAAGAGGACGAATGACCCCCACAGCTATGGCAAGAGGCGACGCAGGAGTCTGCTCTACCTCTTGGGCCTTGTGACCAGGCCCCACAAGGATGGGCAGGCAGAAAAACAGTGAGAGGACAGGGGACAAATACCCTCCCCCCCACCCCTTGGCTTCTATCCAGCCTGTGTCACACAACCTGGACACGTCATGACAGTACACGCTCCGCACCCCCGTGCTAGAAACTCTCTGCGGGGGGGGGGGGGGGAGAAACCAGATTTAACATAGAAAATGCAATCGAACGCTTGTTTGTCTCGCTGTATCACCAGATGCACTCACCCCCCTCTCCCCTTACGTAGGGAGAAAAGACAAGGGGGTTGATCGAAGAAATAGGCTGCCCCCTCAAAACATTAAACAGATTGCAAAAGGAAATAAATTGTTTTGAAACAAAAAAAATTCAAGACAGTTACCCACTTATAGGTATATATTTATATTTATGAGCTATTTATTTGTTACATCATAGATCATAGAATTTACAGTGCAGAAGGAGGCCATTCGGCCCATCAAGTCTACACCGGCTCTTGAAAGAGCCTCCTACCAACGGCCACACCCCCACCCTATCCCCGTAACCCAGTAACTCCACCTAACCTTTGGACACTTCGGGGCAATTTAGCGTTGCCAATGCAACTAACCTGTACATCCTTGGACTGTGGGAGGAAACCGGAGCACCCGGAGGAAACCCACGCAGACGCGGGGAGAACGTGCAGAGTCCGCACAGACAGTGACCCAAGCTGGGAATCGAACCAAGGATCCCTGGCACTGCGAAGCAACAGTGCTGACCACTGTGCTGCCCCAAATGTTCACTTTCTGATGACAGGTTGTCTGGTTTGTCGAAAGGGTTTTCTCACAAAATTAGCAAGGTTCATCAGCCTGATCAGGGCCCATGGTCTAGAAGCTGAATGTGTCTTGAATCTGCCGTGTAACCACCCCCCTCACCCATCACCTCACCCCCCCACCCCGAGCCAAAAATACCCCTTTAATAAGAAAATCAATTTGTGAATTGAGCGTGCCATGCTTCTGTCCCTCAATGGCAGTATTATATTGCTACCCTCTATACCAGCTCCAAAAAGTAGCAGTGGAGCCCACACCAGCAACATTCTTTCCCAGCGAAAATCCCAAACTACTAGAGCAGAAAATATGCTTATCTTCTAGGTGTGCAATATTCAATTATATGTTTAGGGATGCATGCATTTTGTACAGGGAGTCCAACTTAACTTCAAAACAAGGCAATACCACTGAAATGTCTAAGATAGCATCACCTATACAATTCATGAAATCACTCCGCAACGATTGGAGGACGTGGTTAAAAACGGTACCGACTTCACATCCGTGCTAATACTTACGACCTCCGTGAATTCATAGAATCCTTTCGGCCCCTTGAGTCTGTACCAGCCCTCTGAAAGAGCACCCTACCTGAGATCCTCTGTTCCGTCCTATCCCCATAACCCACCTAGCCTGCACATCTTTAGACACACGGGGGCAATTTAGCATGGCCAATCCACCCCACTTCACCCATGTCTCCACTCATCTGTTGCTGAAACCTTCATCCATGCGGTTGTTACTTCCAGACTTGACTATTCCAACGCATTTCAAAATCCCTCCATTTCTGCCCTCCATAGGGGTTTAACCAAAAAACCTCTGCTTCTCCCATTTCTGAACTTGCACCAAGACCTATTCTTCTCTCACCCGTCTCTCTGGCCGTTGGGAATGCCTTTTCCCGCCGGCGGTGCACCCCCACCCACGGGTTTCCCGGCGGCATCAATGGGAAGCAGTGGGAGGGAGGAATCCCGCCGTCAGGGGATCAGGCGGCTGGGGGACTGGAGAATCCAGCTCCCCCTCTCTTTCACCGAGCTGTCCGCTATTAGATCCATTGCCCGTGTTTCACGGCAGCGCGGTTCTCTGCTCGCGTCAATGGGAACGCCAGGGGTGGAGGTCGGTTGCTGGCGGGATCAGAGAAACCCGCCACCACCGAACGGCTGGAGAATTCCGGCTAATATCTCCTTCCGTTGTCCAGTGCCATACCTTGATCATGAACCTGCCAAGCACCTCGGGGCTTTTTAGTATGTTTCAGGTGCTATATAAATACAAGTTGTTGATGTAAATGCACCATCAAAGACAGTGGTTATGATGAAGGCGACAAATTAAAACTGTATTGTGTTGAAACATTATGAATGATAATTTTATATGCCAGTTACAATTTGCTTCCATCACGTGCACATCCAAAGTTATTAAATTTTAAAGGACTTTATAAACTTACTGTGTATGTGTGTGTTTATATGCACATGGAGGCAGAAGTCCCATCACCAGAATTCCTTTAATTTACAAACGCAACAGCTGAACGACCATGACCATTCAGTCTTCTCTCTACACCGGGAGTGCAGAGGATCTGACACTCCCTGTTATAGACACAGAAAGGGGTTCCCTGATTGGGCCACTAATCAGGGAACTCGTATTCTAATTGGCCATTACACCCCTCGCCCCCAAAGTCCGAGGAGCCCCCATGGTCCTCGTTACTCATGGGTCTCCTGCTTCGTTTTTGCGCTGGGTCTGGCTCCTCCACTGCGGCCTCTGACGTGGGGGGGTTATAACGGCTGGGCGCCCGTCTTTTCTGATGTGAGCGCCTGAGGGGCGGTTCGCCTCTTTCCGCTGGCGGCAGGGGTACATCTGCGACATCATCCCCGGTCTCCATATCCGAGTCCGATGTCCTCACCAGTGGTGTCGGAGGGGCGTGAATAGTTTGTCGGGGAGGACTCTCCACGCTCCTTGGTATGCTGGTCTGGTCCGGAGAAGGAAACAAATTTGAGGCCCGCCCCTGGTCCAGGTGTTTCTTTATTACATGTTTTCCCACGCGTATCTCATACGACGCAGGTCCTGTCCTGGCCTTGACTGTTCCTGCTACCCATGTGGGGCCATTCGCATCATCTCTGACCCATACCTTTCCACCTGTGTTGAACTGCCTTTCTCGGCGAGTGTTGTCGTGGGCCCTGCATTGGGCCTTTGGTGTCGCTCTATCCTGCCACCTAAATTTGGGAATAGTAGACTCAGCCGGGTTCGGAGTCTGCCCCGGAGTAACTCCACCGGTGCTATTCCCGTTGTGGTGTGTGGGGTTGTTCTGTAGTCAAATAGCCAGCGCGACAGTTTGGTGTCCAATGATGCTGCCGACTGTTTCTTCAACCCGACTTTTAAGGTCTGGGTGGTTCTCTCCGCCAAACCATTCGATGCCGGGTGGTGTGGTGCCGTCCGTATGTGCCAAATACCGTTCGACTTCAGAAATTTGTGAAGTCCTGCCTGGCGAGAACCAATCCATTATCCGAAACTAACACCTCTGGGATGGCATGAGTTGCGAACAAGGTGTGGAGATTTTCAATGATCGTTGTTGAATTTGCAGAGTTCATTTTGTAGATGTCCTGTCACCAGAATTCCTTTTATTTCCAAACCCAGCAGCTGAACGACCATGACCCTTCAGTCTGCTGTCGACACTGGGAGTGCAGAGGATCTGACACTCCCTGTTATATACACAGAAAGGGGTTCCCTGATTGGGCCACTAATCAGGGAACTCGTATTCTAATTGGCCAATCTCAAAGGCCTGGCCTAAGTCATTACATGCTCATATATATATAAATGTGTGTGTGTGTGTGTGCAGGGTGTAACTATTTTAACTTTAGGGTTCACTGTGGATAACTAGGGTTTAAATGTTGCCACATCCCAGAAACTAGGGCAGTGTCTGATTCCATGAGCACACTGGTATTTTTCCATTTAATCCACTCAAGGGATTTCGGCTCACTTTGCTGGAGTTTTTAAACGTTCTCAGATTCCAGGACAATCGGCAATTGGTTCATCGGTTCCGGGTTCGATTCCCGCTTGGGTCACTGTCTGTGCGGAGTCTGCACGTTCTCCCCGTGTCTGCGTAGGTTTCTTCCGGGTGCTCCGGTTTCCTCCCACAAGTCCCGAAAGACCTGCTTGTTAGGTGAATTGGATATTTGGAATTCTACCTCCGTGTCCCCGAACAGGCGCCGGAGTGTGGCGACTAGGGGCTTTTCACAGTAACTTCATTGCAGTGTTAATCTAAGCCTACTTGTGACAATAATAAAGATTAGTATTATCTGGGTGGGAATGGTTTGAGGAGATGTAGGGAAGGGATTAGCAGAAAGTGGGAAACTCCCTTGAACATTGTAAGGGAATTTGAGAATATTCATTTTTATCATCAATGACTTTTCCAAACACACAAAACTCTTCCACTTGAATTCTACTTGAATCAAAGAAAGGAATATGTAAATTCACAATTAACTTAAATACCAGTTGCATTTTGAGTGTAATGGATTGCAAGTGTAAGAGTCTTGTGGATAGCGTACTGTGCATTTAAATACCTTTTTAAATATTGACATTTAAGAGTAAAAAATTATCTTTATGCCAGCAACTTGGTTGTGCTGTTCATATATTGGCCATTTAAGCTGTTGACTGTTTAGAAAGGAAAAGATTTTGGGGGAGGAGGAGAGATTTTGATCAAAGGATATTTAATAAAATCATAGAATTTACAGTGCAAAAGGAGGCCATTTGGCCCATCGAGTCTGCACCGGCCCTTACAAAGAGCACCCTACTGACGCCCACGTCTCTGCCCTATTCCCGTAACCCAATAACCCCCACTTAATATTTTTTGGACATTAAGGGCAATTTATCATTGGCCAATCCACCTAACCCGCACATCTTTGGACTGTGGGAGGAAACCGGAGCACCCGGAGGAAACCCACGCAGACACGGGGAGAACGTGCAGACTCCGCACAGACAGTCACCCAAGCCGGGAATCGATCCTGGGATCCTGGAGCTGTGAAAGGTGTAAATTACAAGGTGGAGGAAAATAAGATCAAACAGGAGCTGTGAGGCCCAGGCGTAATAGATTGTTCCTCCACCACAAATCTATAGTGCTTTATCCAATCCATTTGCAACTGTTTATCTGTGGTCGGGAGGCGGTAATGTCACTAGACGAGGAATGTAGGGATGGGGACCCAGGTTCGAATCCCACCACGGCAGATGGTGAAATTAGAATTCAATTTTTAAAAATCTGAAATGGAAAGTCTAAGGCCGACTGAGATAACATAGTCAATTATCGTAAAAACCCATTGAATTGACTAATGGAAATCTGCGTCTATACCTGGTTTGGCTTACATGTGACTTCAGATCTACAGCAATGTACCAGCCTCCCCGAACAGGCGCCGGAATGTGGCGACTAGGGGCTTGTCACAGTAACTTCATTTGAAGCTTCCTTGTGACAATAAGCAATTTTCCTTTCATTTCATGTGGTTGACTCTGAAATGGGCGAACGAGTCACTCAGTTGTATCAAACCACTAAAAAGCCGGCATTGACCTAGACACTGGAAACAACAGTGGCAAACCCAGCTCTGTCCTCCTTACATCTGGGGACCAGTGCCAGGATTGTCGCAGAGACTAAGCAAGCAACAGCCTGACGTAGTCATACTCACGGAATCACACTTTAAAGATGATGGGTGGGATTCTGGAAACTGGGACTTCTGGCGCGTCGTGCCCCCCCCCCCCCCGGGATTTTCCGTCTCGGGGTTTCCCATTGCGGGCAGCCCCACACCGTCGGGAAATCCCCGGGCTGCCGGCGCAACGGAGAATCTCGACAGCGGAGAATTCAGCCCAATGTCTGCAGCAGGTGAAGAGGGGACCAATAAACCTGACCTCATCCTCACCAACCTGCTTGTGCAGCTACAGATGTCCATGACAGTATCGGTAGGAGTGACCGACCGGACCGTTCTTGTGGAGACCAAATCCTGAGGATACCCTCCATCCTAATGTGTGGCACTATTGTGTGGCACTACCATTGTGCTAAATGGGGTCGAATTCGATTTGGTCTAACAACTCATAAGTGGGCGACCACGATATGAGCCATCTGCAGCAGTAGAATTATACACAATCACAACCTGTAACCTCAATGGCCCAGCACATCCTCCACTCTACCACTATCACCAAGCCAGGGATCAACCTTGGTTCAATGGAGAGTGCAGGAAAGCATCAGGCATAGCTAAAAATGGGGTATAAACCTGGTGAAACTACACAGGATTACTTGCATGCCAACCAGAATAAGCAGCAAGTGATAAAGAGAGTTTTAAAAAAACATTTAGAGGACCCAATTATTTTTTTCTAATTAAGGGACAACTTAGCGTGGCCAATCCACCTAACCTGCACATCTTTGGGTTGTGGGGGTGAGACCCGTGCAGACACGGGGAGAATGTGCAAACTCCACACGGACAGTGACCCGGGGCCGGGATCGAACCCGGGCCCTCGGCGCCGCGAGGCAGCTGTGCTAACCACTGCGCCACCCCGCTGCCCCAGTGATAAAGAGAGTTGAGCAATCCCACAACCAATGGATCAGATCTAAGCTCCGCAGTCCTGTCACACCCAGCCGTGAATGGTGGTGGATAATTGAGCAGCCCACTGGAGGAGGAAGCTCCACAAATATCCCCATCCTCAATGATGGGGGAGCCCAGCACCACAGTGCAAAACACAAGGCTGAGCGAAACAGTTACGATAATCATCACACAGAATCTTCCGCTTAACTGACTCACTCCATGTGATATCATGAAACATCTGAAAGCACTGGATACTGCAAAGGCTATGGCTTCGACAATATTTTGATAATAGTGCTGAAGACTTGTGCTCCAGATCTTGCCATGCCCTTAGCCAAGCTGTTCCAGTACAGCTACAATTTCCTGGGATTTCCACCTTGCCGTAGTGGAGAGGCTTGACCATTCCGTTGTTCCGGAGTGCAATGCCATCAGGAGTTTTAAGCGCCTGGCAGGGTCGTCCATGACGATAAGGCCGGAGGGGAGGAACCAGACCAAGCACAATCCAAAACATCTCCTCAATGGCACATCAGGCAGAAGATAATTGTATTGTATTTTTTTAAAACATATTTTGATTCACAATTTTTTTTATATAAGAAACAAAATATTCAAACAAACTTTTCATTATTACAAAAAAAAAATCCCCTGCGCAACAACATGCACCCTAGCCCAGTTTCATACCAAGACTATCTTCCCCCCTGAGTCTCCCCACCCACAAGGAAGAACCCTCCCTCTCAGCCCCAAACAGCAGATGGTAACCAGGTCCACAAAAAAAGTGATGAATGGCTGCCACCTTGAACTGCCACCAGGTCCCCCAACCAAGCCAAAGCCAAGCAAGACTCGCCTCCAGGCTATTTGAGAGGTGAAGGCCGAGACATCTGACTTCTTCCCCTCCTGCAGTACAGGCAAGTCCGACGCCCTCCAACAATGGTCACCATTGTTCTGATAATGATTGTTTGAGTTTCGCATCACTCATTCCCTGTGCAATTTGGTCTCCAAGCATTAAATGTCTTAAAGCAGCATTGTTACTGGTGTTACAGTAATCTTCAAATTTCCGTCTAGTTGCAAGCAGGTGATGTGTGCAAACCTGGTTTACAGGGCGTATATAATGTCCCTTTAACAGTTCGATCGCATCATCATAGTCCTCCGCCTCCTCGATGTGGGAGAAGATACCAGGGCTTACTCTCGAGAGCAGGAGATGCAGTTTCTGTTCTCCTGAGGGGGTGCCTCCGGCCGTCTCGAGGTAGCCTTTAAAACACACCAGCCAGTGCTTAAATATCGCCGCCAAGTTCTCCGCGTGGAGGCTGAGTTGTAGACACTCCGGCTTGATTCGGAGATCCATTCTTTCAGCTCAAGAGTAGTCTATTAAATTGATGCACGATCAATTAGACTCGAAGACGAGGTTGTATCATAACTGAAGGCTTTAATAGACTAGATCTGTTCCCCAGCAGCTTCGGTACAGACTGAGGGCTGCTGTGACAGCATCTGTTCTTATACCCCGCCTGTCAGGGCGGAGCCACATACCAAACAGCCAATGGTAAGCTGCTAGACTTACCCAATGGTCTACAGCCTCTTGGGTACCGTAATACCTGATACTACCACACCCCTAAGCAAGAATCTTTCTCCAGACCCCTAGCTTTCTGTGAACAAATTGGCTGCTGCATTTCCTACATCAGTGCATGCCCTTCAAATGTGCTTCATTGTTTGTCAAGCAATTTGCAACATGGAGCAGGATGGAAAATAAACACATGTTCTTTCTCTCTCGGTGAGACACAGAAATTTGCAAGAAGTCCTTGAGGAGAGAAATTAACAGTGTCACAAATGGTGGTTTAATTTGACAGTCAATGTGCCTTTCAAAGTCCTCTCCCCCATTCGTCCCTTTTGAAACACAGCAGGATGTGTGTGTGGGTGGGTGTCGGCGGACGTGTGATTTTCAGGTCCCGTCCTCTTTCAAAGGCAGAAAAAGCTTTCAGGCCACAGCACCAGTCAGCAGAGTAAGAGACTGAGCAACACAGAGTCTGGATCAGTACTGGATTGGCGATTGGGAAGTAAATACTATTATTTCACAGCCAGGTAACACAGAGAGTGGAATTTTACAGCCTTTCCCTCAGTCTGCTGATGTGACTGCTGCACCTTCCTGTCATGTCAGGATCATAAAACTATGCCTTTTTGTTTTTAGTACGAAGTCTTACAACACCAGGTTAAAGTCCAACAGGTTTGTTTCGATGTCACTAGCTTTCAGAGCGCTGCTCCTTCCTCAGGTGAATGAAGAGGTCTGTTCCAGAAACACATATATAGACAAATTCAAAGATGCCAGACAATGCTTGGAATGCGAGCATTAGCAGGTGATTAAATCTTTACAGATCCAGAGATGGGGTAACCCCAGGTTAAAGAGGTGTGAATTGTACCAAGCCAGGACAGTTGGTAGGATTTTGCAGGCCAGATGGTGGGGGATGAATGTAATGTGACATGAATCCCAGGTCCCGGTTGAGGCCGCACTCATGTGTGCGGAACTTGGCTATAAGTTTCTGCTCGGCGATTCTGCGTTGTCGCGGGTCCTGAAGGCCGCCTTGGAGAACGCTTACCCGGAGATCAGAGGCTGAATGCCCTTGACTGCTGAAGTGTTCCCCGACTGGTTTTGTTTTTAAACAGGTACCCAAGAAGTTAGAATTTGTACATCGCATTTAACATGTTTCTGACATGCTTGAATGAAATCCACCTGCTCTGACAAGTAATTGCAGCTGTCAAGGGGTTTAAAGGAATAAAGTTGACGTTGTAACTTTTGACTCTTCTCTTGAAGTTGGCGATAGTTACTGGGCTGCACCAGCCTTTGCTTATCAGTGCCTTGCTTAACGTGTCAGCTGTGTCTCAGTTGGTAACACTCTCATCTCTTAGACATGTGGATGTGCTGATGTGGCTGCTGCACCTGTGGGGTCACTGGCTGATGTGGCACTGACCCAGAGGGAGGTGGCACAGTCACTGGCTGATGTGGCACTGTCCCAGAGGGAGGTGGCACAGTCACTGGCTGATGTGGCACTGACCCAGAGGGAGGTGGCACAGTCACTGGCTGATGTGGCACTGACCCAGAGGGAGGTGGCACAGTCACTGGCTGATGTGGCACTGACCCAGAGGGAGGTGGCACAGTCACTGGCTGATGTGGCACTGACCCAGAGGGAGGTGGCACAGTCACTGGCTGATGTGGCACTGTCCCAGAGGGAAGTGGCACAGTCACTGGCTGATGTGGCACTGTCCCAGAGGGAAGTGGCACAGTCACTGGCTGATGTGGCACTGTCCCAGAGGGAAGTGGCACAGTCACTGGCTGATGTGGCACTGTCCCAGAGGGAAGTGGCACAGTCACTGGCTGATGTGGCACTGTCCCAGAGGGAAGTGGCACAGTCACTGGCTGATGTGGCACTGTCCCAGAGGTTGGTTCTGTGTCGGAACCGAGTGTGTCGATAGGGGGAATATTGGAGCTGCTTCGAGTGTTTGGGTCTTTCTCGGGGTACAAACTAAATCTAAACAAGAGTGAGTATTTTGTGGTGTCTCGGCCGAGGGTGGGGGCAGGGGTGGGGGGGGGGGGGGGGGGTGCTGCCATTCCGTAGGGCAGGGAATCACTTTAGGTACCTAGGGGTGCAGGTTGTCCGGGAGCGGGTACAACATTTCTCGTTTGGTGGGGAGAGTGAAAGCTGATTTGGCAAGGTGGGATGGTCTCCCTCTGTCACTGGCGGGTCAGGTACAGCCAGTTAAAATGAACGTGTTGACACGATTTCTGTTTATTTTTCAATGCCTACCGATTTTCCTGCTAAAGGCTTTTTTCAGAGAGATTGAGGGAAAGATTACTTCGTTCATATGGGGAGGGAAGGTGGCCAAAGTTAGAAAGGTGCTTCTACAGAGGGGAAGGCATGTTGGTGGGAGGGTTGGGGGGAGGGGGGCTGTGTGTGTTAATGGCGACTATGGGTGATCCCTAATTCCTTTTTTCATTTGTTTGTGTGAACATGCGGGCTAATGTTTGGGGTTTGGTGAGAGGGTGGGATCATTGTTATTGATAAGGGGATTGACATATTTGTTACTGATTATTGTTTATTGGTGGGTGTAAATTTGGGAGAAAATGTGAAAAAGGAGAATAAATTTTTTTTTTTAAAAAGCGAGCAGAGGACAACTAAAAAAGCAATAAGGGGGGAGAAGATGAAGTATGAGTGCAAGCTAGCTAGTAATATAAAGGAAGATAGGAAGACATTTTTTCAGTATCTAAAAGGTAAGAGAGAGGCAAAAATAGACATTGGACCACTAGAAAATGTGGCTGGAGAAATAATAATAGGAAGCAAAGAAATGGCAGACGAACTGAATAGTTACTTTGCATCAGTCTTCACGGTGGAAGACACCAGTGGGATGCCAGGGCTCCAGGAGAACCAGGGGGCAGAGGTGAGTGACCATTACTAAGGAGAAGGTTCTGGGGAAACTGAAAGGTCTGAAGGTGGGTAAGTCACCTGGACCAGATGGACTACACCCCAGGGTCCTAAAAGAGATAGCTGAGGAAATTGTGGAGGCATGAGTGATGATCTTTCAGGAATCACTGGAGGCAGGAAGGGTCCCAGATGACTGAAATGTGGCTAATGTAACACCACTGTTTAAAAAGGAGGGAGGCAGAAGACGGGAAATTGTAGGCCGGTTAGCCTGACTTCGGCCATTGGTAAGATTTTAGAGTCTGTTATTAAAGATGAGATCGCGAAGTACTTGGAAGTGCATGGTAAAATAGGACTGAGTCAGCACTGCTTTGTCAAAGGGAGGTCGTGTCTGACAAATCTGTTAGAGTTCTTTGAGGAGGTAACAAGCAAGTTAGACAAAGGAGAATCAGTGGACGTGATTTATTTAGATTTCCAGAAGGTCTTTGACAAGGTGCCGCATAGTAGACTGTTAAATAAGTTAAGAGCCAATGGTGTTAAGGGTAAGATCCTGGCATGGATAGAGGATTGGCTGACTGGCAGAAGACAAAGAGTGGGGATAAAGGGGTCTTTTTCAGGATGGCAGCCGGTGACTTGTGGTGTGCCTCAAGGGTCTGTGCTGGGACCACAACCGTTTACAATATACATTAATGATCTGGAAGAAGGTACTGAAGGCACTGTTGCTAAGTTTGCAGATAATACAAAGATCTGTCGAAGCACAGATAGTATTGAGGAAGCAAGGGGGCTGCAGAAGGATTTGGACAAGCGAGTGGGCAATGAAGTGGCAAATGAAATACAATGTGGAAAAGTGTGAGATTATGCACTTTGGAAGGATGATTCTAGGCATAGACTATTTTCTAAATGGGGAAATGCTTCGGAAAGCAGAAGCACAAAGGGACTTGTTCACGATTCTCTGCAGGTTAATGTGCAGGTTCAGTCAGCAGTTAAGAAGGCAAATGCAATGTTAGCATTCATGTCGAGAGGGCTAGAATACAAGACCAGGGATGTACTTCGGAGGCTGTATAAGGCTCTGGTCCGACCCCATTTGGAGTATTGTGAGCAGTTTTGGGCCCCGTACCGAAGGAAGGATGTGCTGGCCTTGGAAAGGGTCCAGAGGAGGTTCACAAGAATGATCCCTGGAATGAAGAACTTGTCGTATGAGGACTGTGTCTGTACTCGTTGGAGTTTAGAAGGATAAGGGGGGATCTTATTGAAACGTACAAGATACTGCGAGGCCTGGATGGAGTGGACGTGGAGAGGATGTTTCCACTTGTAGGAAAAATTAGAAGCAGAGGACACAATCTCAGACTAAAGGGACGATCCTTTAAAACAGATGAAGCGGAATTTTTTCAGTCAGAGGGTGGTGAATCTGTGGAACTCTTTGCCGCAGAAGGCTGTGGAGGCCAAATCACTGAGTGTCTTTAAGACAGAGATAGAAAGGTTCTTGATTAATAAGAGGATCAGGGGTTATGGGGAGAAGGCAGGAGAATGGGGATGAGAAAATATCAGCCATGATTGAATGGCGGAGCAGACTCACTGGGCCGAGTGGCCTAATTCTGCTCCTATGCCTGATGGAGTGAGGGACAGGGGAGGAGTCGACAGAGAGTGAGGGACAGGGGAAGAGTCGACAGAGTGAGGGACAAGGGAGGAATCGACAGAGTGAGGGACAAGGGGAGGAGTGGACAGAGAGTGAGGGACAAGAGGAAGAGTGGACAGAGTGAGGGGAAGAGGGAGGAGTCGACAGAATGAGGGGAGAAGTGGACAGAACGTGAGGAACAGAGGAGGAGTGGACAGAGAGTGAGGGACAGTGGAGGAGTGGACAGGGAAAGAGGGAGGAGTGAACAGAGTGAGGGGGATGAGTGGACAGAGAGTGATAGTGCATTGGGACACGGAGCGGAGTGGACAGAGGTTGAGAGACGTAGAGGAGTGGACAGAGAATGAGGGACGGGGGGAGTGGACAGAGAGTGAGGGGAGAAATGGACAGGGAGTGAGGGACAGGGGAGGAGTGGACAGAGTGAGGGACGGGGTTTGTGGTCAGAGGGAGGGATGAAGGTGTGTGGACAGTGAGTGAGGAACGGGGGGGGGGGGGGATGTCGACAGTGAGTGAGGGATGGGGGGTTGTGGACAGTGAGTGAGGGATATTTTTTCACCCCTCTTACCATCTTGCTTCCTCTCTGGAATATATGTTAGTGGCGAGCAACTGAGCATCTCCTTAAACATCTGGCACTGTTCGTCAGCTGTCCTACCTTTAAGCCTTCCTGCCCACTCGGGCCAAATCTGTCCTCATGCCGAAGTAACTACCTTTGATTAATTCCAGAACACTAATGTGGGACTCCACATTCTCACCCCCAAACTGCATTTTGAATTCTACCGTACCATGGCTACTGTTCCCTAGAGGATCCTTAACTTTGGGGTCATCAATTAATCCTTCTGCATTACACAAAACCAAATCCAGAGTAGTCTGCTCCCTGGTTGGCTCCACAACAGATTGTTAGGTGACCCTTGCCAATTTGGTTCATCCAGTCTATGTGCATATTCAAATCACCCATAATTATTGCCCTATCTTTCTTACAAGCCCCCAGAATTTATACTGTGCCCTACCAAGGACTTCTTCCCTTTGCTTTTCCTTATTTCTACCCAAACTGGTTCCACATCTTGATCCCCAGTGCTTATATCATTTCTCATTCCAGCACTGATCCCTTTCTTCACCAGCAATGCTACACCACCTCTTTTTCCTTTCAGTTTATCTTTCCGATACACTGAGTACACTTGGATATTCATATTCCAGACTTGGTCTCCTGTCATGTGAGTGTCCCTTCAAGAAAGGTTGAGTCCCTTATGTGACTTGTGTTGTGTTCTCTACTTTGCCTGACCTGGATAGCTCAGATGTGTAGTGTTGAATAATGAACACAAAGCTTTGTTAATAGACAAAGCTATATATTTATTACACTACTAAGATTCAGTCACATTCCTAAAGTAGAGGGTGTCTCTATTAAACTATACTATCTCTAACTAGCAGACTTTCTCAAGTACAACTGCTCTCTCTCTTGTGCCTCACTATCTTATCCAGCTCTCTCCTAACCCAGAATCCTCAAAGTCAAATAATATGTATATGACTGTTCTGTGGTTCCCTCTAGTGGTAAGAAGCATTATCATTAACTTGTTGACTCTACATCCCAGTCAATATACATATCATTACCACTTGTAGCACATTGGGCTGTGGCTGTCAGCTGAGATGGCTTTTTTCCCGGTTTCAGTTTGACTGCTTTTGTACTGCAGAAGGAGAAAGAAATGTTTTCTTCCCTGTTTTTCTCTGTTTTCACTGCAGTAGCAAACACCCATTTCTTACAGGTACACTCACTGCAGTTATTTACATACATACGCATTTATAAACACCCATTTATAAAAGGTACTCTCACATGACAAAAGTCAGGGACAAGAGAGGGATATAGAGAGTCAGGGACAAGAGAGGGACATAGAGAGTCAGGGACAAGAGAGGGATATAGAGAGTCAGGGACAAGAGAAGGATATAGAGAGTCAGGGACAAGAGAGAGATATGGAGAGTCAGGGACAAGAGAGGGATATAGAGAGTCAGGGACAAGAGAGGGATATAGAGAGTCAGGGACAAGAGAGAGATATGGAGAGTCAGGGACAAGCGAGGGACATAGAGAGTCAGGGACAAGAGAGGGGCATAGAGAGCCAGGGACAAGAGAGGGATATAGAGAGTCAGGGACAAGAGAAGGATATAGAGAGTCAGGGACAAGAGAGAGATATGGAGAGTCAGGGACAAGAGAGGGATATAGAGAGTCAGGGACAAGAGAGGGATATAGAAAGTCAGGGACAAGAGAGAGATATGGAGAGTCAGGGACAAGAGAGGGACATAGAGAATCAGGGACAAGAGAGGGATATAGAGAGTCAGGGACAAGAGAAGGATATAGCGAGCCAGGGACAAGAGAGAGATATGGAGAGTCAGGGACAAGAGAGGGATAGACAGAGTCAGGGACAAGAGAGGGATATAGAGAGTCAGGGACAAGAGAGGGATATAGAGAGTCAGGGACAAGAGAGAGATATGGAGAGTCAGGGACAAGCGAGGGACATAGAGAGTCAGGGACATGAGAGGGATATGGAGAGTGAGGGACAAGCGAGAGACATAGAGAGTCAGGGGCAAGGGAGGGATATAGAGAGTCAGGGACAAGAGAGGGATATAGAGAGTCAGGGACAAGAGAGGGATATAGAGAGTCAGGGACATGAGAGGGACATAGAGAGTCAGGGACAAGAGAAGGATATAGAGAGTGAGGGACAAGAGAAGGATATAGAGAGTCAGGGACAAGAGAGAGATATGGAGAGTCAGGGACAAGCGAGGGACATAGAGAGTCAGGGACAAGAGAGGGACATAGAGAGTCAGGGACAAGAGAAGGATATAGAGAGTCAGGGACAAGAGAGGGATATAGAGAGTCAGGGACAAGAGAGGGACATAGAGAGTCAGGGACAAGAGAAGGATATAGAGAGTCAGGGACAAGAGAGGGATATAGAGAGTCAGGGACATGAGAGGGACATAGAGAGTCAGGGACAAGAGAAGGATATAGAGAGTGAGGGACAAGAGAAGGATATAGAGAGTCAGGGACAAGAGAGAGATATGGAGAGTCAGGGACAAGCGAGGGACATAGAGAGTCAGGGACAAGAGAGGGACATAGAGAGTCAGGGACAAGAGAAGGATATAGAGAGTCAGGGACAAGAGAGGGATATAGAGAGTCAGGGACAAGAGAGGGACATAGAGAGTCAGGGACAAGAGAAGGATATAGAGAGTCAGGGACAAGAGAGAGATATGGAGAATGAGGGACAAGCGAGGGACATAGAGAGTCAGGGACAAGAGAGGGACATAGAGAGTCAGGGACAAGAGAAGGATATAGAGAGTCAGGACAAGAGAGGGATATAGAGAGTCAGGGACAAGAGAGAGATATGGAGAGTCAGGGACAAGAGAGGGATATAGAGAGTCAGGGACAAGAGAGGGATATAGAGAGTCAGGGACAAGAGAGAGATATGGAGAGTCAGGGACAAGAGAGGGACATAGAGAATCAGGGACAAGAGAGGGATATAGAGAGTCAGGGACAAGAGAAGGATATAGAGAGTCAGGGACAAGAGAGAGATATGGAGAGTCAGGGACAAGAGAGGGACATAGATAGTCAGGGACAAGAGAGGGACATAGAGAGTCAGGGACAAGGGAGGGATATAGAGAGTCAGGGACAAGAGAAGGATATAGAGAGTCAGGGACAAGAGAGGGATATAGTCAGGGACAAGAGAGGGATATAGAGAGTCAGGGACAAGAGAGAGATATGGAGAGTCAGGGACAAGAGAGGGACATAGAGAATCAGGGACAAGAGAGGGATATAGAGAGTCAGGGACAAGAGAAGGATATAGAGAGTCAGGGACAAGAGAGAGATATGGAGAGTCAGGGACAAGAGAGGGACATGGAGAGTCAGGGACAAGAGAGGGACATAGAGAGTCAGGGACAAGAGAGGGATATAGAGAGTCAGGGACAAGAGAAGGATATAGAGAGCCAGGGACAAGAGAGAGATATGGAGAGTCAGGGACAAGAGAGGGATAGACAGAGTCAGGGACAAGAGAGGGATATAGAGAGTCAGGGACAAGAGAGGGATATAGAGAGTCAGGGACAAGAGAGAGATATGGAGTGTCAGGGACAAGCGAGGGACATAGAGAGTCAGGGACATGAGAGAGATATGGAGAGTCACGGACAAGAGAGAGATATGGAGAGTCAGGGACATAGAGAGGGATATAGAGAGTCAGGGACAAGAGAGGGATAGACAGAGTCAGGGACAAGAGAGGGATATAGAGAGTCAGGGACAAGAGAGGGATATAGAGAGTCAGGACAAGAGAGGGATATAGAGAGTCAGGGACAAGAGAGGGATATAGAGAGTCAGGGACAAGAGAGGGATATAGAGAGTCAGGGACAAGAGAGAGATATGGAGAGTCAGGGACAAGAGAGGGACATAGAGAATCAGGGACAAGAGAGGGATATAGAGAGTCAGGGACAAGAGAAGGATATAGAGAGTCAGGGACAAGAGAGAGATATGGAGAGTCAGGGACAAGAGAGGGACATAGATAGTCAGGGACAAGAGAGGGACATAGAGAGTCAGGGACAAGGGAGGGATATAGAGAGTCAGGGACAAGAGAAGGATGTAGAGAGTCAGGGACAAGAGAGGGATATAGTCAGGGACAAGAGAGGGATATAGAGAGTCAGGGACAAGAGAGAGATATGGAGAGTCAGGGACAAGAGAGGGACATAGAGAATCAGGGACAAGAGAGGGATATAGAGAGTCAGGGACAAGAGAAGGATATAGAGAGTCAGGGACAAGAGAGAGATATGGAGAGTCAGGGACAAGAGAGGGACATGGAGAGTCAGGGACAAGAGAGGGACATAGAGAGTCAGGGACAAGAGAGGGATATAGAGAGTCAGGGACAAGAGAAGGATATAGAGAGCCAGGGACAAGAGAGAGATATGGAGAATCAGGGACAAGAGAGGGATAGACAGAGTCAGGGACAAGAGAGGGATATAGAGAGTCAGGGACAAGAGAGGGATATAGAGAGTCAGGGACAAGAGAGAGATATGGAGAGTCAGGGACAAGCGAGGGACATAGAGAGTCAGGGACATGAGAGGGATATGGAGAGTCACGGACAAGAGAGAGATATGGAGAGTCAGGGACATAGAGAGGGATATAGAGAGTCAGGGACAAGAGAGGGATATAGAGAGTCAGGGACAAGAGAGAGATATGGAGAGTCAGGGACAAGCGAGGGACATAGAGAGTCAGGGACATGAGAGGGATATGGAGAGTCACGGACAAGAGAAGGATATAGAGAGTCAGGGACAAGAGAGGGATATAGAGAGTCAGGGACAAGCGAGAGACATAGAGAGTCAGGGGCAAGGGAGGGATATAGAGAGTCAGGGACAAGAGAGGGATATAGAGAGTCAGGGACAAGAGAGGGATATAGAGAGTCAGGGACAAGAGAGGGACATAGAGAGTCAGGGACAAGAGAAGGATATAGAGAGTGAGGGACAAGAGAAGGATATAGAGAGTCAGGGACAAGAGAGAGATATGGAGAGTCAGGGACAAGCGAGGGACATAGAGAGTCAGGGACAAGAAAGGGACATAGAGAGTCAGGGACAAGAGAAGGATATAGAGAGTCAGGGACAAGAGAGGGATATAGAGAGTCAGGGACAAGAGAGGGACATAGAGAGTCAGGGACAAGAGAAGGATATAGAGAGTCAGGGACAAGAGAAGGATATAGAGAGTCAGGGACAAGAGAGAGATATGGAGAATGAGGGACAAGCGAGGGACATAGAGAGTCAGGGACAAGAGAGGGACATAGAGAGTCAGGGACAAGAGAAGGATATAGAGAGTCAGGACAAGAGAGGGATATAGAGAGTCAGGGACAAGAGAAGGATATAGAGAGTCAGGGACAAGAGAGAGATATGGAGAGTCAGGGACAAGCGAGGGACATAGAGAGTCAGGGACAAGAGAGGGACATAGAGAGTCAGGGACAAGAGAGGGATATAGTGAGTCAGGGACAAGAGAGAGATATGGAGAGTCAGGGACAAGCGAGGGACATAGAGAGTCAGGGACAAGAGAGGGACATAGAGAGTCAGGGACAAGAGAGGGATATAGAGAGTCAGGGACAAGAGAAGGATATAGAGAGTCAGGGACAAGAGAGGGATATAGAGAGTCAGGGACAAGAGAGGGATATAGAGAGTCAGGGACAAGAGAGAGATATAGAGAGTCAGGGACAAGAGAGAGAGATAGAGAGTCAGGGACAAGCGAGGGACATAGAGAGTCAGGGACAAGAGAGGGACATAGAGAGTCAGGGACAAGAGAGGGATATAGAGAGTCAGGGACAAGAGAAGGATATAGAGAGTCAGGGACAAGAGAGGGATATAGAGAGTCAGGGACAAGAGAGGGATATAGAGAGTCAGGGACAAGAGAGAGAGATAGAGAGTCAGGGACAAGAGAGGGATATAGAGAGTCAGGGACAAGAGGGAGATATAGAGAGTCAGGGACAAGAGAAGGACATAGAGAGTCAGGGACAAGAGAAGGATATAGAGAGTCAGGGAGAAGAGAACGATATAGAGAGTCAGGGACAAGAGAGGGATATAGAGAGTCAGGGACAAGAGAGGGATATAGAGAGTCAGGGACAAGAGAGGGATATAGGGAGTCAGGGACAAGTGAGGGATATAGAGAGTCAGGGACAAGAGAGAGATATAGAGAGTCAGGGACTAGTGAGGGATATAGAGAGTCAGGGACAAGAGAAGGATATAGAGAGTCAGGGACAAGAGAGGGATATAGAGGGTCAGGGACAAGAGAGGGATATAGAGGGTCAGGGACAAGAGATAGATATGGAGAGTCAGAGACAAGAGAGGGACATAGAGAGTCAGGGACAAGAGAGGGACATAGAGAGTCAGGGACAAGAGAGGGATATAGAGAATCAGGGACAAGAGAAGGATATAGAGAGTCAGGGACAAGAGAAGGATATAGTCAGGGACAAGAGAGGGACATAGAGAGTCAGGGACAAGAGAGGGATATAGAGAGTTAGGACAAGAGAGGGATATAGAGGGTCAGGGACAAGAGAGGGATATAGAGGGTCAGGGACAAGAGAGGGACATAGAGAGTCAGGGACAAGAGAGGGACATAGAGAGTCAGGGACAAGAGAGGGATATAGAGAGTCAGGGACAAGAGAAGGACATGGAGAGTCAGGGACAAGAGAGGGACATAGAGAGTCAGGGACAAGAGAGGGATATAGAGAGTCAGGGACAAGAGAAGGATATAGAGAGCCAGGGACAAGAGAGAGATATGGAGAGTCAGGGACAAGAGAGGGATAGACAGAGTCAGGGACAAGAGAGGGATATAGAGAGTCAGGGACAAGAGAGGGACATAGATAGTCAGGGACAAGAGAGGGACATAGAGAGTCAGGGACAAGGGAGGGATATAGAGAGTCAGGGACAAGAGAAGGATATAGAGAGTCAGGGACAAGAGAGGGATATAGTCAGGGACAAGAGAAGGATATAGAGAGTCAGGGACAAGAGAGAGATATGGAGAGTCAGGGACAAGAGAGGGACATAGAGAATCAGGGACAAGAGAGGGATATAGAGAGTCAGGGACAAGAGAAGGATATAGAGAGTCAGGGACAAGAGAGAGATATGGAGAGTCAGGGACAAGAGAGGGACATGGAGAGTCAGGGACAAGAGAGGGACATAGAGAGTCAGGGACAAGAGAGGGATATAGAGAGTCAGGGACAAGAGAAGGATATAGAGAGCCAGGGACAAGAGAGAGATATGGAGAGTCAGGGACAAGAGAGGGATAGACAGAGTCAGGGACAAGAGAGGGATATAGAGAGTCAGGGACAAGAGAGGGATATAGAGAGTCAGGGACAAGAGAGAGATATGGAGAGTCAGGGACAAGCGAGGGACATAGAGAGTCAGGGACATGAGAGGGATATGGAGAGTCACGGACAAGAGAGAGATATGGAGAGTCAGGGACATAGAGAGGGATATAGAGAGTCAGGGACAAGAGAGGGATATAGAGAGTCAGGGACAAGAGAGAGATATGGAGAGTCAGGGACAAGCGAGGGACATAGAGAGTCAGGGACATGAGAGGGATATGGAGAGTCACGGACAAGAGAAGGATATAGAGAGTCAGGGACAAGAGAGGGATATAGAGAGTCAGGGACAAGCGAGAGACATAGAGAGTCAGGGGCAAGGGAGGGATATAGAGAGTCAGGGACAAGAGAGGGATATAGAGAGTCAGGGACAAGAGAGGGATATAGAGAGTCAGGGACAAGAGAGGGACATAGAGAGTCAGGGGCAAGAGAAGGATATAGAGAGTGAGGGACAAGAGAAGGATATAGAGAGTCAGGGACAAGAGAGAGATATGGAGAGTCAGGGACAAGCGAGGGACATAGAGAGTCAGGGACAAGAAAGGGACATAGAGAGTCAGGGACAAGAGAAGGATATAGAGAGTCAGGGACAAGAGAGGGATATAGAGAGTCAGGGACAAGAGAGGGACATAGAGAGTCAGGGACAAGAGAAGGATATAGAGAGTCAGGGACAAGAGAAGGATATAGAGAGTCAGGGACAAGAGAGAGATATGGAGAATGAGGGACAAGCGAGGGACATAGAGAGTCAGGGACAAGAGAGGGACATAGAGAGTCAGGGACAAGAGAAGGATATAGAGAGTCAGGACAAGAGAGGGATATAGAGAGTCAGGGACAAGAGAAGGATATAGAGAGTCAGGGACAAGAGAGAGATATGGAGAGTCAGGGACAAGCGAGGGACATAGAGAGTCAGGGACAAGAGAGGGACATAGAGAGTCAGGGACAAGAGAGGGATATAGTGAGTCAGGGACAAGAGAGAGATATGGAGAGTCAGGGACAAGCGAGGGACATAGAGAGTCAGGGACAAGAGAGGGACATAGAGAGTCAGGGACAAGAGAGGGATATAGAGAGTCAGGGACAAGAGAAGGATATAGAGAGTCAGGGACAAGAGAGGGATATAGAGAGTCAGGGACAAGAGAGGGATATAGAGAGTCAGGGACAAGAGAGAGATATAGAGAGTCAGGGACAAGAGAGAGAGATAGAGAGTCAGGGACAAGCGAGGGACATAGAGAGTCAGGGACAAGAGAGGGACATAGAGAGTCAGGGACAAGAGAGGGATATAGAGAGTCAGGGACAAGAGAAGGATATAGAGAGTCAGGGACAAGAGAGGGATATAGAGAGTCAGGGACAAGAGAGGGATATAGAGAGTCAGGGACAAGAGAGAGAGATAGAGAGTCAGGGACAAGAGAGGGATATAGAGAGTCAGGGACAAGAGGGAGATATAGAGAGTCAGGGACAAGAGAAGGACATAGAGAGTCAGGGACAAGAGAAGGATATAGAGAGTCAGGGAGAAGAGAACGATATAGAGAGTCAGGGACAAGAGAGGGATATAGAGAGTCAGGGACAAGAGAGGGATATAGAGAGTCAGGGACAAGAGAGGGATATAGGGAGTCAGGGACAAGTGAGGGATATAGAGAGTCAGGGACAAGAGAGAGATATAGAGAGTCAGGGACAAGTGAGGGATATAGAGAGTCAGGGACAAGAGAAGGATATAGAGAGTCAGGGACAAGAGAGGGATATAGAGGGTCAGGGACAAGAGAGGGACATAGAGAGTCAGGGACACGAGAGGGACATAGAGAGTCAGGGACAAGAGAGGGATATAGAGAGTCAGGGACAAGAGAAGGATATAGAGAGTCAGGGACAAGAGATAGATATGGAGAGTCAGAGACAAGAGAGGGACATAGAGAGTCAGGGACAAGAGAGGGACATAGAGAGTCAGGGACAAGAGAGGGATATAGAGAATCAGGGACAAGAGAAGGATATAGAGAGTCAGGGACAAGAGAAGGATATAGTCAGGGACAAGAGAGGGACATAGAGAGTCAGGGACAAGAGAGGGATATAGAGAGTTAGGACAAGAGAGGGATATAGAGGGTCAGGGACAAGAGAGGGATATAGAGGGTCAGGGACAAGAGAGGGACATAGAGAGTCAGGGACAAGAGAGGGACATAGAGAGTCAGGGACAAGAGAGGGATATAGAGAGTCAGGGACAAGAGAAGGATATAGAGAGTCAGGGACAAGAGATAGATATGGAGAGTCAGAGACAAGAGAGGGATATAGAGAGTCAGGGACAAGAGTGGGACATAGAGAGTCAGGGACAAGAGAGGGATATAGAGAGTCAGGGACAAGAGAGGGATGGCTTCTTTAATGTGTTTAGGGTAGAAGCTGGAGAAGTGGAGCATCGTGAGGTTATCCGTTTGCTTGCAGTAAAGCGAGGTGTTGAGGTGACCGTCCTTGATGGAGATGAGTGTGTCCAAGAATGCAAGTTATTTTGGAGAGTAGTCCATGGTGAGTCTGATGGTGGGATGGAACTTATTGATGTCATCGTGTAGTCGTTTCAGTGATTCTTCGCCGTGGGTCCAAAGGAAAAAAATGTCATTGTGTATCTGGTGTATAACGTCGGTTGAAGATCCTGTGCGGTGAGGAGGTCTTGTTCAAACTTGTGCAGGAAGATGTTGGCGTATTGGGGTGCGAATTTGGTCCCATTGGCTGTTCCATGCGTCTGGATGAAGAACTCGTTGTCGAAAGTGAAGGCCAATAAAAATGTTTCGGGATTTTAGCTTGAGTTTTCCTTATTACCAAATGACCTCCCACTGGTACCTCACATGCTACTCGCACCTCCTTTCTATACCCTACCGGCAATACTACTTGATGAACTTCTGCCCACTTTTCATCCGCATGCATATGTAAAGGTCTCGATTTTCTCATCAAGACATCTCTTTTACGGTAGTAACACTCTGGTATACACGCAGATTCCTCTTCCTGTTTGCTTTCTGATACATCCGTTTTATTTCTATATCTTTCTGTTGTAACTCCGCCAATTTTCCTGAACTAAAAATATCCACCTCATCCTCCACCTGTTCTTGTTCTTTTTCAACCATCTGATCAAAAATCGTTTCTGATAATTGCACTTCAACTTCATCTTCACTCTTTGATTTCTCCTCTTGTCTTAACCTGTGACTTTGCGACCTTGTTACAACACAATCCAGAAAAATCCCAGGATATTCGTCCTTCAACACTTCAGTTGTCTGATTTTCCATTGGCCTATCCACCACTGTAGGCATCACTCCCACCTGCGATCCAGCTATATAATTACCCAAGATAAACTGTATTCCTGGACAAGATAGTTTCTCTATTACTCCTACTACCACTTCACCACTCTTCACCGGACTTTCCAACCTTGCCTTATATAATGGAAACTACTCCTCTCACCCTGAATTCCACATATTACCACCGTTTCTGCCAATATTCTTCCCAGACTACATAACTCCTCATCTCTTACCATTAAAGATTGACTAGCTCCCGTATCTCTTAAAATTGTGACTTCTTTACCTGCTCCTCATACACATGAGTAAACTTTAACCACGCAAGTAAATTTTTTAAAGAGATCTGGCACCTTCTTATCAATCGCCTCTTGATCAGGCTGTACAATCTTTTGCACCTCCTTCGCTTCACTTGGGCTTTCCTTTACCACTGTAACAAACCCCACTGTCTTATCCTGTTTTACCACATCAGTCTTCCCAGTGCTTTTCTTCAACCACCAACACTGTGACTTTACATGGCCTAGTTTATTACAGTGAAAACATTTGAAACTTTTCATTTCCTTTCCACCCTCCTGGGTTTCTTTTTTAATCTGGGGTACACTCTCCTTATTATCTCCCAGCAGATCACCTTTACCTTTACCACTTGAGTATTTCTCATGTCCCCAGTTTCTATCCCTCACGGGCTGAAACTGATGTCGGAAACCAAGCTTTGATTTATGAACTAATTCATAATTATCTGCCATTTCTGCTGCTAACCTCGCAGTTTTAACCCTCTGCTCTTCCACGAGTTGTCACTACATCAGGAATTGAATTTTTAAACTCCTCCAAAAGTATAATTTCTCTGAGAGCTTCATATGTTTGGTCTATTTTCAAAGCCCTTATCCACCGATCAAAATTACTCTGTTTGAGCCTTTCAAACTCCATGTATGTTTGACCAAATTCTTTCCTTAAATTTTTAAACCTTTGTCTGCAGGCTTCAGGCACTAGTTCATATGCACATATGATGGATTTTTTCACCTCCTCATACGTCCCAGATAGCTCCTCCAGTCGTGATGCAAACACTTCACTAGCCCTACCTACCAGCTTTGATTGAATCAGTAATACCCACATGTCCTGTGGCCAATTCATTTGTTTAACCACCTTCTCAAATGAAATGAAATAGGCTTCTACCTCCTTCTCATCAAACCTTGGCAATGCTTGGACATATCTAAATAGATTCCCTCCAAGCCTTTGACTTTGACACTCTTTCTCACTATCCTCTTCACTGTCCTCACACTGTACATTTCCCTTTAAATCCGCGAATTTTAACTGACTGTCATGTTTCATAGCCATTTTCCGAAGTTCAAACTCTCTCTCTCTTTCTTTTTCCTCTCTTTTTCCTCTCTCTCTCGTATTCAAGCTGCTTTAATTCTTTCTCATGTTCCATTTGTTTAATTTGTAACTGAATTTTTGCCATTTCCAATGAGTCAAACTATCTCTCAGGCAACTTTAAATGCTTAGCCACCACTATAATGACCTCATCTTTTCGCATTTTGTCAGGTAATGGTAACTGCAATGTATTTGCCAAATCTAACAGTCTGCTTTTAGTCTCTGTCCGTAAGGTACTGCGTGTGACCGTCTCCACCCCCAAAAACTTCAGAGCCTCTGAAAGAGCCATTGTCCACAACACACTCCCTACTTAAACTGAAATACCACACCTGAAAAGCAAACACAATATGCTCACCCCTCACTGTCTTTAAGTTCACTAAGCCAATCCAATAGATAGACTTTTATCCCCCTCGAGCCCCCAATTTGTTATGGGCCAGGGTTTAGAGAACCCCAAAGTGTATCATGGAGTTCACCTGACCCACAACTTTTAATAGATTGTGGTATGGGGAGCATACGGCCCACTCTACAGGTGTGGTACAGCAGAAATGGAAAAGTATTTTTTAAAGCAAAACAATGTTTATTCTATGAACTCAAGTTAACTTTTTTAAAACATACAGTGAACTTCTTAGTAACCATTAATTAAAATACAAGCCCCAAAGAATACAACATTAAGTAATCTTTAATAAATTCCCAAACAACATTCAGTAGACAAAAGAACCTTTTAACACAAAGATCAGGTTTAAATTCACTATTGAGAACAGTTACCACTTTGAAAATCCCAAATGAACATTCATAAGCTTGCAGAGATTCACACACATCCTGCTGTGATTTCAGCTTTTCCAAAACTAAAATGAAACCAAACCCACCCTGCAGCAAAAAGCCTGAAGCGAAAGTAAAAAGCTGACAGACAGCCCAGCTCCACCCACTCTCTGACATTACTGCAGTAGCAATCACCCATTTCTTACAGGTACTCTCACTGCAGATATTTATATACATACGCATTTGTAAACACCCATTTATAAAAGGTACTCTCACATGACAAGAGTCCGGGACAAGAGAGGGATATAGAGAGTCAGGGACAAGAGAGGGATATAGAGAGTCAGGGACAAGAGAGGGATATAGAGAGTCAGGGACGAGGGGAAAAGAGAGTCGGGGACAAGGAGGTGGATACAGAGAGTCGGGGACAAGAGGGTGGATACAGAGAGTCGGGGACAAGTGGATGCAGAGAGTCGTGGACAATCCGGTGGATACAGAGAGTCGGCGACAAGGGGGTGGGTACAGAGAATCGGGAACAAACGGGGGGATTCAGAGAGTCGGGCTCAAGGGGGGTACACAAAGTTGGGGACATGTGTGGGATTCAGAAAGTCCTGTGACCATACAGAGTCTGTCCCTGTTGCTCAGAAGGGAAGGGGGGAGAGGAGTAGAGCATTAGTCATTGGAGACTCCATAGTTAGGGGGATAGATAGGAGATTCTATGGGAACAAGAGAGACTCGCGGTTGGTGTGTTGCCTCCCAGGTGCCAGGGTGCGTGATGTCTCGGATCGTGTTTTCGGGATCCTTAAGGGGGAGGGGGAGCAGCCCCAAGACGTGGTCCACATAGGTACCAACGACATAGGTAGGAAAAGGGATAGGGATGTAAGGCAGGCATTCAGGGAGCTAGGGTGGAAACTTAGATCGAGAACAAACAGAGTTATTATCTCTGGGTTGTTACCCGTGCCACGTGCTAGCGAGATGAGGAATAGGGAGAGAGAGGAGTTGAACACGTGGCTACAGGGATGGTGCAGGAGAGAGGGTTTCAGATTTCTGGATAATTGGTGCTCATTCTGGGGTTGGTGGGACCTCTACAAACGGGATGGTCTACACCTGGACCAGAGGGGTACCAATATCCTGGGGTGGGGGGGGATTTGCTGATGCTCTTCGGGAGGGTTTAAACTAGATCAGCAGGGGCTTGGGAACCTGAATTGTAGCTCTAGTATACAGGAGGTTGAGAGTAATGAGGTCATGAGTAAGGTTTCAAAGTTGCAGGAGTGTACCGGCAGGCAGGAAGGTGATTTAAAGTGTGTCTTCTTCAATGCCAGGAGCATCCGGAATAAGGCGGGTGAACCTGCGGCATGGGTTGGTACCTGGGACTTTGATGTTGTGGCCATTTCGGAGACATGGATAGAGCAGGGACAGGAATGGTTGTTGCAGGTGCCGGGGTTTAGATATTTCAGTAAGCTCAGGGAAGGTGGTAAAAGAGGGGGAGGGGTGGCATTGTTAGTTAAGGACAGTATTACGGTGGCAGAAAGGACGTTTGATGAGGACTCGTCTACTGAGGTAGTATGGGCTGAGGTTAGAAACAGGAAAGGAGAGGTTAGGCCTCTGAAAAGTTCCAGAGATGTAGAGGAAAGGATTGCAAAGATGATTCTGGATAGGAGCGAAAGCAACAGGGTAGCTGTTATGGGGGACTTTAACTTTCCAAATATTGACTGGAAACGCTATAGTTCGAGTACTTTAGATGGGTCCGTTTTTGTCCAAAGTGTGCAGGAGGGTTTCCTGACACAGTATGTAGATAGGCCAATGAGAGGCGAGGCCATATTGGATTTGGTACTGGGTAATGAAACAGGACAGGTGTTAGATTTGGTGATAGTGACCACAATTTGATTACGTTTACTTTAGTGATGGAAAGGGATAGGTATATACCGCAGGGCGAGAGTTATATCTGGGGGAAAGGCAATTATGATGCGATGAGACAAGACTTAGGATGCATCGGGTGGAGAGGAAAACTGCAGGGGATGGGCACAATGGAAATGTGGAGCTTGTTCAAGGAACAGCTACTGCGTGTCCTTGATAAGTATGTACCAGTCAGGCAGGGAGGAAGTGGTCGAGCAAGGGAACCGTGGTTTACTAAAGCAGTTGAAACACTTGTCAAGAAGAAGAAGGAGGCTTATGTAAAGATGAGACATGAAGGTTCAGTTAGGGTGCTCGAGAGTTACAAGTTAGCTAGGAAGGGCCTAAAGAGAGAGCTAAGAAGAGCCAGGAGGGAACATGAGAAGTCTTTGGCAGGTAGGATCAAGGATAACCCTAAATCTTTCTATAGATATGTCAGGAATAAACGAATGACTAGGGTAAGAGTAGGGCCAGTCAAGGACAGCAGTGGGAAGTTGTGCGTGGAGTCCGAGGAGATAGGAGAGGTGCTAAATGAATATTTTTCATCAGTATTCACACAGGAAAAAGACAATGTTGTTGAGGAAAATACTGAGATTCAGGCTATTAGACTAGAAGGGCTTGAGGTTCATAAGGAAGAGATGTTAGCAATTCTGGAAAGTGTGAAAATAGATAAGTCCCCTGGGCCAGATGGGATTTATCCTAGGATTCTCTGGGAAGCTAGGGAGGAGATTGCTGAGCCTTTGGATTTGATCTTTAAGTCATCTTTGTCTACAGGTATAGTGCCAGAAGACTGGAGGATAGCAAATGTTGTCCCCTTGTTCAAGAAGGGGAGTAGAGACAACCCCGGTAACTATAGACCAGTGAGCCTTACTTCTGTTGTGGGCAAAATCTTGGAAAGGTTTATAAGAGATAGGATGTATAATCATCTGGAAAGGAATAATTTGATTAGAGATAGTTCACACGGTTTTGTGAAGGGTAGGTTGTTCCTCACAAACCTTATTGAGTTCTTTGAGAAGGTGACCAAACAGGTGGATGAGGGTAAAGCAGTTGTGCCATTTTTGAACTACCTGGAGCTTGGGGAGCCTATATTTCCGGTTGCTTTCTCCATGGCAACAGTTTGGCCAATCAGGGTCAACTTGCCGAGCAATCAGCACTATTCTCCTGTCACATAAATGGTTGTGATTGTTTGAAAATTAGCATTCTTGCATTTGACCGGATGAGTGCAAGATGAAAAGCTTCAGCAATATTCAAGTGACTTTTTTCCCTTTGGAAATATTTACCCAATTCCTTTTTGAAAGTTACTTGTGAATCGACTTGGATCACCCTCTCACGACTGTTCATTCCAGATCATAACGTATTACTGCGCAAAAGAGATTCCCCTTATTCCCTCCCTCTGGGCCTTTAATCAATTGTCACAACTCTGTGCCCCCTGGTTACCAATCCCTCTCAGTGGAAATAGCTTCAGCTTATTTACTGTGTAAAAACTCTTCAAAATTTGAATAATTCCCATTGAATACCTGTCATTGATGCTTTCCTCAGTGTCCACTGCTTTAACATCCAGGGAATCTCCAGCAGGGACGATGGGGGAATTTCAGGATATTCTTTTTTTTTAAAATATATTTTATTGACAATTTTCAAACAGAGATTTTCAGCTTTTACAACTTAATAAAGGAATATGCATTAAATGTTATTTAAATAATATATTAAACTAACAACAAATGAAAAAGGAGATAAACAAAAAGCAAATATCAACAACTGGCAAAAAACAAAAACACGGGATAATAACCCCCCCCCCCCCCCCCCCCCCCCCACCCTCTGGGTTGCTGCTGCTGTCTTTTCTGTTTTTCCATTATCGTTCCGCGAGATAGTCAAGGAACGGTTGCCACTGCCTGGTGAACTCCTGAGCCGATCCTCTTCACGCATATTTTATTCGCTCCAGTCTTATGAACCCTGCCATGTCGTTTATCCAGGCCTCCACACCCGGGGGCTTCGCTTCTTTCCACATGAGTAGAATCCTTCGCCGGGCTACTAGGGACGCAAAGGCCAGAACGTCGGCCTCTTTCGCCTCCTGCACTCTCGGTTCTTCTGCAACCCCAAATATAGCTAACCCCCAGCTTGGTTTGACCCGGACAACCACTACCTTTGAGACCACTCTTGCCACACCCACCCAGAACTCATGCAGTGCCGGACACGACCAGAACATGTGAGTGTGGTTCGCCGAGCTTCCCGAGCACCTCCCACACCTGTCCTCCACCCCAAAAAACCTGCTCAATCTTGCTCCCGTTATATGCGCTGTGTAGAACCTTAAATTGAATCAGGCTAAGCCTGGCACATGAGGACGAGGAATTTACCCTGCTTAGGGCATCTGCCCACAGCCCCTCCTCAATCTCTTCCCCCAGCTCCTCTTCCCATTTTCCCTTCAGCTCCTCGACCATCGTCTCCCCCTCGTCTCTCATCTCCCTGTATATTTCCGACACTTTACCTTCTCCAACCCATGCCCCCAAAATCACTCTATCCTGGATCCCTTGCGTCGGGACCTGCGGAAATTCCCTCACCAGTTTCCTCGTAAATGCCCTCACTTGCATGTATCGGAAAGCATTCCCTGGTGGCAACTTATATTTTTCTTCCAATGCTCCCAAACTCGCAAACGTCCCATCCACAAACAGGTCCTTCAGCTTCCTAATTCCTGCTCGTTGCCAACATTGAAATCCCCCATCTATCCTCCCCGGGACGAACCTGTGGTTATTCCTTATCGGGGACCACACCGAGGCACCCGTCACTCCCCTGTATCATCTCCACTGCCCCCAGATCTTCAAGGTTGCCACCACCGCTAGGTTTGTGGTGTACCTTTTCGGGGAGAACGATAGCGGCGCCGTCGCCAGCACTTTCAGGCTTGTTCCCTTACAGGACACCATCTCCAGCCTTTTCCACGCCGCACCTTCCTCTTCCCTCATTCACTTACGGACCATCGACACATTGGCGGCCCAATAGCAGTCACTCAGACTCGGCAGTGCCAATCCCCCTCTGTCCCTACTGCGCTGCAGGAACCCCCTCCTTACCCTCGGGGTCTTTCCCGCCCACACAAAGCTCGTAATGCTCCTATCTATTTTTTTTTAAAAGGCCTTAGTAATCAGGATGGGAAGGCACTGAAACACGAAAAGAAACCTCGGAAGGACCACCACCTTGACCGCCTGTACTCTGCCCGCCAATGACAGGGGCACCATATCCCACCTCTTAAAGTCCTCTTCCATCTGCTCTACCAGTCGCGTCAGGTTGAGTTTGTGTCGGGTTCCCCAGTTCCTGGCCACCTGAATCCCCAGGTATCGAAAATTCCCTGTCACTCTCCTCAGCGGCAGAGCATCTATCCCCCTGCCCTGTTCCCCGGGGTGCATCACAAAAGGTTCCCTCTTTCACATATTTAATTTATATCCCGAGAACTCTCCAAACTCCCTGAGTATCTGCATTACCGCTGGCATCCCCTCTACTGGGTCCGCCACATATAGCAGTAAATAATCTGTATATAGTGACACTCGATGTTCCTCTCCCCCTCTAAGCACCCCCCTCCACTTCTTAGAGTCCCTCAGCGCTATGGCCAATGGCTCAATTGCCAGCACGAACAGTAACAGGGACAGGGGGCACCCCTGTCTTGTACCCCTATGTAATCGGAAGTAACCCGATCTTTGCCTATTTGTAACAACGCTTGCCACCGGGGCCCCGTACAGGAGTCTAACCCATCTAATGAACCCCTCCCCGAACCCAAATCTCTTCAGCACCTCCCACAAATAGTCCCACTCCACTCTATCGAATGCCTTCTCTGCATCCATCGCCACCACTATCTCTGCCTCCCCCTCCGGTGGGGGCATCATCATCACCCCCAGCAACCTTTGTATATTGGCGTTCAATTGTCTCCCTTTAATAAACCCTGTCTGGTCGTCATGTACCACCCCTGGGACACAGTCCTCTATCCTTGTCGCCATCACTTTGGCCAGCAGCTTGGCATCTACGTTTAGGAGGGAGATGGGCCTGTATAACCCGCACTGCAGCGGGTCTTTGTCTCGTTTCAGAATTAACAATATTGTCGCCTCCGGCATTGTCGGGGGTAGTGTCCCCCTTTCCTTAGCCTCATTGAAGATTCTCGCCAGAAGCGGGGCCAGCAGGTCCATATACCTCCTATAAAATTCCACCGGGAACCCATCTGGTCCCGGGGCCTTCCCTGCTTGCATGCTCCCAATTCCTTTGATCACCTCATCCACCTCAATCTGCGCCCCCAGACCTGCCACCTCCTGCCCCCCCACCCTCGGGAACTCCAGCTGGTCCAAAAAGTGTATCATTCCCTCTTTCCCCTCCGGGGTTGGGACTTGTACAGCCTCTCATAAAATGTCTTGAACACCTCGTTCACTTTCCCTGCTCTCTGCTCCATCTTTCCCGTTTCGTCCCTCAGTCCTCCGATCTCTCTCGCCGCTCCCCTCTTCCGAAGTTGTTGGGCCAGCAGCCGGCTCGCCTTTTCCCCATATTCATATTGTATTCCCTGTGCCTTCCTCCACTGTGCCTCTGCCTTTCCCGTGGTCAGCAGGTCAAACTCCATCTGTAGTCTTCGTCTTTCCCTGTATAGCCCTTCATCCGGGGCCTCCGCATACTGCCTATCCACCCTCAGAATTTCCCCAACCAATCTCTCTCTTTCTTTACCCTCTTGTTTCCCCTTGTGGGCTCTAATGGAAATCAGCTCTCCTCTAACCACCGCCTTCAGCGCTTCCCATACTACCCCCACCTGGACCTCCCCACCATCATTGACCTCCAGGTATCTTTTGATGCACCCCCTCACCCTTCCGCATACCCCCTCGTCCGCCAGTAGTCCCATGTCTAATCTCCAAAGTGGGCGCTGCTCCTTTTCCTCTCCTAGATCCAGATCCACCCAATGTGGGGCGTGATCTGAAACGGCTATAGCCAAGTACTCCGTTCCTGCCACTTTCGGGATCAGCGCCCTTCCCAAGACAAAAAAGTCTATCCGGGTGTACACCTTATGAACGTGGGAGAAGAAGGAAAACTCTTTCCCCATCGGACTAGCAAATCTCCACGGATCTACCCCTCCCATCTGCTCCATAAATCCCTTAAGCACCTTGGCCGCTGCCGGCCTTCTCCCGGTCCTGGATCTGGACCGGTCCAGCCCTGGGTCCAGCACTGTGTTAAAATACCCCCCCATTACCGAGCTTCCCGCCTCCAGGTCCGGGATACGTCCCAGCATTCGCTTCATGAATCCCGCGTCATCCCAGTTCGGGGCATATACGTTCACCAGCACCACCGCCTCACCTTGCAATCTGCCACTCACCATCACGTACCTGCCCCCACTATCCACCACTATGGTCTTAGCCTCGAACGATACCCGTTTCCCCACCAGTATTGCCGCCCCTCTGTTTTTCGCATCTAACCCTGAGTGGAATACCTGTCCCACCCATCCTTTCCTCAGTCTAACCTGATCCGCCAATTTCAGGTGCAGCTCCTGGAGCATAACCACGTCCGCCTTCAGTCTCTTTCAGTGCGCAAACACCCTTGCCCTCTTAATCGGCCTATTTAAACCTCTCGCATTCCACGTAATCAGCTGGGTTGGGGGGCCATTTACCCCCCCCCTCGTCGACTAGCCATCCCCTTTTTTAAGCCAGCTCCTCACCCAGGTCCCACGCACCCGTCTGTGCCCCAGACGGCGCCCTCCCGTCCCGACCACCTCGTCTCGTGTTAGCTCCCCCTTACCCTCAGCAGCAGCAACCCAGTTAATCCCCCCCCCCGCTAGATCCCCCTCTAGCTTGATTACTCCCCCCATATTGCTTCCGGGAGTCAGCTAACTCTGGCTGACCTCGGCTTCCCCAGTTTATCCTTTGACCTCCCTGCGTGTGAGGCCCCCTTCCTTCCTGCGCCCTTTTTCCCGCCTCAATTTCCATAGCGCGGGAAAAAACCCGCGCTTCCCTCTCGGCCGCGCCCCTAATGGCGCAGTTCCCTCGTTCCCCTTCCCTGTCCCCTTTTCCACCGGCGCCCACATTTCTTCGGGGGGGGGGGGAGAAAAAACGTCCCCGTCCAACATTCTTACATATTAGCCCTCCCTCTCCCCTCAATAATCCCAAAGGGGGTTTGTCCGGTAATGACTATGAAATGTCATCCAGAGACGTAATGGCAGAACTTCTTGACTCCGAATATTACAGCCAGACCCCACATATTCTGATGATTCCATCTGGCTTCACCACAGGCGCGATTGGAGTTGCCCACTCCAAGGACTGTACAGGTTTGATGGCACCTAATTCTAGCTGCTTTAGTTCAGACTGGACCTTCTCGTTTAAGGCATAGGGGATGGGTCGAACTCTGAAAAACTTGGGCCTGGCCTCCGGATCCACAAAACCTTTGCTTTATGGCTCTGTACCCTGCCTAATTTGTTCTGGGACCTCCTGATATTTCTTTAATATATCACGCAGGCCTCCCTGGTTAATATGAAAGCTCTCCAGCCAATTTAATTGAATTGGGAGAAACCAATCCCAGCCAGTCGGACTTGGCACTTGGTACACCTCCCCCCCCCTCCCCAACGACTATTGGGGGCAGTTGAGCTGAGTGGTCCCAGTAGCTTACAGGTATTGTGGTCATTTCCAGGATTATTAAAACCTCTCCAGGAAACGTGGCTCGCCTGGCCGACGTGCTTCTTAGCTTCAGGAGCTGGACCTCACCTTGCAGATAACGATACATTTGCTCCTCCACAACTAGAAGCCCCTGTGTCCACCTCCATCTCCATTCTAAGTGGCTGACCATTTACTATCAACACGATCGTAATTGGCAGCATCTTGACAACTTTGATATTGTTTAAACTGTTTAGCTCAGCTTCATCTTCTGGATTATTCTCGACACTGGGTACTGGAGTTGGTGCTTTTTTTACAAGCCCCCTGTGGGCTTTGTCTTTCCTTCTATTGGGCCCCCTTCTGTTGCAGGCATAACATGTAGCTTCCCTGAACTTACATCTCTCCTGGGGCAATCGTCCCTACACCGGCAGCATCTTCATAGCCCCTGGCCCGTGGACCAAATTCCCTATATCTTTTTGCTCTGAGCCTCTCTGTTCCATGGTCTCCGCCATCATCTCTGGCGCCACGACTGCTGGCAGCTTCCCACCAAACCTGATGCACCTCACCTGCCCACATGCTCTGCAACTCCATTGTGTCCCTTTCAGTGCTTTCCATTCCTGGGCAACCTCTAATGCCTTCTTTAAGGTAATCTTTGTCTCCGCTAAAATTAATATTGTATGGCCATGTCGGTAACACCACATACCAGGCTGTCTCTCAACTAGTCATTAAGTGCAAACGTGAACTGGCATTGTTCAGCCGTTTGGTTGAGGCACCATGAATGTCGTGTCATCTGCCCTGGGGCTCTTGTCATCAAATTCAAATTCTAAATGTCAGTTGAAAGGAATTCAGGACTGGCATGTTCCTGTTAGGAAGAGGAAAAATATGGCAAATTTCAGGAAACTAGGATAACGAGAGATATTGTAGGTCTCGTCAAAAAGAAAAAGGAGGCTAGAAGGCTGGGAACAAATGAAGCATGTGTGGAATATAAGGAAAGTAGGAAGGAACTTAAGCAAGGAGTCAGGAGGGCTAAAAGGGGTCACAAAAAATAATTGGCAAATAGGGTTAAGGAAAATCCCAAGGCTTTTTACACGTACATATAAAGCAAGAGGGTAGCCAGTGAAAGGGTTGGCCCACTGAGGGACAGGGGAGGGAATCTATAAGTGGAGCCAGAGGAAATGGGCGAGGTACTAAATGAATACTTTGCATCAGTATCCACCAAAAGAGAAGGAATTGGTGGATGTTGAGCCTGGAGAAGGGTGTGTAGATAGCCTGGGTCACATTGAGATCCAAAAAGACGAGGTGTTGGGCGTCTTGAAAAATATTATGGTGGATAAGTCCCCAGGGCCTGATGGGATCTACCCCAGAATACTAAAGGAGGCTAGAGAGGAAATTGCTGAAGCCTTGACAGAAACCTTTGGATCCTAAGTGTCTTCAGGTTATGTCCCGGAGGACTGGAGACTGTCCAATATTGTTCCTTTGTTTAAGAAGGGTAGCAAGGATAATCCAGGGAACTACAGGCTGGTGAGCCTTACGTCAGTGGTAAGGAAATTACTGGAGAGAATTCTTCGAGACATGATCTACTCCCATTTAGAAGCAAGTGGACGTATTAGCGAAAGGACGGTTTTGTGAAGGGAAGGTCGTGTCTCACTAACTTGATCGAGTTTTTCGAGGAGGTCACAAAGATGGTTGATGCAGGTAGAGCAGTGGATGTTGTCTATGTGGACTTTCGTAAGGCCGTTGACAAGGTCCCTCATGGCAGACTGGTACAAAACGTGAAGTCACGGGATCAGAGGTGAGCTGGCAAGATGGATACAGAACTGGCTAGGTCATAGAAGGCAGAGAGTAGCAATGGAAGGATGCTTTTCTAATTGGAGGGCTGGGACCAGTGGTGTTCTGCAGGGATCAGTGCTGGGGCCATTGCTGTTCATAGTATATATAAATGATTTGGAGGAAAATGTAACTGTCTGATTAGTAAGTTTGCAGACGACACAAAGGTTGGTGGAATTGCGGATAGCGATGAGGACTGTCAGAGGATACAGCAGGATTTAGATTGTTTGGAGACTTGGGCAGGGAGATGGCAGATGGAGTTTAATCCGGACAAATGTGAGGTAATGCATTTTGGAAGGTCTAATACAGGAAGGGAATATATAGTGAATGGTAGAACCCTCAAGTGTATTGACAGTCAGAGAGATCTAGGTGTACAGGTCCACAAGTCACTGAAAGGGGCAACACAGGTGGAGAAGGTAGTCAAGAAGGCATACGGCATGCTTGCCTTCATTGACTGGGGCATTGAGTATAAAAATTGTCAAGTCATTTTGTAGCTGTATAGAACATTAGTTAAGCCACGCTTGGAGTATAGTATTCAGTTCTGGTCGCCACACTACCAGAAGGATGTTGAGGCTTTAGAGAGGGTGCAGAAGAGATTTACCAGGATGTTGCCTGGTATGGAGGGCATTCGCTATGAGGAGAGGTTGAATAAACTCTGTTTGTTCTCACCAGAAAGACGGAGGTTGAGGGCGACCTGATAGAGGTCTACCAAATTATGAGGGGCAGAGACAGAGTGGATAGTCAGAGACTTTTTCTCAGGGTAGAGGGGTCAATTACTAGGGGGCATAGGTTTAAGGTGCGAGGGCGTGATTTAGAGGAGATGTACGAGGCACGTTTTTTACACAGAGGGTAGTGGGTGCCTGGAACTCGCTGCCGGAGGTGGTGGAAGCAGGGACGATAGTGACGTTTAAGGGGCAACTTGACAAATACATGAATAGGGTGGGAATAGAGGGATACTGACCCCGGAAGTGTAGAAGATTTTAGTTCAGACAGAGCATGGTCAGCGCAGGCTTGGAGGGCCGAAAGGCCTGTTCCTGTGCTGTACTTTTCTTTGTTCTTTGTTAAAGCTACATTATTGTTCAGGGTTCAGGTGGTAATGACCTTTCACAACTCCACCAACTCCTCCAATGTTTTGGAGTCTGGAGCATCTGTGCTGAAGTTGGAGTCAATGAGCATTAATTCACGGTGGGCAAATCTTCAGTCCGCTCGTGGAATGAAGTCCCGCCTGTGAAAGCTGTCAGCCAATCAGATTGGCCAGGCACAGCGTTGCAGTGGCCGGAAGCAGTACTGCAGTGTTGTGGCTGGAACTGAGTCCTAACGTCTTTGGGAACCTAAGTCCCAGGAGGCCCAGGGACGGGACTGTATGGCAAGCCCTATGGGCCAGGAGGGGGCAATGGTGGCATTGGGGTGTAGACGAGGGATGAGGGAGCTCCAGAGATCTAACATCCCGGAGGGGAGGGCGCCCCAACTCTGATGGGCGTTCAGAGTGAGGCAGCCCCACCCCCATTTCTCACCTGAGATGTGCAAAAGTTTTTGAGTCGGGTTTCCACCCAACCTGCACCCGTTCCTGCCAGCCTAAGAGTTGAATCTCTCTAGTCGCTCTTTAAAGCCACTGTTTAAAGTTTTTAACCTGAGGATTCACCTGAGGAAGGAGCAGTGGTCCGAAAGCTAGTGTTTGAAACAAACCTGTGGGACTGTAACGTGGTGTTGTAAGACTTCTTACTGTGCTCACCCCAGTCCAACGCCGGCATCTCCACATCAAAGTTTTAAAGTCATCCTTCCAGTCACTTCTTAAAGCCTCCCTCATTGACCAACCCTTTGATCAATGGTGCTAATACTTCCTATGGGACACAGTGTTAAACTTTATCTGTTAACACTCCTGTGATGCGCTATGGTATGGTTTTAATGCATTGAAGGTTCTACACAATTGCAAGTTGTTTGTTAAAACCCTCACATAAAATAGAAAGTGTGATGATTGCTCACCTGTCAGTGCTGGCCAGCTCCTGCGATTCACCAACAAGAATTGTGTGAAAATAGAACATTACGATGAGCATTAACATCACCATTGTGGTTTCCCAGCCTGAAAATTAACACATTACACTGTTGAATCAAACGCCGCATTACTGCCAAATCATATGCCTGGCAATCAATTCCATCCGTCTCCCAGGCAACCGACTAAACCAGCGTTTCACTTGCACCTCTTCCAATCTGAACTATTGCATTTGCTGCTCCCAATGTGGTCTCTATATCATAGATTATCATAGAATTTACAGTGCAGAAGGAGGCCATTTGGCCCATCGAGTCTCCACCGGCTCTTGGAAAGAGCACCCTACCCAAGGTCAACACCTCCACACCCTATCCCCATAACCCAGTAACTCCACCCAACACTAAGGGCAATTTTGGACACTACAGGCAATTTATCATGGCCAATCCACCTAACCTGCACATCTTTGGACAGTGGGAGGAAACCGGAGCACCCGGAGGAAACCCACGCACACATGGGGAGGATGTGCAGACTCTGCACAGACAGTGACCCAAGCCGGAATCAAACCTGGGACCCTGGAGCTGTGAAGCAATTGTGCTATCCACAATGCTACCGTGCTGCCCATATCGGAGAGATCAAACGAGGACTGGGTGATCGCTTTGCTGAGCACCTTCGGCCTATGCGCATTCAGGACCCTGACCTTCCTGTTGCTTGCCGTTTTAACAAAAGACCTTGCTCCCATGCCCATATATCTGTCCTTGGCCTGCTGCAATGTTGAAATGAATGAAATGAAATGAAAATTGCTTATTGTCACAAGTAGTCTTCAATGAAGTTACTGATAAAAGCCCCTCGTCACCACATTCCGGCGCCTGTTCGGAGAGGCTGATACGGGAATTGAACCGTGCTGCTGGCCTGCCTTGGTCTGCTTTCAAAGCCAGTGATTTAGCCCTGTGCTAAACCAGCTCAACGCAAACTGGAGGAACAATATCTCATCTTCCGGTTAGGCACACCCCTTCCGGTCTCAACATCGAATTCAACAACTTCAGATGATCAACTCGACCCCACTGCGACCCATTTGTTTTCATCCCATTTCATTTTAACTGTCGTTTACCATTTTTCTCTCTCTTGTCTTTCTTTATAGATATTTACCCCCCAATCTGTTCCACTTTTCCTTGCCCGTTATCGTCTTTGCTTCCCCCTTTCTCCCCACCTCCTCCCTCCCCCCCAAATCTATAATCTGATGATAGTTTTTCTGCAGTTTGGCCTTTCACACCTTTTGTTCTCTCTGGGGACTGCGATTAGCACTCTTTCCCCTTGCTTTCTGTGGCCTTTAGCACCCGGTTTCCCTGGGTTTCTGTGGCTATGACTCATCTTTCATTCTCACTCCACAGTTTAAATATTTCCCACTTTCTCTGTCTTTAGCTTTGACAAAGGATCATCTGGGGCGGGATTCTCCGACCCCCCGCCGGGTCGGAGAATCGCCGGGGGCTGGGGCCCGCCCCCGCCGGTTGCTGAATTCTCCGGCACCGGATATTCGGCGGGGGTGGGAATCGCGCCGGTTGGCGGCCCCCCCCCCCCCCCCTGGCGATTCTCCGGCCCGCGACGGGCTAAAGTCCCGCTGCTGGAATGCCTGTCCCGCTGGCGAGAATCAAACCACCTCTCTTACCGGCGGGACAAGGCACCACAGGCGGGCTCCGGGGTCCTGGGGGCGGTGCGGGGTGATCTGGACCCGGGGGGTGCCCCCACGGTGGCCTGGCCCGCGATCGGGGCCCACCAATCCGCGGGCGGGCCTGTGCCGTGGGGCCACTCTTTTCCTTCCGCCTTCGCCATGGTCTCCACTATGTGGGAGGCGGAAGAGACACCCTCCACTGCGCATGCGCGGGGATGCCGTGAGCAGCCGCTGACGCTCCCGTGCATGCGCCGCACGGCAAAGTCATTTCCACGCCAGCTGGCGGGGCACCAAAGGCCTTTCCCGCCAGCTGGCGGGGCGGAAATCAGTCCGGCGCGGGCCGAGCCCCTCAAGGTGATGGCTCGGCCCCTCAAGATGCGGAGAATTCCGCGCCTTTGGGGCGGCACGATGCCGGACTGATTAGCGCCGTTTTTGGCGCCGGTTGGCGGACATTGCGCCGATTGCGGAGAATCCCGCCCTTGGACTTGGAACGTTAGCTCTTTTCTCTCCCTACAAATGCTGCCAGACCTGCCGAGATTTTCCAGCATTTTTTCTTTGGTAGCAGACTAAACCAGTCTCTTTCCAATCTTGCTATCATATTGGACCCTGTGTCAGGGTGGCACTGCCAGGATGGCAGTGCCAAGGTGCCAGGGCACTATGAAGCCCTGTCCTCGACCACCCAGGGGTCTCTAATGGTCTGTAAGACCCCCTACATGCTGTTGAGCCTGGTCCATGGTGTAGAGACCAGCACCAAATGGCGCCCTGGTGATGTTTTGCAGGTGCGGCCATTGACTCCCCGGCAATGGGTGAATCCAGCGTCCGGGTAGTTAAAGGAGTCAAAAATATGCAAATCAGTACCTCTCCCACTGATCTTGACCATGAGATCTTTTATGTTCTGAGAAGGCAGACAGGGCCTTGGATTAAAACCTTATCCGAAAGCCAGTGGATAATAGACGGACGGGGACAGACAGAAATAATCATTGCAGACTGTAATGATATGTATATTGACTGGGATGTAAAGTATTAACAAGTTAATGATAATGCTTCTTACCACTAGAGGGAACCACAGAACAGTCATTTTTTTAGAGTACCCAATTATTTTTTTTCCCAATTAAGGGGCAATTTAGCGTGGCCAATTCACCTACCCTGTACATCTTTGGGTTGTGGGGGTGAAACCCACGCAGGCACAGGGAGAACGTGAACACTCCACACGGACAGTGACCCAGGGCCGGGATTCGAACCCGGGTCCTCAGCGCCTGAGCCCCGGCGCTAACCACTGCGCCACATGCCACCCTCACAGAACAGTCACATATGTATCATGTGACTTCAGGGATTCTGGGAGTTAGGAGAGAGCGGCATAAGATAGTGAGGCACGAGAGCGAGAGAGCAGTTGTACTTGAGAAAATCTGCTAGTTAGAGATAGTATAGATTAATAGAGAAACCTTCTACTTTAGGAATGTGATCGAACCTTAGTTAGTAGTATAATAAATTTATAGTTTTGTTTCTTAACAAAGCTTTGTATTCTTTATTCAACACTACGCATCCGAGCTATCCAGGTGAGGCAAAATAGAGAACACAACACAGACAACCATAGAGATGACAAGCAGACAGATTTTAGCCTGTCCCCACTCTCTTTGGGCATGAATGCCGACAAACCTTATTCAAGGCAAATTGAACCACATTGCTAATCTGTAACTGACCATTGGAGGGCGCAGTTGAGCCACCTAGAATGACCACCTTTCCTGCCTGCGTTAAGCTTTAGATATCCTTATGAACCCCATCATGGTCACCACCGTGTGATCGCTGCTTTGTGATTGCTAAACGTCGACAATATTCAAGTCCAATGTCAGTAATAATTCCCTGGCAACTGCGAGCGCACAGCACATAATCCTAAAGCTGGTTTAGCACAGTGGGTTAAGACAGCTGGCTTGTAATGCAGAACAAGGCCAGCAGCGTGGGTTCAATTCCCGTTCCAACCTCCCCGAACAGCGCCCCGAAATGTGGCGACTAGGGGCTTTTCACAGTAATTTCATTGAAGCCTACTTGTGACAATAAGTGATTATTATTATTAAATGCATAATACTAAATTCTCAATCAAACAGGTGACACCTCACATGTAACCAGCATGAAAAATGGAAAAACAAGGAGCACTCGTCAGAGGCTGCAGTTAACCCATATCGATGGGACAGTTCAACCCATATCGATGGGACAGTTCAGAGGGAGCTTTACCCGGTATCTAACCCAGTGCTGTACCTTTCCTGGGAGTGTTTGATGGGGACAGTGTAGATGGAGCTTTACTGTGTATCTAACCCCGATGGTGTACCTGCCCTGGGAGTGTTTGATAGGACAGTGCAGAAGGAGCTTTACTCTGTATCAAACCCCGTGCCGTACTTGTCATGGGAGTGTTTGGGAGGGACAGTGTATGGGGAGATTTACTCTGTCTCTAACCCTGTGCTGTACCTGTCCTGGGAGTGTTTGATAGGACAGTGCAGAGGGAGCTTTACTCTGTATCTAACTCTGTGCTGTACCTGTCCTGGGAGTGTTTGATAGGACAGTGCAGAAGGAGCTTTACTCTGTCTCTATCCCTGTGCTGTACCTGTACTGGGAGTGTTTGATAGGACAGTGCAGAGGGAGCTTTACTCTGTATCTAAATCTGTGCTGTACCTGTCCTGGGAATGTTTGATAGGATAGTGTAGAAGGAGCTTTATTCTGTATCTAACCCTGTGCTGTACCTGTCCAGCAGTGTTTGATAGGACAGTGTCGAGGGATCATAGATCATAGAATCTACAGTGCAGAAGGAGGCCATTTGGCCCATCGAGTCTGCACCGGCTCTTGGAAAGAGCACCCTACCCAAGGTCAACACCTCCACCCCATCCCCATAACCCAGTAACCCCACCCAACACCAAGGGCAATTTTGGACACTAAGGGCAATTTATCATGGCCAATCCACCTAACCTGCACATCTTTGGACTGTGGGAGGAAACCGGAGCAACCGGAGGAAACCCACGCACAGACGGGGAGGATGTGCAGACTCCGCACAGTGACCCAAGCCGGAATCGAACCTGGGACCCTGGAGCTGTGAAGCAATTGTGCTATCTACAATGCTACCGTGCTGCCCTAATCTTTACTCGATTGTTATAACACGCTGGGCTAGGACACAGTCCCTTAGGACACAGTCCCCACTTGACTCGAGTTGCAACACAATTGAATTAATCAAATATTCTTGGAAAAATACCCAAAGTCTTTGGCCCTTAGATGCCCCATTATAATAGTCAGTAGGTTTGTAAAATTAACCACTATTATTTCTTATTTATAACAAGAACTATGCAATGAAATATGCAGCAAACACAACTGGTGAACTGTTACCTAATTCCTAATTCCCACTTTAAAGTTCCCCCACCTTCTACACACGCACACAAGACAGACGATCACTGAGGAGAGGGGAGGGTAGAAAATAATAAGTCAGACTTTGTTTCAGATGGTTTTCGTTAAGCAGACCTTCCTTCAAAGTAAGTTTTCGGATCCAGGTCACTGTTTCCAGCCGGCAATGGTTTCACTGTAAATTCATTCATTAATTTTCTCTGTGTGATCAGAAATACATTAACTCACAGCCTTTCTGGAGAGATGATGTGGAGATGCCAGCATTGGACTGGGGTGGGCACAGCAAGAAGTCTTACAACACCAGGTTAAAGTCCCACAGGTTTGTTTCAAATCACTGGCTTTCGGAGCACTGCTCCTTCCTCAGCTGGATGAAGCTTTACTCTATCTGAACCCCTGCTGCACCTGTCCTGGGAGTGTTTGATGAGACAGTGTAATGGGAATTTTACTCTGTGTCTAACCCTGTGCTGTACCTTCCTGGGAGTGTTTGATGGGGACAATGTAGAGGGAGCTTTACTCTGTATCTAACCCCATGCTGTACCTGCCTGGGATTGTTTGATGGGGACAGTGCAGAGGGAGCTTTACTCTGTACCTAACCCCGTGCTGTACGTGTCTGGGATTGTTTGATGGGGACAGTGTAGAGGGAGCTTTACTCTGTATCTAACTCCATGCTGTACCTGCCTGGAATTGTTTGATGGGGACAGTGTAATGTGAGGATAATGTGGAGGGAGCTTTACTCTGTATCTAGTTCGTACCTCTCCTGAGGGATTTGGTGGGGAGAGTACAGTGGGAGCTTTATTCTGTATCTAACCCTGTGCTGAACCTGCCTGGGAGTGTTTGATGGGCAAGTGTAATGGGAGCTTTACTCTGTACCTAACCCCATGCTGTACCTGCCTGGGAGTGTTTCATGGGGACAGTGTACAGGGAGCTTTACTCTGTATAAAACTCAGTGCTGTACCTGTCCTGGGAGTGTTTGATGGGGACAGTGTAGAGGGAGATTTACTCTGTATCTAGTCTCGTGCTGTGATGCCCTGTGAGTGTTTGATGGGACAATGCAGAGGGAATTTTATTCTGTCTCTAACTCCCTGTGTAGTACCTGCCTTGGGGCTGTTTGATGGGGATGGTGTAGAGCAGGGTTTTCACAGTGGGGTCGCAACCCGCGGGTGGGTTGCGGGCAGGTAACTGAAGGGTCGCTGAGTGCAGGGTTACAGAAATAGGACCAGAATGGGACCAGAATGGAAGAGGGCAGACAAAGGACACGGAATATAATTTGAAATCCAGGCAAGGGATGAGAGAATTGATCAGGAGTGAGGTGAATGCGGCGATTGATCGTCTAGGAGAGCTGAAGGTGGGGAATGCGGGCTCGAGGGAAGTGGATGTACCTTATGGTGATCCTCAACAAAGTCGCATTGCCAATAATCCCGATGACAGAAATGGTACAGGGGAGCGCGGCAGTGATGTATTTGAAGGTGCGGCTGTTGCTGGGCGGAAAGGAGCAGGTGGGAGAGAGTTGCAACCATTGCCAGTGGTCGCGTTAAAATTGCCAGTGTTTGTGTTAAAATAACCCGTTAAATCGGGACTGCCAATGCCCCATTGAGATAATCCATCCAGCTGGACCAGTCTTGTGATCAGGTGGAATAAACCCAGGTGACGGGAAGGTGAATTAACTGCCCACCAGTCTCAATTGCAGGTGGCAGATATTCTTCGGTGGTCACGTGTGATATTCGAAAGCCAAGACATAAAGAGATCCAACACAGGATCATGCAAACGTGCACCAGCTCCATTCTTTGAAAACCCTGTTCCGAGCACAGCGAGTGTAATGGTACCAGCACTGATGCATTTTATTCAAATGGCTGTTTTGTATGACTTCAATGTGGAGTCGTTGGATGTTATTCTAATCCACCAATTTATTACACGGGTGATTCACGACGGGAAAATCAACGCGAACCCCTCACCGATTCCGGTGAGGGACTAGCACCAGAGCCGTATGCACCACCCGCGGACGCGCAGAGCTGACGGCCTGAGCATCGCCGGGTCCCGGGCCCTGCCTGCACAGAGCTGACGGCCTGCACCCATTGCGCCGGAAAACATGGCGCTGGCCGTACTGGAACTCTAACCCGCCCACCCCGACCCCACAGCCCACCCCTCACCACTTCCCCCAGCCATAGCAGAAGCCCCTCGGCCAGTGGCACGGATCCCATACGAGTGTGGCGCCGCTGGACACTGTCCGCAGCCGGCACTCTAGACACATGTGGCCCGTGCCATCGGGAACTCTGCCCATTGGGGGCAGAGCATCGCGGGTGGGCCGGCTGATGACGCGCCAACGTTCTTGCGACTGCACACGGCCCGTGTCCCGATGACACCAATTCGGAGGGGGCGGGGCATCGTGAATAGGCGTCAAACTGGCAGCTGCCCCGGATCTGACGTCGGAAGCCATTCTCCACACGAGCCCGATTTCGGCATCGGGCTCTGGAGAATCCCGGCATTGTCTTGTCAATTTACTGTTTCTATTAAACCTAACTACGCCCCTAATCATTTTGACTATGAAATTAGGAGCTGGAGATTTAAGATATTCAACATTTTACTGGTGGTCAGGGAGGGTGGTCTCTTCACAGAATGAACAAATGTTTATCCAGAGTCCAGTTTATGACTTGAAAAATTGGAAACATTTCTTCAGGGAAAGTACAATCTGCGTATTTGTTTTTTTAAGTCTGCACCCAGTGACTCCGGCCCGAATGCATTAAAGGAAAGTGAACACGGCGTGGGTCCCGAAGGTCGGCCAGTTGGCAAAAGTGGATCCCGAGAAATAAGTTTGAAAGACACCGGTGTCGAGGCAGCTTTACTCTTTATCTAACCCCCTGCCGTACCTGTCCTGAGAGAGCTTGATGGGGACAATTGGTCTCACAGAGATGGGGAAATGAAGAAAATATCGGACGTGAGTGATCACCAAGAGAAAATTGTGATGCACCTAAAGTTGAATAACCCACTGGCACTCATTATGTAGGCTCAGACAGGCAGGGTAGCCAACATGCAATGTTTTGCATTGATATAGTGCTTTTCACAAGCCCCCCCCACCCCCATGTCCCAAAGCCAGCGGAGCACTTTCTGAAGTGCAGCCACTGTTGCAAACTAGAAAATGTTGCAGCCAATTGGCACATAGCAAGCTCCCACAAACAGCAGTGTGATAACCAGATAAATGTGTTTGTAATGTGGACTGAGCGATAAATGTTGGCTAAGATTGCAGTGTTTTCCTTCAGGATTGTGCCATAGACCTTTTTGTGCAGCAGCGCAGGTTGAGGGTTTAACACTCGAGTCAGGTAACTTTGCACCTCCAGAAATGCAGCTCTCCCTCAGTCAGGGCAAACTTGATTTTTACTCTCCAATCAAGGCTTGGGATTTGAACCAGCTTGTGTGTCAGAGATGAGAGTGTTACTAGCTGACACACAGAAGTCTTACATTAAGCAAAGCACCGATAATTGACTGGTGCAACGCAGTAACTATTGTCACGTTCAGGAGAAGAGTCTACAGTTACAATGTCAACTTTATGTCCTGAATTTTCAGGCCGTTCGCTGGTGGCAGGATTCTCTGGTGCCACCGGCAGTGCATCCCCGCCCCCGGGTTTCCCGGCAACGTGGGGTGGCTTTAATGGGAATTCCCATTGACAGCGACGGGAACAGGGAATCCTGCAACCAGTGAACGCCAAGCCGCCCCCCGCCACTGAGAAAACGTGGAGAATCCCGTCCTATTTCTTTAAACCCCTTGACAGATGCAATTACTTGTCAGGGCAGGGTAGAGTTCATTCAAACATATCAGAAACATTGATATCAAATCTGATTCTCAGTTACCTGTTCAAAATTAAATAAACATAATTTGCTGGGACTTCAGACACTCTGAGCGGAATTTTATGGCTCCGTCATAGTGGAGGCAGGAAAATACGCTGGGACGTTCAAAACTCCACTGACTTCAGCAGACGAGGATGTCCGTCCACAAAAAAGGAGCAGAAATGCCACCCTCTGTGTTACCTGGCTGTGAAATAATAGTACTTGCTTCCCAATCGCCAATCCCAGTTCTTGTCCAGATGCTGAGTGTTGCTCAGACTCTTACTCTGCTGACTTGTGCTGTGGCCTGAAAGCTTTTTATGTCTTTGAAAGTTGGCAGGACAGAAAATCATACGTCCACTGACGCGCAAACACACATGTCCTGTTGTTTGGTAACTTATAAAAAATAGGAGCAGAAGTAGACCATGTGGTCCTTCAAGACTGCTCTGCCATTCCGTAGAATATAGAATCAGACAGTGCAGAAGGTTACCATTCGGCCCCCTACAGTGAGGGAGGTAGAGAACCCCTACATTGTTTGGATGATTATAGCAGGCGAAACTGACCCTGTCTGGCCTGAGATCCCCACACACTGGCCGCAGAGTCACTGGATAACATTTGGAGCCTGGAAATCTGGCAAAAGACAGACTCACTAAGAGAGACAGGATGAGCCATGGCCAGAGCTATGGTAGCTGCTTAACTCCTGGTTCAAAGTTAATTGAAACCCACAATAACCAAAGCCATCATACATAAAATAAGTGATGGAGTCAATCTTATATATCGATATATATAGATATCAGATTTTTGAGATTATTCATATTAAATCCTTGCCTCTGAACCCAATGTTAATGGTTAGCGATTAAATTAAATTAACACAGACATGAATTTTAAACCCTCTGGAGCCCAGTTTAGAAATTTTCAGACAAACTCAAATAAAGAAAGACAGACTATTCACTTCTATACCGGATAGGTGGTTAATAAATAAATGTGTTGTCTTTCTAAGACTTTATGTTGGTTAACCTCACCAGGTAATGGTCTGTTCGGGGGATTGAACATCTCTTAACTCTGCCAGAAGAAAGACTGGACAGGACAGGAGCTGTACAGAGACATACTTCCCGAAGTACAAGTTTCAGTCCAGAAAACCAGGGAATGGAGACAGAAAGATGACTAGAGCTAAGGGAATGGAGACCAAGGTATTGTTCAAAAGAATTCAAGGAAGAGTAAACAAAGTGTTCTGAGTTATAAGAGACAATTGCAGTAAACAGATTTAAAGTGGAACATTCGCGTTCAAAGGTGAAACAAATGGATGGAATGAAGGAAGATTTTAATAGGTGAGATGCTTTGCCAATATCGCTAGCTGGAAGGGTCCAGATGGTAAAGGTGATGTTCTGTCTGAGGACGGGATAGGAGAGGGCAAGGTTTTGGACATGTGTCGGGAGCTGATGGAGAAAGAGCGAGATCTCTGGTGGAGGAGGTAAGACAGAGGTGGGAGGAGAAGCTGGGGGGGCGGTTGGTTTTGAAGTTGGGGGTAAACTCCACCTTGTCATGTGTGAGACTGAGTGTCATTCAGCTTAAAGTGGTGCACAGGGGCTAGCACACATGACGCTGTCCAGGGTGAGTCAGTTCTTTCCAGCGCTAGGAGATAGGTGTGTGCGGTGTCCCGGGATGGGGGTGGGCGGCAAACCATGTCCACACGTTCTGGTCATGTCTGAAGTTGGGAGAGTTCTGGGATACATTTTCAGGCACAAGGTCAAAGATTCTGGAGGTAAAGGTGGCTCCGAGCCTGTGGATGGCGATATTTGGGGAGTCGGAGGATCCGGGAGTGCAGGTGGGGGGAGAGGCTGACGTGTTGGCCACAGTGCTCGGATGGCCGGACTCGGAGCCGCCGAACGCAGGGGTACGGGCAAGTGATTTGGTGGAGTTTCTGCATCGAGAGAAAATAAATTTTGCTATCAGAGGCTCGGGTGAGAGGTTCTTCTCGAGGTGGTGGCTGTTCATCGACTTAAAGAGCGGTAAAACGTCAGCGGGGGTGGGGGAAGGGGTATGGGGGGGTTTCCTTTTTTCCTTTGGGGTGGGGTATAAGCGAAGAGGGGGACGGTGGGAATGGGCTCGGATGAGATGTGGGCGGATAAGATGTGGGTATTGTTTGTTGTGTGTCGATATTGCTGTTGTTTCTCTTTTTCTGTATATATTTGAAAATGCCTCCAATAGAAATATTTAACAAAAAGATTGGGAGATGCGCTGGAGGTGGAAATCAGTTGTCTGAGTGAGGGTGGGACTATACTCTCAGTACCGCTTTTCATCAGGCTTTCCAACTCGTTGAAACCTGTCTCCAATTGTTGCTGAGTGATTTCATGGATTATCTTTCTTTAAAAAGGTATTTTATTCCAAACATTTTCATCATAGTAACACATCCAACAGAGTGTACAGTTCTCCCCATTTACTCGGCCCGCTCCCGCGCGACAGACAGCTCCTCGAATATAGTCATGAACGGCCTCCACTGAACCTCGACACCCTCCTCTGACCCTCTTGGGGAAAGTTTGATTTTCTCCAGCCTGAGAAACCTGTACAAGTCTCTTAGTTCTGCCCCTCAGTTTGGAGTGGGAAAATGGAGACATTTTGAACATCATCAGTTGTCAGTTAAGTTAAACGGGGCGTGCGTCTGTTGGTGAGATGGCAGGGTGGGCTCCACTCTACAGTGGGCACAGGGGAAGAAACCGAGAATTGCAGAGACCACCCCCCACCTCAGCCCGCCACTGCAGGATGGGGTCCATAAAGAGATGACCTCCAAATTATTTTCTGGCAATAATTGCTTTTGAGGGCAGGGTCCCTTTAAGGCTGGTAATCCTTGCTACTTCTGCTGGAGAACTTGTGATCAGAAAGTGAACATGTAACAAATAAATATCTCTCCACAGGAACGGAGCAAGATCACAGAGAGCGGGTGACTTGATTATGTATGTGACTCAAATAAATTATTTTGAGGTGAGGGGGGTGGGTGGGAGGTGTGGTTGGGGGGGGGGCGTGGGGGTGTTGGAAGCCACAGCGTAGAAGTGGCCGTGAGGCATTGTACTTTGTTCCCTGTCCCTCACTGCTCCTTTGTCCGTCCATCCCTGTGGAGCCCAAAGGAAAGAGCCAGGCTGAAAGCAGGCTTCTGTTGCAAAGCAATGGCTCCTTTCCCATCATTGATATTCGAACGTTGGAACGCTCGGGCTATTGCAAGTCTAGTGCAGAAGTTCAAGTAACTCGTAGCGCGCTTTGATCGGTGGTGGAGGTGACGCCTCGACTGGTGCGTGACTTGATCTTTGAGCATGGCGCAGGAATTAAAACAAACAAATAAACAGTCCGACAGTGAGTGAGCATGTAATCTCAGAAAACGAGCATGCAGGTGCAGCAGATAATGAGGATAGCAAATGAAATGTTGGCATTTACAGCAAAATGAATAGATTATAAAGGTAAGGAAGTGTTGTTGCAACTATACAAGGCATTGGTGAGACCGCACCTGGAGTATTGTGTACAGTTTTGGTCCCCTTATTTGAGGAAAGATGGAGTGGCATTGGAGGCAGTTCGGAGGAGGTTTACTAGATTGATTCCAGGGATGAGGGGTTTGTCATGAGGAAAGATTGAACAGTTGAGGCCTGTACTCTCTAAATGAGGGGAGATGCTAAAAGGTCTGGATAAAGTCGACGTGGAGCTGATGCTTCCTCTTGTGGGGCATTCTAAAACGAGAGGTCTTAGAATAAGAGATAGCAAAATTAAAACAGAATTGAGGAAAAACTACTCCCAAAGGGTTGTGAATCTGGGAATTCGCTACCCCAGAGTGCGGTGGGTGCTGGGACAATGAGTAAATTTAAGGAGGAGTTTGACTGATTTTTAATTGGTAATGGGTTGAAGGGTTACGGAGAACGGGCAGGACAGTGGAGTTGAGGCCAGGATGGGATCAGCCATGATCACATTGAGGATGTTAGGCTCGGGAGGCTAAATTGCCTACTCCCGCTCCTCGGTCATGTGTCCTATGGAGGAGATATTCTGGCTGTTTTCGCCATCCAGCTCTTGGTCTGTAACATTGTAGGTAGCAGATGAGGAACATGGCAGCCATGATCGAATGGCGGAGCAGACTCGATGGGCAGAATGGCCTAATTCTGCTCCTATATCTTATGAACTAATCTTATATGCAGAGGGAGTCCACGTGGCCCATTGTGACCTTTTCTTTGCCCTTTTGTAAGAACCATCCAATTTTAACTATCTGAGACCTAAGAAGATCTGCAATTCTTCCTTTAAGTTCTCTATCTCTCTTTCTTACTTCTCAACACATAACTCTGAGAAAACATTTGTGCCCAATGTGTCCTTATGGAACTTGTCAAACCATTGTCTGATATTCCCACCTGTGAGGCCCCTTGTGTGCTATATAAATGCGACCTGTTGTTCCCCCCTCTTCTACTCTTTCCCCGTGGCCCTGCAAAACTTTTGTCCATGGACATGACAAAAGTGACAAGTTGCTGAAGGTTTTCATCTTGACTTTGTTAGGTTACCGGACAGGACCCCAATTTTTGTTAGGATAACGAACGAGAAACTCCAAACAATTTGTAAAGCTGTGAGGAAAAGTTACTTCACCCCAGAAGTTTTGATTCTGACCAATAGGATTGTTTTGTGTGAAAACAAACTTTAATTTAAACACAGAATCAACCACATTAACATCAAATAAATAGCTTTCCAATTAAAAGTTAAACAGTTCTCAAATAAAAGGAAAATGAAATCTCACCATCGACATCTGCCACTCTCTATATTCCAACAAAGCAACCCAATAACCCAATACAGTTCAAAATCCACTCATAAATAAAGTCAGTTATCAGGTTTACTTGCTGTTCTCTCTGGTGTTATTTGTGATTCTTGTTATCAGGATGGATGTTGTAGTGTTCACAAAGATCACAGAAGCTAAGTCCATTAACAAAGCTATCATTTATTTACACTACTTATTAAAGCTCAACCACTTACTCCAATAGTAAACAATAATCTTGTAATCTACAATCTACACTCAATTAACACTGGTCTCTACACTCTATCTATAACTGTACTCTGAACTCTCGCACTACTCCTATGCTCTCCTCTCCAGCCTTCGCCCAGAAGTCTCCGATAACCCAGCCCCCTGTTTCCAAGACCCAAAAATACAAATATAGATTCCTTAAAATGACCTGTTTCCTGACACTTAGACACTCCTTAAAGTAATTCTTTCAGTCTCCTCTTAAAGCCTCCCTCATTCACTAAATATTTGGTCAGTGGTCCTGCTATTTTCTTTTGAGGATCAGTGTCAAATTTCTATCTGTTAACACTCTGGGATAAGCCATGGTGTGGTTTTAATGCATTGAAGGTTCGACACAATTGCAAGTTGTTCGGTAAAACCCTCACATAAATAGAGAGCGTAGCGATTTCTCACCTGTCGGTGCTGGCCTGCTCCTGCGATTCACCGTGTACCCCCGTGTGAAAATAAGACATTACGATGAGCACTAACACCACCATCATAGTCTCCCGATCTGAAAGTTCACATGTTACAAAGTTACTGAAACTGCGCGTTGATGCCATTCGCATAACTCTGGCAACCGCTTTCATCCCTCTCTCTGGCAACAGACTAAACCAGCCTGTTTATAATCTTGGTATCATATTGACTCCAATAAGAGATTCTGATCGCACATTCACACCATCACTAAGACTGCCTATTTCCACCTCTGTGACTTTGCCACATTTGCTGCTGAAGTCCTCATGCATTTTCTTTACTCTAGACAAAGATCACAGAAGCTAAGAGTATTTCCTTTAATGTCTGGAATAAAAACTGTTCTAAAGCCATAGGCCCTGGAAATCTCTTGACAAAGATGAGCTTTAGGATTTGAACTCTTTTAAAAAAAAATCTTAGTTGTGAATATACTGAGAAGGGGAAAGCTGCCAACTTGCTCTCTCCTTGCCTTGCCTGAAACATTGTAGTTATCAGTAGCCACCTTTGCGTTTATTAAAAGAAGCCTGGATAAAGTTTCTTTTGTTCTGACTCTAACAATAGCAAAGGTAATTAATTGGTCATTTTGGTGAGTAAATTAAACATTGATGCTAATATTGTGGCCTGCACTCCAAATCTCTGCTGCCCTTGTCTTAATTTGCAGTAAGTTCCATTCCCCTATCTGTGCTCTCTCTTTTGCATTGGTTCCTGTGGTATTAATATAATAAGAAGTCTTACAACACCAGGTTAAAGTCTAACAGGTTTGTTTCGAATCACTAGCTTTAGGAGCGCAGCTCCTTCATCAGGTAAGTGCTGGCCAGCTCCTGCGATTCACTGTGAACCCCCGTGTGAAAATAAAACATTACGATGAGCACTAACATCACTGAAAGCTAGTGATTCAAAACAAACCTGTTGGACTTTAACCTGGTGTTGTAGGACTTCTTAATGTACCCACCCCAGTCCAACAACGGCATCTCCACATCATGGGTATTAATATAACTAAAAACTGCAAGGGTTAATGAAGTGTTTGAGTAGTCACTAGAGGGAGCTACAGTTACAACTGTGTAGGCAGTGTTGCTAAGCCTTGGGGAGAGAGTGTGCAGGATCAGCTCGTCAGTCACAGTATAGAGAGCATAAGTGGGAGCAGATCATAGTTTATATCAGAATTAAGATTAGCTGTAGATGAATGTAGTTAAATGTTATTAATCAACTGTGTATTCTTTTAGGAGTACGCGTCAAACCCAAGTTAGTAGTGTTAATAATTTATAGTTTTGTTTAAGTTCAAGATATTTTGTGGTCTTTGTGAACACTACGCCAAACATCCTGAAATAAGCAACACAAAGAACACCACAGTTCCCAGTCAAGCAACACCCTGATTTTAAAAATCTCTCCTTGTTTTTAAATCCTTTCATGAGCTCACCCCTTCGTTTCTTTGTAATCTTCTCCGACTCCACAACCCTCCGAGATACCTGTGCTCCTCTAATTTCAGCCTCGTGTGAATTCCCAATTTTAATCACTCTGCCATTGGGAGCTGTGCCTTCGGTTGCTGAGGCCTCGAGCTCTGGAATTCCCTGCCGACACCTCTTCAACTCTGCCCTCCTTCCATTCAGTCTTTAAACCTTTCTCTTTGCCCAAGCTTTTGGTCACCTGCATTTCGAGTCTGGATGACATCATGGGTACAATCGATACACAAAGCAAATACATTGATATAGACTCGGGTGAAGCATATGGAGTGTAGTGCTACACTGTGGAGAAGATGTGTGGAGAGCTCAGTTCAGTCCATTACAGAGTCATTCAGGAGTCTGGTAACAGCGGGGCAGAAGCTGTTTTTAAATCTGTTCATGCGTGTTCTCAGACTTTTGTATCTCCTGCCCGATGGAAGAGATTGGAAGAGAGAATACACCGGATGGGAGGGGTCTTTGATTATGCAGCCCGCTTTCCCCATGCAGCGGACATTGCTCAGAGGCAAACAAGGGCAAGCCTGAACCTATCCTGGAAGTTGGGGCCGGAGGTGATCGACCTTGGCCAAATAATGTAAGTGTTTTGTGTATTGGCTAGTATCGGGCAGACTCGTAGGCACCTCAAGCCAAGTATCATACAGACTGAATGGCGCTTCAACACCATATATGGAAAGGGGTGCGTGGACTCCGTACATCTAAGAATGGACCCGGCCCCTAGGGGGCTCCTGGCATCTTCCAAAAATGGAATCAGCAATCCCATTGGGTGCTACAGCCCACCCTCCAGTAACCTCATTGGCTGAAAGCCAGAGAACCATTCACAAAGGGTCGAAAGCGAGAAGAGATGGGGTAGAACAAGAGACACATGGAAGTCGCCCCGAGGGAAGACTCCACCTCAAACAAAGACTCCACCCCGAGCGAAGACTCCACCCCGAGCGAAGACTCCAGCCCGAGCAAAGACTCCACCCCGAGCGAAGACTCCACCCCGAGTGAAGACTCCACCCCGAGGAGAGCGGCGGAGACTCAGTGAAAGAGCGCGAGGAGAGCGGCGGGGATACAGGATAAAAGAGCGCAAGGAGAGCGGCGGGGACACAGTGAAAGAGCGCGAGGAGAGCGGTGGGGACACAGTGAAAGAGCGCGAGGAGAGCGGCCGGGACACAGGATAAAAGCGCGAGGAGAGCTTCGGGGGCACAGGATAAAAGAGCGCGAGGAGAGCGGCAGGGACACAGGATAAAAGAGCACGAGGAGAGCGGCAGGGACACAGTGAAAGCGCGAGGAGAGCGGCGGGGACACAGGACAAAAGAGCGCGAGGAGAGCGGCGGGGACACAGGATAAAAGAGCGCGAGGAGAGCGGCAGGGACACAGCGAAAGACCACGAGGAGAGCGGCGGGGACACAGTGAAAGAGCGCGAGGAGAGCAGCGGGGACACAGGATAAAAGAGCGCAAGGAGAGTGGCGGGGACACAGTGAAAGATCGCGAGGCGAGCGGCGTGGACGCAGTGAAAGAGCACGAGGAGAGTGGCGGGGACTCGGTGAAAGAGTGCGAGGAGAGCGGCGGGGACACAGGATAAAAGCGTGCGAAGAGAGCGGCGGGGTCACAGCTGCCGGAGAAGCGGCCTTCATATTTTCGGCCGGAGCAGTGGCCAGGTGTGTGTCAGGAAGGTAAGTTTTCCTCTTTAAAAACTTATCTTGCAGAGTGACATCACAGCAAAGCAGTGACCTGATTGGCTGGTAAGGAAAGTGCTCCAATTAGCAGTAGCTGGGAGAAATTTAACTCTTCGTATGTTGGTAAGTATTGTGTTTGGTAAATAATATCTTTATTCCTTTCATTTATTCATTATTTGATATTATATTTGTAATCAGTTAAGGTAAAGTGTAAAAATGGCAGGAGATCCCAGACCCGTGTTATGCTCCTCGTGCACAATGTGGGAGTTCAGGGACGCGGCCGATGCCCTTGACTCCTACATGCGCGGGAAGTGTGTCCAGCTGCAGCTCCTGTTAGACCGTATGATGGCTCTGGAGCTGTGGATGGACTCACTTTGGAGCATCCGCGATGCTGAGGAGGTCGTAGATAGCACGTTCAGTGAGTTGGTCACACTGCAGATTAGGATTGATGAGGGAGACAGGGAATGGGTGACCAAAAGGCAGAGAAAGAGCAGGAATAGTCAGAATGAATACATGGCTTGAGAGATGGTGCAGGAGGAAGGGGTTCAGATTTTTGGGACATTGGAACCGGTTCTGGGGGCGGTGGGACCATTACAAATCGGATGGTCTACACCTGGGCAGGACTGGAACCAATGTCCTAGGGGGTGCTTTTACTAACACTTGGGGAGGTTTTAAACTAATGTGGCAGGGGGATGGGAACCAGATTAAGAAGTTAGAGATCAGTAAAGAGGCAGCAACTAAAGCCAGTAAGGTACTAGATAATAAACTCAATGTGACTAAGGGAAAGAGTAGACTGGGAAGAGATGATGAACGCAAAGGGACAGGTGGTCTGAGGTGCATTTGTTTCAATGCGAGAAGTGTAACAGGTAAGGCAGCTGAACTTAGGGCTTGGATTAGTACCTGGGAATATGATGTTATTGGTATGACTGAGACTTGGTTGAGGGAAGGGCAAGACTGGCAACTAAATAACCCAGGGTATAGATGCTTCAGGAGGGATAGAGAGGGAGGTAAAAGGGGTGGAGGAGTTGCATTACTGGCCAGAAATGATATCACAGCTGTGATTAAGGAGGGCACGATGGAGGATTCGAGCACATGGCAATATGGGTAGAGCTAAGAAATAGGAAAGGTGCAGTAACATTGTTTGGACTTTACTACAGGCCTCCAAAAAGCAAGCGTGAAGTAGAGGTACAAATATGTAGACCGATTATAGAAAAATATAGGAGCAATAGGGTGGTCGTGATGGGAGATTTTAACTTCCCCAACATTGAATCGAACTCATGTAGTGTTGGAGGCGTAGATGGAGCAGAATTTGTAAGGAGCATCCAGGAGAGCTTTTTAGAGCAGTATGTAAATAGTGCAACTCGGGAAGGGGCCATACTGGACCTGGTATTGGGGAATAATCCCGGCCAGGTGGTTGAAGTTTCAGTCGGTGATTACTTTGGGAAGAGCAATCACAATTCCGTAAGTTTTAGAATACTCATGGACAAAGACGAGAATGGTCCTAAAGGAAGAGTGCAAAATTGGGGAAAGGCCAAGTATAACAAAATACGGCAGGAGCTAGGGAATGTCGATTGGGAGCAGCTGTTTAAGGGTAAATCCACATTTGAAATGTGGGAGTCTTTTAAGGAAAGGTTGATTAGAGTGCAGGACAGACATGTCCCTGTGAAAATGAGGGATAGAAATGGCAAGATTAGGGAACCATGGATGACTGGTGGAATTGTGAGACTAGCTAAGATGAAAAAGGAAGCATACATAAGATCTAGGCAACTTAAAACTGATGAAGCTTTGGAGGAATCACGGGAAAGTAGGACAAATCTCAAACATGCAATAAAGAGGCTAAAAGGGGCCATGAAATATCTTTGGCTAACAGGGTTAAGGAAAATCCCAAAGCCTTTTATTTGTATATCAGGAGCAAGAAGGTAACTAGAGAAAGGATTGGCCCACTCAAAGACAAAAGAGGGAATTTATGCGTGGAGTCAGAGGAAATGAGTGAGATTCGTAATGAGTACTTTGCATCGGTATTCACCAAGGAGAGGGACATGACGGATGTTGAGGCTAGGGATGGATGTTTAAATACTCTAGGTCAAGTCGGCATAAGGAAAGGGGAAGTTTTGTGTATTCTAAAAGGCATTGAGGTGGACAAGTCCCCAGGTCCAGATGGGATCTATCCCAGGTTACTGAGGGAAGCGAGGGATGAAATAGCTGGGGCCTTAACAGATATCTTTGCAGCAGCCTTGAGCACGGGTGAGGTCCCGGAGGACTGGAGAATTGCTAATGTTGTCCCTTTGTTTAAAAAGGGTAGCAGGGATAATCCAGAAAATTATACACCTGTGAGCTTGACGTCAGTGGTAGGCAAACTGTTGGAGAAGATACTGAGGGATAGGATCTATTCACATTTGGAAGAAAATAGACTTATCAGTGATAGGCAGCATGGTTTTGTGCAGGGAAGGTCATGTCTTACAAACCTAATAGAATTCTTTGAGGAAGTGACAAAGTTAATTGATGAGGGAAGGGCTGTAGATGTCATATACATGGACTTCAGTAAGGCGTTTGATAAAGTTTCCCATGGCAGGTTGATGGAAAAAGTGAAGTTGTATGGGGTTCAGGGTGTACCAGCTAGATGGATAAAGAACTGGCAGGCAACAGGAGACAGAGTAGTGGTGGAAAGGAGTGTTTCTAAATGGAGAAAGGTGACCACAGCTATCCGTGCTCAGACCACTGTTGTTTGTGATATACATAAATGATCTGGACGAAGGTATAGGTGGTCTGATTAGCAGGTTTGCAGATGATACTAAGATTGGTGGAGTTGCAGATAGTGAGGAGGACTGTCAGAGAAGAGAATACCGCAAAATATAGATAGATTGGAGAGTTGGGCAGAGAAATGGCAGATGGAGTTCAATCCAGGCAAATGCGAGGTGATGCATTTTGGAAGATCTAATTCAAGAGCGGACTATACGGTCAATGGAAGAGTCCTGGGGAAAATTGATGTACAGGGAGATCTGGGAGTTCAGGTCCATTGTACCTTGAAGGTGGCAACGCAAGTCGATAGAGTGGTCAAGAAGGCATACAGCATGCTTGCCTTCATCGGACGGGGTATTGAGTACATGAGTCGGCAGGTCATGTTACAGTTGTATAGGACTTTGGTTAGGCCCCATTTGGAATACTGCGTGCAGTTCTGGTCGCCACATTACCAGTAGGATGTGGATGCTTTACAGAGGGTGCAGAGGAGGTTCACCAGGATGTTGCCTGGTATGGAGGGTGCTAGCTATGAAGAAAGGTTGAGTCGATAAGGATTGTTTTCGTTGGAAAGACGGAGGTTGAGGGGGGACCTGATTGAGGTCTACAAAATTATGAGAGGTATGGACAGGGTGGATAGCAACAAGCTTTTTCCAAGAGTGGGGGTGTCAATTACAAGGGGTCACGATTTCAAGGGGAGAGGGGGAAAGTTTAAGGGAGATGTGCGTGGAAAGTTTTTTACGCAGAGGGTGGTGGGTGCCTGGAACGCTTTGCCAGCGGAGATGGTAGGGGCGGGCACGATAGCATCATTTAAGATGCATCTCGACTGATATATGAACGGGTGGGGAACAGAGGGAAGTAGATCCTTGGAAAATAGAAGACAGGTTTAGATAAAGGATCTGGATCGGCACAGGCTGGGAGGGCCGAGGGCCTGTTCCTGGCTGTAATTTTCTTTGTTCTTTGTTCTTTGAATGAAGACCACCCTGAACGAAGACTCCACCCAGAGCGAAGACTCCACCCCGAGCGACCACTCCATCCTGAGTGAAGACTTCACCCCAAGTGAAGACTCCACGCCGAGTGAAGACTCCACCCCAAATGAAGACCACGCTGAGTGAAGAATCCACCACGAATGAAGATTCCACCCCGAATGAAGACTCCATCCGGAGTGAAGACTCCACCATGAGTGAAGACTCCCCCACAAATTAAGATTCCACCCCGAATGAAGACTCCACCCCGAGCGAACACTCCACCATGAGTGAAGATTGCACCCCGAGTGAAAACCCCACGAGCGAACCCTCTACCCCAAATAAAGATTCCACCCAGTGAAGACTCCACCCCGAGTGAAGACTCCACCCCGAATGAAGACCACGCTGAGCGTAGACTCCACCCCGAACGAGCACTCCACCCTGAGTGAAGACTCCACCCCAAGAGAAGACTCCACCCCGAGTGAAGACTTCACCCCGAATGAAGACCATGCTGAGCGAAGATTCCACCCCGAGCGAGCACTCTACCCCGAGTGAAGACTCCACCCCGAGTGAAGCCTCCACCCAGAGTGAAGACTCCACCCTGAACGATGGCTCCACCCCGAATGAAGGGAAGACACGGCGATGCCTGGCGAAGGTGTGCGAGGCCCACCTTTCGCGAAGAAGGCCCTGAGTTCAAGAAGCAAGGCCTTCGGAATCAGTTCGTAAACAATGGAGTAGCCTGACCAAGTTGAAGTGCCCACCTAGTATCTGAGTCTCAGATAGACCATGGCATTCAGAAGTTAATTTAAGAATTTAGTGTTGTTGTGTAAATAGAGTTTGAATCATCAGATTCAGTAATAAAATCAGGTTGTACAACAAATCCACTCTTGTCCTTTGTTTGCCTCATGAGTAAAGGCAGCTGGGTAAACGGGTTTGAAGATAACGGGTCAAAGTGTGTGAAGTGTGAAGACAACACCGTTGCCTCATTGTCCATGAGGATTCGTACATTCCAGGTTTGTTTCTAAAGGTAACGAGCCTGGGGTTTTTTGTGTTTGTTTTGCTCGGGAGGGGGATTTTTTGGTTCTACGTGGGTTGATTTTCTAGTGTCTGGGGGGGGGGGGTTGCTGGGGCTGAGTGGGGAGGGGGAGGAGTTGGGAGGAGGGATAGTTTGCTGATGGTGCAGGTTCCTTGGTTTTTCAACTGGCTTGAAGAGGATGATGGCGGCCATCTTGGGTGGGCCTGGAACTGGTGCTGGTTGTGGCCCTGCCGGATTGCCTCACGGGGAGATATGGCTGATCCCGGGAGGTGGGTCACATGGAATTTAAGGGGGTTGAATGGACCAGTTAAAAGGCCCACTTGAAAAGTTTTACGGCTGATGTAGTTTTTCTACAGGAGACCCATTTGAGAATTAGGGATCAAACAAGACTGCGGAAATGATGGGTGGGGTAAGTGCTTCACTCGGGTTTTGATGTCAGCTCACGGGGGACCGCTGTGTTGTTGAACAAAAGGTGGCTTTTTCTGCGATCAATATTGTGGCGGACTCAGGAGGGAGATATGTCATAGTTAGTGTGGTGTTGGCAGGTACGCCAGTGGTTTTGGTTAACGTTTATGCGCTGAATTGGTACGACTTGGAATTCACGAAGAAGGTGCTGGCTTCTATTCGCGAATTCAACTCGCATCAGTTCATCATGGGAATCATAGAATCCCTACAGTACAGAAGGAGGCCATTTAGCCCATTGATTCAGCACTGACCCCCTGAAAGAGCACCCCACCTAGGCCCAATCACCCACCCTGTCCGCATAACCCTAACTCGGGGTAATTTAGCATGGCCAATCCACCTAAACTGCACATCTTTGGACTGTGGGAGGGAATCGGAGCACCTGGAGGAAACCCTCGAAGACACGGGCGAAGGTGCAGACTTCACACAGACGGTCACCGAGGTCGGAAGCACACCCGGGTCTCTGGCACTGAGGCAACAGTGCTGACCACTGTGCCACCATGCCAGGGGGACTTCAAATGTGTTCTGGACCCTCGGCTGGATAGGTCGAATTCCAAAGTCCTTCACTGCATCAGGTTCATAGGTCATTTTTGCAAAGAGATAGACAGTCGGCGACAGGGTGGCACTACCTAATGCTGTGTTATTATTGGGTGGGGGTGGTTTAAGGATCCGGACTCTATATGAGGGTGGATGGAGGAGGCTTTTTGTATCGGATTGAGTCTGAGGGTTCTTGAGGTAAGATTCTTGTTGAGCCCAGTGGTAATAGCCTCTTTGAGTGTTTGGAATCAATTAGGCTCTACATCGCTGTTGCCGCTGATTTGAGGGAACCATAGGTTTGTACCGTCTGGTCTAGATTCAGCGTTCAGGGCATGGGAAGGGGGGGCTTGGGATGGGAGAGGTTTGGAGATATGTTTCTGGAGGGTAGGTTTTCTGGGCTAGAAGCGATTTAGCGAAGTTCCAGCTCCCGTGAGGGAGTATATTTAGATACTTACAGGAGCAAAATTTTGTACCTGAGGAGCTTCCTTCAATTCACCTGGTGCCGGTGCCTTCGCTTAAGGATAGGGGTCTTCCATTGGAGGAGGTAGGGGAGGGAAGGATCTCAGAAATCTATGGGCAGTTTGGTGATGGAGCAGGCTTCATTGAAAGAGGTAAAGGGGAGTGGAGTGGGAGGACGAGTTTGGTTTGACCTTTTGGGGGGGGGGGGGGCGCTGTGAAATGACACTCTTCATAGGGCCAACATCACCTCCGCAATGTTAAGTTTGATACAGTTCAAGGTGGTCCACAGGTTGCACTTAACCAGGGCGCTGTAGTGATATGCATCACTGTATATACGCAAGGGGTTAATGTACATACACTACAACTAAGTAACCACTAGAGGGAGCACAAGAGATGTATGTATATATGTGTATATATATATATATATAGACAAACAGGATGTCAGCACTCTCTTCACAGGAATGGCAGCTGGTGACCAGGACACAGACAGGCAGCTCAGATGTAACATAGTACAAGTGCTGGAGAGAGAACAAACTCATACAAATAAAGCATCTACTTCAACTGTAAGACTATGAGATTTGTTCAGAAACAAGGAATAATACATGGTGCCAGGGGACTTCAAAACGCTTACTCGAAGGTAACACAAGATGCATACAAAGCAAGATCGAAAATAGAAGAAAACTCGTACGTGGGGAGACTTCGCTGAGTCGATGAAACTCGTTGGAACTCCTCTGCAACTGAAAACAACCGGTAATTTAAGTCATAGATGGAAACATTTTTAACACACTATATATCATAGCTAATGAGTTGAGCACGGCTGCAGAAGAAATTAAAATGGCACTTCCACTAGCAGGAGATGAAGCTTGCGAAATCTATAACTGCTTTAATAACTTGAAAGGTGAAGATAACACCAAATTAGAAGTAATACTTACAAAATTTGAAGATTACTGTAACACCAGTAACAATGTTGCTTTAAGACATTTAATGCTTGGAGACCAAATTGCACAGGGAATGAGTGATGCGAAACTCAAACAATCATTATCAGAACAGAAAGGTTTAACGCTGGAAATCGCTATTGACAAGTGCAGATCGCAAGAAAAAAATAACTTTAAGTTTTTAACAAGAAAAAACGCCGATAAGGTTATTTTCCATGGGTCTGAAGAAGTTAAAATGGCATCTGAGCAGATTTTAAACTGCCCGGGGAACAAAAGATGCAAATCTGGATCTGCACATGCGAAGGAAACCGCAGCCGCGCATGCGCAATTGAAAAAAGAAGTTTTGGGCGCAGATCGTTCTGTGCATGCGCAAGCCGTGCATGCGCAGCAAGAAGAAAATCGAACACTGTTTGCCGCGCATGCGCAGTTTATGAAAAAGCGCACATTAAAGGATGTGCACGTGATGGAATCAAATTGTAACTGGCATATAAAATCATCATTCATAATGTTTCAACACAATACAGTTTTAATTTGTCCCCTTCATCATAACCACTGTCTTTGGTGGTGCGTTTACATCAACAACTTGTATTTATATAGCACCTGAAACATAATAAAAAGCCCCGAGGTGCTTGGCAGGTTCATGATCAAGGTATGGCACTGGACAACGGAAGGAGATATTAGCCGGAATTCTCCAGCCGTTCGGTGGTGGCGCGTTTCTCTGATCCTGCCAGCAACCGACCCCCACCCGTGGCGTTCCCATTGACGCGAGCAGCGAACCGCGCTGCCGTGAAACACGGGCAATGGATCTAATAGCGGACAGCTCGGTGAAAGAAAGGGGGAGCTGGATTCTCCAGTCCCCCAGCCGCCTGATTCCCTGACGGCGGGATTCCCCCCTCCCACTGCTTCCCATTGATGCCGCCGGGAAACCCGTGGGCAGGGGTGCACCGCCGGCGGGAAAAGGCATTCCCAACGGCCAGAGAATTCCGGCTAAGGAAGAGAAGTGAGACGGAGAGAATTAGGCTGTGAATTCCACATCTGAGGACCCGGGCTACCGAAGGCACGGCCAGCAGTGGCGTGCTTAAAACCGGGGATGCTAGAGTCCGGAACTAGAAGAGCGCAGATATCTCAGAGCATTGTGGGGCGGGGGGGGGGGGGGGGGGGGGGGGGGGAGGGGGGGGGGCGTAAAAGGATTTGAAAACAAGGACAAGAGTTTTAAATCAAGACACGACTCACCAGAAGCCAATATGGGTCACTGAGCAGACGGGTGAGAGAAGAATAGGTCTTGGTGCAAGTTCAGAAATGGGAGAAGCAGAGGTTTTTTGGTTAAACCCCTATGGAGGGCAGAAATTGAGGGATTTTGAAATGCGTTGGAATAGTCAAGTCTGGAAGTAACAACCACATGGATGAAGGTTTCAGCAACAGATGAGTGGAGACATGGGTGAAGTGGGATGGATTGGCCATGCTAAATTGCCCCCGTGTGTCTAAAGATGTGCAGGCTAGGTGGGTTATCGGGATATCTTCGATCAACCCCCTTGCCTTTTCTCCCTACGTAAGGGGAGAGGGGGGTGAGTGCATCTGGTGATACAGCGAGACAAACAAGCGTTCGATTGCATTTTCTATGTTAAATCTGGTTTCTCACCCCCCCCACCGAGAGTTTCTAGCGGGGGGGTGCGGAGTGTGTACTGTCATGACGTGTCCAGGTTGTGTGACACAGGCTGGATAGAAGCCAAGGGGTGGGGGGGGGGGGGGGGGAGGGTATTTGTCCCCTGTCCTCTCATTGTTTTTCTGCCTGTCCATCCTTGTGGGGCCTGGTCACGAGGCCCAAGAGGTAGAGCAGACTCCTGCGTCGCCTCTTGCCATAGATGGAGGTGTCAGTTTTGCTCTTCTGGGGCGTATAGACCTTTCCCGGATGACAGCCTCCCCCGAAGCAATTCCTGAACAGCGATGGGCGATCAGTTTGTCGTCTCAAGTTGTGTTGGTAACGCTTGACTCCGCCTTTGAGTTCAGTGCTGGAATTAAAACCCAAATAAAGAAAACAGTCCATCAGTGATGATCATGTAATCTTGTTGCACAGAAAGAGATCATTTGGCCCATCGTGGCTTTGTACTGGCCTTCTTGAAAGAGCTGCCCAATTAACTGTCTCAAACTTAAAAAGCCTTGCAATTCTCACCCTTCAGTTCTGAACCTCTCTTTCCTCCATTAAGCTGCACCTCAATTTAAATATCTTTGACAAAACCTTTGCTCCTCATGATTCCTTTTGGGGATTTTCTTTGAAAGTTATGCATAGGATGTGGGCTAGACCAGCATTGATTGCTGATCCCTAGTTGCCCTCAGGAAGGTGGTGGTGAGCTAACTTCTTGAACCGCTGCAGTTTATGAGGCGTAGGTACACCAACAGTGCTGTTAGGGAGGGAATTTCATGCTTTTGACCCAGTGACTGACCTTGACCGATGGGGGAATTTGCATTCAATAAAAAAATCTGGAATTTAAAGTCTAATGAGCCCGTCTGGTTCGCTTTTGCTCTTTAGGCAACGTAATCGGTGTACATGACCCACAGCAACCTGGTTGATTCCTAACTACCCTGTAAAATGGCTGAACTGCCCTGTAAAATGGCCCTCAGTTCAGGGTAGTTATGGATGGACAATAAATTCTGGCCCAGCCATTGACATCCACATCCTGGAAATTATTTCAAGAGGATGTGTTGGCAAGTTGACTCTGATTTGTCGAGGCGTTACCATGGAGAATACATGAGGAGCTATAGACTCCCCAAGTCTGTAGGTGCAAGGTTTGAATATGTCCCCTTTAGATTCCTGTGTATGAATTAATTTGCAAACAAAAAGAATATGTTCAAACATTGCACCATTATCAATTATCCAGGAGATTGGGGAGCCTATAGTTTCCCATTACTTTCTCCATGGCAACGCTTTGGCCATTCAGTGTCGACTTACCAACCAATCAACACCCGATAAATTGTTGCGATTGTTTGAAATTTTCCATTCTTGCATTTGTTCTGATGTGTGGAAGATGAAAAACTTTGGCAGCCTGTCTCATTCCTTGTTCCGCTGAGCTAAGAGGGGAGTTATGCTGAATTAAAACCTCTGATTACCTGTCATTGATGCTTTCCTCAACGTCCTCTGTTTTAATGTCCAGGGAATCTTCAGCAGAGCCGGATGCGGAAATGAGCCGGGATTTCAGGACATTCTTTACCTCTCTGTCCAACCGCTCCATATCGGCATGTTTCAGCGTTTGAAGGTACGACAAGAGAGCAGGAGAGGGAGGTGGTGTCCTGAAGAGGGACAGAGAAGGACAAAAGAGGGAAAAATTAAAACCGCCCGTCAGACCCAACACCGATATTCATGAGGCACCTTTAGCAGAATGAACCATCCCCTGGCATTTCACAGGAGCATTATAAAACTAAATATGACACCGAGCAATGTGAAGAGATATTAGGTTGATGACCAAATCCTGGTTAAAGAGGTAGGTTTGAAGGAGAGTCTTAAAGGAGGAGAGTGGGGAAGAAATGTTTAAGGAAAGAATGTCAGAGCTTAGGGCCCAGGTATGTTTTTAATGCTCTGACGACGCTGCAAATGCAACTTGTTTGGTAAGACTATCGCATAAGACAGAAAATGTGACGATTTCTCACCTGTCGTCGCTGGCCAGCTCCTGCGATTCACCGTGAATCCCCGTGTGAAAGTAAAACATTACGATGAGCACCAACATCAACATTGTGGTCTCCCGATCTGAAAGTTCACACGTTGCAAAATGAATCAACCTGTGAATTGCTGCCATTTCATACCCCTGGCAACTGATTCCATCCCTCTCTCTGGTAAATGACTAAAACGGGTCTGTTCGCAATCTCGGTATCATATTGGACCCCAAAATGAGCTTCCGATCTCGCGTTCACACGGTAGCACAGTGGTTAGCACTGTTGCTTCACAGCGCCAGGGTCCCGTTCACAGCGCCAGGGTCCCGGGTTCAATTCCCGGCTTGGGTCACAGTCTGTGCGGAGTCTGCACGTTCCTCCCGTGTCTGTGTGGGTTTCCTCCGGGTGCCCCGGTCCTCCCGCATGTCCCGAAAGAAGTGCTGTGATGCAATTTGGACATTCTGAATTCTCCCTGAACAGGCGCCGGAGTGTGGCGACTAGGGGCTTTTCACAGTAACTTCATTGCAGTTTTAATATAAGCCTACTTGTGACAATAAAGATTATTATTATTCATTCCATCGCTAACTTCCACCTCTGTAACTTTGTCACAGAGTCAGCTCACCTGCTGCTTGTCCCCTCATTTACAGCTTTGTTACCTATAGATTTGACTATTCCAATGAGCTCCTGGCTTGTCTCCCACATTCTGCCCTCTCCAAATCTCTGCTGCTCTTGGCTTAATTCGCATTAAGTACCATTCCCCTATCATCACTGTGTTCCCTGTTTACCATTGGCTCCCAGTCAAGCAACACCCTGATTTTAAAAATCGCTCCCTTGTTTATAAATCCTTTCATGAGCTCACCCCTTCCTTTCTGTTTAATCTTCTCCGACTCCACAACCCTCCGAGATATCTGTGCTCCTCTAATTTCAGCCCGGGGTGAATACCCAATTATATTCGCTCTCCCATCGGTGGCTGTGCCTTCGGTTACTGAGGCCCCGAGACCTGGAACTCCCTCCCGACACCTCTTCGCCCCTCCGCCCACCTTTGATTCCGTCTTTTAAACCTTTCTCTTTGCCCAAGCTTTCATAGAATCCCAACAATACAGAAGGAGGCCATTTGGCCCATCAGGTCTGCACCAGTCCTCTGAAAGAGCACCCTCCCTAGGGGCAATTTAGCACGGACAATCCACCTAATCTGCGTACATTTGATCTGTGGGAGGAAACCGGAGCACCCGGAGGAAACCCACGCAGACACGGGGAGAAAGTGCAGTCTTCGCACAGACAGTGACCCGAGGCCGGAATCGAACCTGGGACCCTGGAGCTGTGAGGCAGCAGTGCTAACCACTGTGACCTTGCTGCTCTTTTAAAAACATTTTTAAAATAATCATTATTGTCACAAGTAGGCTTACATTAACACTGCAAGAAGTTACTGTGAAAAGCCCCTAGTTGCCACATTCCGGCACCTGTTCGGGTATTCACCTGACCTATTATCTCCTCACCTGGCTCAGTGCTGGTGGTGATGGTCATTCTCCCGTGTTCTGGTCAATATTTATCCCTCAATCAATCACTTAAATAAAAAGATCCCTGATCATGTTCAAATTAATGTTTGTGGGAACTCGATGCTGTGTGCAAATTGACTGCCCCGTTTCCTATGTTGCAATAGTGACGACACCTCAAAAAGTGTTTCATTGCCTGTAATGTGCTTTGAGAAGTCCCCAAGGCTGCTATATAAATGTAGGTTCTATACTTTTGTTCCTCCTGTCCTCCAGCATCCAGGTCCATAAGCCTGAGCTTCTTGAGTGTCAGCTTGTCCTTCACCTCACAGGTTGAGGCAGGTGCAATGCTGTCTTTAGCTCATGAAGCATTTGCCAGCAGTGGACACCAGATGGCAGAGAGGAGCAAATGTTTCAACAGAGCGACGATGAAGTAGATAACGGGCAGGCAGAATGAGAGACTTGTAGTTATAGAGTGCCTTTCATCACCACCAGATGTCTCAAAGTGCTTCACAACCAATTACGTACTTTTGATGTGTAATCACTATCGCAATACAGGTAACGCGACAGTTTGCACACAGCAAGATCCCACTAACAGCAATGGAATTAGATATGTTGACTGAGGGATACCTTTTTGCCAAGACACTGGGGATTAACACCCCAACACTTCTTTAAAATAGTACCATGAGATCTTTTATATTCTCCTGTGAAGGCAGAAGGGCCTTGGATTAAGATCTTATCCAAAAGTCAGTGGATAATAAATGGACAGAGACAGAAATAAGCAATGCAGTCAGACATAGATAATGCAAAGAGATGTGACAGGCAGACAGACTTTAGCCTGTTCCCACTCTCATTGCGCCTGAGTGCCTATAAACCTTATTCAAGGCAAGTTATCCTCTGATCCACATTGCTAATCTGTAACTGACCATTGGAGGGCGCAGCTGAGCCACCTAGCAATCCTTATGAACCCCATCATGGTCACCACCCCGTGTGTGATCGCTCCTTCATGATTGCTAAACGTCGACAATATTCAACTCCAATGTCAGTAATAATTCCCTGGCAACTGCGAGCGCACAGCACATAATCCTAAAGCTGGTTTAGCACAGTGGGTTAAGACAGCTGGCTTGTAATGCAGAACAAGGCCAGCAGCGTGGGTTCAATTCCCGTTCCAGCCTCCCCGAAAGCGCCGGAATGTGGCGACTAGGGGCTTTTCACAGTAACTTCATTGAAGCCTACTTGTGACAATAAGTGATTATTATTATTAAACCCATAATACTAAATTCTCAATCAAACAGGTGATGCCTCACATGTAACCAGCATCAAAAATGGAAAAATGAGAAGCACTCGTCAGAGGCTGCAGTTAACCCATATCGATGGGACAGTTCAGAGGGAGCTTTACTGTGTATCTAACCCATTGCTGTACCTGTCTTGGGAGTGTTTGATAGGACAGCTCAGAGGGAGCTTTACTGTGTATCTAACCCAGTGCTGTACCTGTCCTGGGAGTGTGTGATAGGACAGTTCAGAGGGAGCTTTAATGTGTATCTAACACATTGCTGTACCTGTCTTGGGAGTGTTTGATAGGACAGTTCAGAGGGAGCTTTACCCGGTATCTAACCCAGTGCTGTACCTTTCATGGGAGTGTTTGATGGGGACATTGTAGATGGAGCTTTACTGTGTATCTAACCCCGATGGTGTACCTGCCCTGGGAGTATTTGACAGGACAGTGCAGAGTGAGCTTGACTCTGCATAAACCCCGTGCCGAACTTGTCATGGGAATGTTTTGGTAGGGACAGTGTATAGGGAGCTTTACTCTGTATCTAACCCTGTGCTGTACCTGGCCAGCAGTGTTTGATAGGACAGTGTAGAAGGAGCTTTATTCTGTATCTAACCCTGTGCTGTACCTGGCCAGCAGTGTTTGATAGGACAGTGTCGAGGAATCTTTACTCTGTATTGTTATAACATGCTGGGCTAGGACGCGGTCCCCACTTGACTCGAGTTGCAACACAATTGAATTAATCAAATATTCTTGGAAAAATACCCAAAGTCTTTGGCCCTTTGATGCTCCATTATTGCAGTCACTAGGTTTGTAAAATTAACCACAATTATTTCTTATTCATAACAAGAACTATGCAATGAAATATGCAGCAAACACAACTGGTGAACTGTTACCTAATTCCTAATTCCCACTTTAAAGTTCCCCCACCTTCTACACACGCACACAAGACAGACGAACACTGAGGAGAGGGGAGGGTAGAAAATAATAAGTCAGACTTTGTTTCAGATGGTTATCGTTAAGCAGACCTTCCTTCAAAGTAAGCTTTCGGATCCGGGTCACTATTTCCAGCCGGCAATGGTTTCACTGTAAATCCATTCATTAATTTTCTCAGTAGGATCAGAAATACATTAACTCACAGCGTCTCTGGAGAGATGATGTGGAGATGCCGGCATTGGACTAGGGTGGGCACAGTAAGAAGTCTTACAACACCAGGTTAAAGTCCCACAGGTTTGTTTCAAATCACTGGCGTTTGGAGCACTGCTCCTTCCTCAGCTGGATGAAACTTTACTCTATCTAAACCCCTGCTGCACCTGTCCTGGGAGTGTTTGGTGGGACAATGTAATGGGAATTTTACTCTGTATCTAACCCTGTGCTGCACCTGACCTGGGAGTGTTTGATGGGGACCAGTGTAGAGGGAGCTTTACTCTGGATGTAAATCTGTTCTTTACCTGCTCTGGGAACATTTGATGAGGATAATGTGGAGGGAGCTTTACTCTGTATCTAGTTCTTACCTCTCCTGAGGGATTTGGTGGGGAGAGTACAGTGGGAGCTTTATTCTGTATCTAACCCTGTGCTGAACCTGCCTGGGAGTGTTTGATGGGCACGTGTAATGGGAGCTTTACTCTGTACCTAACCCTGAGCTGTACCTGCCTGGGAGTGTTTGATGGGGACAGTGTAGAGGGAGCTTTACTCTGTGCCTAACCCCGTGCTGTACCTGCCTGGGATTGTTTGATGGGGACAGTGTAGAGGGAGCTTTACTCTGTACCTAACCCCGTGCTGTACCTGCCTGGGAGTGTTTGATGGGGACAGTGTAGAGGGAGCTGTACTCTGTACCTAACCCCGTGCTGTACCTGCCTGGGATTGTTTGATGGGGACAGTGTAGAGGGAGCTTTACTCTGTACCTAACCCCGTGCTGTACCTGCCTGGGAGTGTTTGATGGGGACAGTGTAGAGGGAGCTGTACTCTGTACCTAACCCCGTGCTGTACTTGCTTGGGAGTGTTTGATGGGGACAATGAAATGTGAGCTTTACTCTGTATAAAACTCAGTGCTGTACCTGTCCTGGGAGTGTTTGATGGGGACCGTGTAGAGGGAGATTTACTCTGTATCTAGTCTCGTGCTGTGATGCCCTGTGAGTGTTTGATGGGACAGTGCAGAGGGCCTGTCTTGGGGCTGTTTGATGGGGATGGTGTAGAGCAGGGTTTTCACAGTGGGGTCGCAACCCGCGGGTGGGTTGCGGGCAGGTAACTGAAGGGTCGCGGAGTGCAGGGTTACAGAAAGTGTTTACGGCAAGGACCAGAATGGAAGAGGGCAGACAAAGGACACGGAATATAATTTGAAATCCAGCAAGGGATGAGAGAATTGATCAGGAGTGAGGTGAATGCGGCGATTGATCGTCTAGGAGAGCTGAAGGTGGGGAATGCGGGCTCGAGGGAAGTGGATGTACCTTGTGGTGATCCTCAACAAAGTCGCATTGCCAATAATCCCGATGACAGAAATGGTACAGGGGAGCGCGGCAGTGATGTATTTGAAGGTGCGGCTGTTGCTGGGCGGAAAGGAGCAGGTGGGAGAGAGTTGCAACCATTGCCAGTGGTCGCGTTAAAATTGCCAGTGTTTGTGTTAAAATAACCCGTTAAATCGGGACTGCCAATGCCCCATTGAGATAATCCATCCAGCTGGACCAGTCTTGTGATCAGGTGGAATAAACCCAGGTGACGGGAAGGTGGATTAACTGCCCACCAGTTTCAATTGCAGGTGGCAGATATTCTTCGGTGGTCACGTGTGATATTCGAAAGCCAAGACATAAAGAGATCCAACACAGGATCATGCAAACGTGCACCAGCTCCATTCTTTGAAAACCCTGTTCAGAGCACAGCGAGTGTAATGGTACCAGCACTGATGCATTTTATTCAAATGGCTGTTTTGTATGACTTCAATGTGGAGTCGTTGGATGTTATTCTAATCCACAAACTTATTACACGGGTGATTCACGACGGGAAAATCAGCGCGAACCCCTCACCGATTCCGGTGAGGGACTAGCACCGGAGCCGTATGCACCACCCGCGGACGCGCGAGAAACGGCCTGAGCATCGCCGGGTCCCGGGCCCTGCCTGCACAGAGCTGACGGCCTGCACCCATCGTGCCGGAACACATGGCGCTGGCCGTACTGGAACTCTAACCCGCCCACCCCGACCCCACAGCCCACCCCTGTCCACCCCCCACCACTTCCCCCAGCCATAGCAGAAGCCTCTCGGCCAGCGGCACGGATCCCATACGAGTGTGGCGCCGCTGGACACTGTCCGCAGCCGGCACTCTAGACACATGTGGCCCGTGCCATCGGGCACTCGGCCCATTGGGGGCAGAGCATCGCAGGTGGGCCGGCTGATGACGCGCCAACGTTCTTGCGACTGCACACGGCCCGTGTCCCGATGACACCAATTCGGAGGGGGCGGGGCATTGTGAATAGGCGTCAAACTGGCAGCTGCCCCGGATCTGGCGTCGGAAGCCATTCTCCACCCGAGCCCGATTTCGGCATCGGGCTCTGGAGAATCCCGGCATTGTCTTGTCAATTTACTGTTTGTATTAAACCTAACTATGCTCCTAATCATTTTGACTATGAAATTAGGAGCTGGAGATTTAAGATATTCAACATTTTACTGGTGGTCAGGGAGGGTGGTCTCTTCACAGAATGAACAAATGTTTATCCAGAGTCCAGTTTATGACTTGAAAAATTGGAAACATTTCTTCAGGGAAAGTACAATCTGCGTATTTTTTTATTTTAAAAAAAAGTTTGCACCCAGTGACTCCGGACCGAATGCATTAAAGGTAAGTGAACATGGCGTGTTCAGGAGAAGAGTCTAAAGTTACAATGTCAACTTTATGTCCTGAATTTTCAGGCCGTTCGCTGGTGGCAGGATTCTCTGGTGCCACCGGCAGTGCATCCCCACCCCCGGGTTTCCCGGCAACGTGGGGTGGCTTTAATGGGAATTCCCATTGACAGCGACGGGAACAGGGAATCCTGCAACCAGTGAACGCCAAGCCGCCCCCCGCCACTGAGAAAACGCGGAGAATCCCGTCCTATTTCTTTAAACCCCTTGACAGATGCAATTACTTGTCACGGCAGGGTAGAGTTCATTCAAACATATCAGAAACATTGATATCAAATCTGATTCTCAGTTACCTGTTCAAAATTAAATAAACATAATTTGCTGGGACTTCAGACACTCTGAGCGGAATTTTATGGCTCCGTCATAGTGGAGGCAGGAAAATACGCTGGGACGTTCAAAACTCCACTGACTTCAGCAGACGAGGATGTCCGTCCACAAAAAAGGAGCAGAAATGCCACCCTCTGTGTTACCTGGCTGTGAAATAATAGTACTTGCTTCCCAATCGCCAATCCCAGTTCTTGTCCAGATGCTGAGTGTTGCTCAGACTCTTACTCTGCTGACTTGTGCTGTGGCCTGAAAGCTTTTTATGTCTTTGAAAGTTGGCAGGACGTGAAACTCACACGTCCACTGACGCGCAAACACACATGTCCTGTTGTTTGGTAACATATAAAAAATAGTAAGAAGTTTTACAACACCAAGTTAAAGTCCAACAGGTTTGTTTCGATGTCACTAGCTTTCGGAGCGCTGCTCCTTCCTCAGGTGAATGAAGAGGTATGCTCCAGAAACATATATATAGACAAATTCAAAGAAGCCAGACAATGCTTGGAATGTGAGCATTAGCAGGTGATTAAATCTTTACAGATCCAGAGATGGGGTAACCCCAGGTTAAAGAGGTGTGAATTGTATCAAGCCAGGACAGTTGGTAGGATTTCGCAGGCCAGATGGTGGGGGATGAATGTAATGCGACATGAATCCCAGGTCCCGGTTGAGGCCGCACTCATGTGTGCGGAACTTGGCTATAAGTTTCTGCTCGGCGATTCTGCGTTGTCGCGCGTCCTGAAGGCCGCCTTGGAGAACGTTTACCCGGAGATCAGAGGCTGAATGCCCTTGACTGCTGAAGTGTTCCCCGACTGGAAGGAAACATTCCTGCCTGGTGATTGTCACACGATGTCCGTTCATTCATTGTCGCAGCGTCTGCATGGTCTCGCCAATGTACCACGCTTCGGGACATCCTTTCCTGCAGCGTATGAGGTAGACAACATTGGCCGAGTCGCACGAGTATGTACCGCGTACGCGGTATGTATGCGGCGTGGAAAAGACTGGAGAGAAAGTCCTGTAAAGGGACAAGTTTAGAGGCGCTGGTGACGGCGCCGCTACCGTTCTCACCTAAAAAGTTTACCACGAACCCGGTGGTGGCGGCAACATTGAATATCTGGAGACAGTGGAGGCGACAGAGAGGGATGCGGGGAGCCCTGGTGGGGTCCCCAATCAGGAACAACCATAGGTTCGCCCCAGGAAGAATGGATGGAGGATTTCAGAGCTGGTACCAGTTGGGAATTAGGAGGGTGGGAGATTTATTTATAGATGGGACTTTTGCGAGCTTGGGAGCATTGGAGGAAAAGTATAAGTTGCCCCGGGGAAATTTCTTGAGATATATGCAGGTGAGGGCGTTTACTAGACAACAGGTGAGGGAATTTCCATTGCTCCCGACACAGGGGATACAGGACAGGGTGCTTTCAGGGGTGTGGGTCGGAGAGGGCAAGGTGTCAGAGATTTATAGAGAGATGAGGGAAGAGGGGGAGGAGTCGGTGGGCGAACTAAAAGGAAAGTGGGAAGAAGAACTAGGGGAAGAGATAGAGGAGGGTATGTGGGCTGATGCCCTAAGCAGGGTAAATTCCTCTTCCTCATGCGCCAGGCTTAGCCTGATTCAATTTAAGGTGCTACATAGAGCACACATAACGGGGGCAAGATTGAGCAGGTTCTTTGGAGTGGAGGACAAATGTGGGAGGTGTGGCGGGAGCCCGGCAAACCAAGCACATATGTTTTGGGCGTGCCCGGCACTGGAAGGGTATTGGAAGGGAGTGACGGGAGTGATTTCGCAGGTGGTGAAGGCCCGGGTCAAACCAGGCTGGGGGTTAGCTCTATTTGGAGTTGCGGAAGAGCCGGGAGTGCAGGAGGCGAAAGAGGCCGACGTTGTGGCCTTTGCGTCCCTAGTAGCCCGGCGCAGGATCCTACTCATGTGGAAGGAGGCGAAACCCCCCGGACTGGCGGCCTGGGTAAATGATATGGCGGGGTTCATTAAACTGGAGCAGATAAAGTTTGCCCTGAAAGGATCGGCTCAAGGGTTCACCAGGCGGTGGCAGCCATTTCTCGACTACCTAGGGGAACGTTAGAGGGAAGACAGATGACCAGCAGCAGCAACCCGGGGGGGAGGGGGGTGGGGGTGGGGTTTTTAGTTTAGTTTAGGTCAAAAGATAATGGGGTTTTGTTACTTGTGTATTGTTAAAAATTTCTGTATTGTTATTGTTGCGTTTGCTTTGTAAGAGGGGAAAAATTGTTGTTTGGAAAAATTTTTCAATAAAATATATTAAAAAAAAAAAAAAGACTGCTCTGCCATTCCGCAGAATATAGAATCAGACAGTGCAGAAGGTTACCATTCGGCCCCCTACAGTGAGGGAGGTAGAGAACCCCTACATTGTTTGGATGATTATAGCAGGCGAAACTGACTCTGCCTGGCCTGAGATCCCCACACACTGGCCGCAGAGTCACTGGATAACATTTGGAGTCTGGAAATCTGGCAAAAGACAGACTCACTAAGAGAGACAGGATGAGCCATGGCCAGAGCTATGGTAGCTGCTTAACTCCCGGTTCAAAGTTAATTGAAACCCACAATAACCAAAGCCATCATACATAAAATAAGTGAAGGAGTCAATCTTTTTTTTTTAATAAATATTTTATTGAAAATTTTTGGTCAACCAACACAGTACATTGTGCATCCTTTACACAATATTATAACAGCACAAATAACAATGACCTATTTTATATAAACAAAAAACAAAAAATGAATAAATATTAAATAACAAAAATGAAAACTAGCCCTAATTGGCAACTGCCTTGTCCCAAGTTACACCACCCCCCCCCCCTAATCCTGGGCTGCTACTGCTGCCTTCTTTTTCCCCTTCCATCTATCTATCCGCAAGGTATTCGACGAACGGTTGCCACCGCCTGGTGAACCCTTGAGCCGACCCTCTTAGGACGAACTTAATCCGCTCTAGCTTTATAAACCCCGCCATGTCATTTATCCAGGTCTCCACCCCCGGGGGCTTGGCTTCTTTCCACATTAGCAATATCCTGCGCCGGGCTACTAGGGTCGCAAAGGCCAAAACATCGGCCTCTCTCGCCTCCTGCACTCCCGGCTCTTGTGCAACCCCAAATATAGCCAACCCCCAGCTTGGTTCGACCCGGACCCCCACTACTTTTGAAAGCACCTTTGTCACCCCCCTCCAAAACCCCCGTAGTGCCGGGCATGACCAAAACATATGGGTATGATTCGCTGGGCTTCTCGAGCACCTCGCACACCTATCCTCCACCCCAAAAAATTTACTGAGCCGCCCTCCAGTCATATGCGCCCTATGTAATACTTTAAACTGAATCAGGCTTAGCCTGGCACACGAGGACGACGAGTTTACCCTACTTAGGGCATCCGCCCACAGCCCCTCCTCGATCTCCTCCCCCAGCTCTTCTTCCCATTTCCCTTTTAGTTCATCTACCATAGTCTCCCCTTCGTCCCTCATTTCCCTATATATATCTGACACCTTACCATCCCCGATGGAGTCAATCTTATATATCGATATATTTAGATGTCAGATTTTTGAGATTATTCATATTAAATCCTTGCCTCTGAACCCAATGTTACCCGCAGATCCGACCAAGGAACACATCCGCCAACTTAACAGACTGATCAAGACCTTGGATCCAGATCTTCAGAGCACCCTACATGCTCTCATCCCACGTACTCCCCGCATTGGAGATCTCTACTGCCTCCTGAAAATACATAAGGCCAACACACCAAGCCGCCCTATCGTTTCAGGCAATGGGACCCTGTGTGAGAACCTCTCTGGCTACATCGAGGGCATCTTGAAACCCATCGTACAAGGTACACCCAGCTTCTGTCGCGACACGACGGACTTCCTACAGAAACTCAGCACCCATGGACCAGTTGAACCAGGAACATTCCTCGTCACAATGGACGTCTCGGCACTCTACACCAGCATCCCCCATGACGACGGCATTGCTGCAACAGCCTCAGTACTCAGCACCGACAACTGCCAATCTCCAGACGCAATTCTGCAACTCATCCGCTTCATTCTGGATCACAACGTCGTCACCTTCGACAACAAGTTCTTCATCCAGACGCATGGAACAGCCGTGGGGACCAAATTCGCACCCCAATACGCCAACATCTTCATGCACAAGTTTGAACAGGACCTACTCACCGCACAGGACCTTCAACCAACGTTATACACCAGATACATCGATGACATTTTTTTCCTTTGGACCCACGGCGAAGAATCACTGAAACAACTACACGATGACATTAATAAGTTCCATCCAACCATCAGACTCACCATGGACTGCTCTCCAAAATCAGTTGCATTCTTGGACACACTCGTCTCCGTCAAGGACGGTCACCTCAGCACTTTGCTTTACCGCAAACCCACGGATAACCTCATGATGTTCCACTTCTCCAGCTTCCACCCTAAACACATTAAAGAAGCCATCCCCTATGGACAAGCGCTCCGTACACACAGGATCTGCTCAGACGAGGAGGAGCGTAACAGACATCTACAGACGTTGAAAGATGCCCTCGTATGAACGGGATATGGCACTCGACTCATCGAGCGACAGTTCCAACGCGCCACAGCGAAAAACCGCACCGACCTCCTCAGAAGACAAACATGGGACACAACCGACAGAATACCCTTCGTCGTCCAGTACTTCCCCGGAGCGGAGAAACTACGTCATCTTCTTCACAGCCTTCAACACGTCATTGATGACGATGAACATCTTGCCAAGGTCATCCCCACACCCCCACTACTTGCCTTCAAACAACCGCGCAACCTCAAACGAACCATTGTTTGCAGCAAACTACCCAGTCTTCAGAACAGTGACCACGACACCACACAACCCTGCCATGGCAATCTCTGCAAGACGTGCCAGATCATCGACATGGATACCACTATTACACGTGAGAACACCACCCACCAGGTACGCGGTACATACTCGTGCGACTCGGCCAACGTTGTCTACCTCATACGCTGCAGGAAAGGATGTCCCGAAGCGTGGTACATTGGCGAGACCATGCAGACGCTGCGACAACGAATGAACGGACATCGCGCAACAATCACCAGGCAGGAATGTTCCCTTCCAGTCGGGGAACACTTCAGCAGTCAAGGGCATTCAGCCTCTGATCTCCGGGTAAGCGTTCTCCAATGCGGCCTTCAGGACGCGCGACAACGCAGAATCGCCGAGCAGAAACTTATAGCCAAGTTCCGCACACATGAGTGCGGCCTCAACCGGGACCTGGGATTCATGTCGCATTACATTCATCCCCCACCATCTGGCCTGCAAAATCCTACCAACTGTCCTGGCTTGATACAATTCACACCTCTTTAACCTGGGGTTACCCCATCTCTGGATCTGTAAAGATTTAATCACCTGCTAATGGTCGCATTCCTAGCATTGTTTGGCATCTTTGAATTTGTCTATATATGTTGTTCTGGAACATACCTCTTCATTAACCTGAGGAAGGAGCAGCGCTCTGAAAGCCAGTGACATCGAAACAAACCTGTTGGACTTTAACCTGGTGTTGTAAGACTTCGTACTGTGCCCAATGTTAATGGTTAGCGATTAACACAGACATGAATTTTAAACCCTCTGGAGCCCAGTTTAGAAATTTTCAGACAAACTCAAATAAAGAAAGACAGACTGTTCACTTCTATACCGGATAGGTGGTTAATAAATAAATGTGTTGTCTTTCTAAGACTTTATGTTGGTTAACCTCACCAGGTAATGGTCTGTTCGGGGGATTGAACATCTCTTAACTCTGCCAGAAGAAAGACTGGACAGGACAGGAGCTGTACAGAGGCATACTTCCCGAAGTACAAGTTTCAGTCCAGAAAACCAGGGAATGGAGACAGAAAGACGACTAGAGCTAAAGGAATCGAGACCAAGGTATTGTTCAAAAGAATTCAAGGAAGAGTAAACAAAGTGTTCAGAGTTAAAGAGACAATTGCAGTAAACAGATTTAAAGTGGAACATTCGCGTTCAAAGGTGAAACAAATGTCTAATGGCATTTTCATACAGTCTGGGAATCAAGAGTTATAACAATAGTGAGTAGTTTGCACAGATGTCAAGACAAAGAAATCCAAAAGGAGTTGGTGTGAAATCCAGGACTGGATTCACTGTTAAAAGTGGAACAGAAGCTTTGTTTAAAAGTGTCATTTGGAGAACCAGGCCTGGGTTCGGAATGCAAAACGCTTCATTATGAGTGAAGATTTTTTAAAATGAATTTAGAGTACCCAACTCATTTTTTCTAATTAAGGGGCAATTTAGCCTTGCCAATCCACCCAGCTTGCACATTTTTTGCGTTGTGGGGGCGAACCCCACACAAACACAGGGAAGATGTGCTGGAATCGGAGAACGTTTAAGAACTCCTGCAAAGTGAGTTGAAATTCTTTAAGTGGATTTCAACTCATTTGGAAAATTAAATGTAAAAATACCGTGTGCTCACGGAATCAGCCACTGCTCCAGTTTCTGGGTTGTGGCAACATTTAACCCCAAACAATCCGCAGTGTACCCCATTGTTAAAGCAGTTACTCCCTGCACACACACATCTATATATATATATGTATATATAAAAACACAAACACCTAAACACAACAAGTTTACATCTTAAAAACATTTAATAATTTTGGATGTACGCGTGATGGGAGCAAATTATTAATTGCATATCAAATCATTGCTCAAATGTTTTAACACAATACAGATCTAATTTCCAATCTTCATCATAACCACTGTCCTTGGTGGTGCATTAACATCAATAACTTATACACCTGTAACATAATAAGTCCCAAGGTGCTTCATGGGACAATTATTGGACAAATTATGACCACAAAAGGAGCGATTTGAACTCCGCCTTGTCAAAGAGAAAGCAAGAAAATAAGAGAGCGAGACAGTGAGATTTAGACTTGGATGAGATTAGGAGATGTTGGACTTCCGGAGATGGCCATGGAGTGGGTGGTCGCACATGAGATGATTCCTGCTTGAGGTGGAATAGTTTTGGTCCTTTTTGCCTTGTGGGGAGTTACACAGGTGGAAAGTGTGTAAACATAAATGTTATAACCTGCCTGCATACCTCTGGCTGGGGACTAATGGCAATCCCACAATACTTCGGGAGTATAAGCTTCCCCAATGAGGAGGGCGGAGAAATCATTAGCAAATGCCCTGCATAAATAGAGCTGGCCAGTTTGGAACCAGCTCGAGAGGAGTGAGCAGCAAGGGAGTTGCTGCTGCTGTTGTATATATATATGTTATTGTAAATAAATGGTATTTCTTTCTATCCTTCAACTCGTGCTGGATTCTTCGTGGCCTCACAAAACTGGCGACGAGGGTTAAAGTGGATAGCTGTCTGCACTGCTGAAGCCACCTCCCTGGATTTTTGTTGGATACAGGTTGGAAGTTTGTTTTCTGTTACACCACGCCTCTGTATCGATGTTTGGATGTTTTTGATGCTGCGCTGGAAAGTTGGAACAAGTACACACAACGGATGCGTTACTATTTCCGGGCAAACAACATCACTGAAAACGAGCGCAAGGTGGTCATTTTGCTCACCGCCTGCGGCCCGCATACGTTTGGGGTGATTAGGAGCCTTATGTACCCAGCTGCGCCGGACACCAAGACGTTTGATGAACTTGTCAACTTAGTGAATTTATTTTAACCCAAGCTCGTCCACGATAGTCCAGCGTTACCGGTTCAATACTGCTGAGAGGACCCCAGGAGAATCCCTTGCAGAGTTTCTATCCAGGCTACACAGGATTGCGGAATACTGTGACTATGGTGAGACCTTGTCAGAAATGTTACCCGACCGTTTGGTTTGCGGTATTAACAATGCGGCCACCCAGAGAAAGTTGTCAGCTGAGCCAACATTGACTTTTCAACAGGCTATTCAAATAGTATTGTCCCAAGAGAGCGCAGAATGTGGAGTGCAGGAGCTGCAGGGAATGGAGCTGCACGCCTTGGGGTGCAACCCCTTCCGTCCAAAAGCGTCTCCCCGCACCCCGGCGGTACCTTGGGCGGGGCGGCATCCGGATCGACGCCAGTGGCCTCCGGATGTTCCTCCCCGAAGGAAGCCTTCTCCAGAACCAATGGATGGGGAGCCATGTCAGTGTCAGACTTGTGGGTGCCGATCCCATCGTGCACGCCGGTCCTGGGAGTGTCAGAGGCGCCATCGTTCCGACAGAAACTGAGGCCAGCCAGGGGCTGTACCTTCCATTTGGATGAACGTGGGGTGACTACTACCGAGGATGTGGAGACGGAGGACGACTGCCTGCAGCTGCATTGTGTGGCAGCACCCCGTGTGGCCCCCACCAAGGTGACAGTACTGGTGCGGATCGGTGGGCCCCGATTGCGGGCCAGGCCACCGCGCGGGCACCCCCCGCGGCCAGAACGCCCAGCGCCCCCCCCAGGACCCCGCCCACGCCGCCTTGTCCCGCCGTCCCAAAGGTGGTTCAATCCACGCTGGTTGGCGTGGGTTGAGAGCAGCGGGACTTCGGCCCATCGCGGACCGGAGAATCGCCGGGGGATTCCCGCCGACCGGCGCGGCGCGATTCCCGCCCCCGCCGTATCTCCGGTGGTGGAGAATTTGTGACACGGCGGGGGCGGGATTCACACCGGCGCCCTGCGATTCTCTGACCCGGGGGGTTGGAGAATTGCGCCCATGGTGTCCGATCATGCGTGGCACTGTGAGGAGCGCAGGGCCAGAGGGACGATATACGATTATGGGGAAAAACCCATCAGTTGAAGAGGTAGGCTGCGGCGAGGGAGATTGGGCGGATGAGAGATCGTAGGGGTATGGTGGTCATGGCGTCAGAGGAGGTGAATGGGATATTTGAGGCTATTCATCGGAAAATATACAGCTCGGAGCCTCCAGTGGGGGATGAGGACGTGACCCCGTTCCGGGTTGGGCTGGAGTTCCCGACAGTTGAGGAGGGAAATGTGCAGGGGTTGGGGCTCCGATTGGGCTGAGGGAAGTAATGGAGTGTGCGGGGCCAATGCAGTCGGGCAAGGCCCCGGTTCCGGATGGGATCCCGGCAGAGTTTAATCAAAAGTTTTGTTCGGCAGTGGGGCCCCTATTAGTCGAGATGTATAATAAGTCGGCGGAGAAGGGAGAGCTCCCTCCCACATGCTCTCATGCTTCCATTTTGCTCATTTTAAAGAAGGACCAGGATACGGACCAATGTGGTTCGTACCGCCCGATATCATTGTTAAATGTCGAGGCAGAATTATTGGCGAAGGTTCTGGCGACGCATTTGGAGGTCGGGAGACGGAGGTAGTAGTGATAATGGACGTGGAATAAGCTTTTGACTGGGTGGAATAGCCATATTTATTCGAGGTGCTGGGACGGTTTAGGCTTGGACAGGGATTCGGAAATTGGGTGAGGTTGCTGTATAAGGCCTCTAAGGCGAGGGTCTGGACTAATATCATTAGTTTGGAGAACTTTGGACTACATCGGGGGACGAGGCAGGGGTGTTTACTCTCCCTGTTGCTTTTTGCCCGAGTGATTGAGCCTTTGGCTATGGCACTGAGGGCCTCAGGTGTGCGGGGGGGTATTACGAGGGTGGGGGTGGGGGTGAGCACTGAGCCTCATTGTACGTGAATGATCTGCTGTAAATTTTAAACCCAATGGAGAGCTTTGACTGGATTATGGGGATTTTGGGGGCGTTCTGTCTATTTTCGGGGTATAAACTCTGCATGGGGAAGAGCGAGGTGTTCCCGACCAATGCGCGGGAGTTGGCCCAGCCGCACAAGTTGAATTTGGCGAATTTGGTTGATGGAATGAAGGAAGATTTTAATAGGTGAGATGCTTTGCCAATATCGCTAGCTGGAAGGGTCCAGATGGTAAAGATGATGTTCTGTCTGAGGACGAGATAGGGGAGGGCAGGGTTTTGGACATATGTGGGGAGCTGATGGAGAAAGAGCGAGATCTCCGGTGGAGGAGGTAAGACAGAGGTGGGAGGAGAAGCTGGGGGGTAGGGGGGGGGGTTTGAAGTTGGGGGTAAAATCACCCTTGGCATGTGCGAGGCTGAGTGTCATTCAGCTTAAAGTGGTGCACAGGGGCTAGCACACATGACGCTGCCCAGGGTGAGTCAGTTCTTTCCAGCGCTAGGAGATAGGTGTGTGCGGTGTTCCGGGGTGGGGGTGGGTGGCGAACCATGTCCACACGTTCTGGGCATGTCTGAAGTTGGGAGAGTTCTGGGATACATTTTCAGGCACGAGGTCAAAGATTCTGGAGGTAAAGGTGGCTCCGAGCCTGTGGGTGGCGATATTTGGGGAGTCGGAGGATCCGAGAATGCAGGTGGGGGGAGAGGCTGACGTGTTGGCCACTGAGAGCCCAGAGGTGGACAGTGCTCGGATGGCGGGACTCGGAGCCGCAGAACGCAGGGGTACGGGCAAGTGATTTGGTGGAGTTTCTGCATCGAGAGAAAATAAATTTTGCTATCAGAGGCTCGGGTGAGAGGTTCTTCTCGAGGTGGAGGCTGTTCATCGACTTAAAGAGCGGTAAAACGTCAGCGGGGGTGGGGGAAGGGGTATGGGGGGTTCCCTTTTTTCCATTGGGGTGGGGTATAAGCGAAAAGGGGGACGGTGGGAATGGGCTCGGATGAGGAGATGTGGGCGGATAAGATGTGGGTATTGTTTGTTGTGTGTCGATGTTGCTGTTGTTTCTCTTTTTCTGTATATATTTGAAAATGCCTCCAATAGAAATATTTAACAAAAAGATTGGGAGATGCGCTGGAGGTGGAAATCAGTTGTCTGAGTGAGGGTGGGACTATACTCTCAGTACCGCTTTTAATCAGGCTTTCCAACTCGTTGAAACCTGTCTCCAATTGTTGCTGAGTGATTTCATGGATTATCTTTTTTTAAAAAGGTATTTTATTCCAAACATTTTCATCATAGTAACACATCCAACAGAGTATACAGTTCTCCCCATTTACTCCGCCCGCTCCCGCGCGACAGACAGCTCCTCGAATATAGTCATGAACGGCCTCCACTGAACCTCGACACCCTCCTCTGACCCTCTTGGGGAAAGTTTGATTTTCTCCAGCCTGAGAAACCTGGACAAGTCTCTTAGTTCTGCCCCTCAGTTTGGAGTGGGAAAATGGAGACATTTTGAACATCATCAGTTGTCAGTTAAGTTAAACGGGGCGTGCGTCTGTTGGTGAGATGGCATGGTAGGCTCCACTCTACAGTGGGCACAGGGGAAGAAACCGAGAATTGCAGAGACCACCCCCCACCTCAGCCCGCCACTGCAGGATGGGGTCCATAAAGAGATGACCTCCAAATTATTTTCTGGCAATAAATGTTTTTGAGGGCAGGGTCCCTTTAAGGCTGGTAATCCTTGCTACTTCTGCTGGAGAACTTGTGATCAGAAAGTGGACATGTAACAAATAAATATCTCTCTACAGGAGCGGAGCAAGATCACAGAGAGCGGGTGACTTGATTATGTAGGTGACTCAAATAAATTATTTTGAGGTGAGGGGGGTGGGTGGGAGGTGTGGTTGGGGGGGGGGGGGGCGTGGGGGCGTGGGGGTGTTGGAAGCCACAGCGTAGAAGTGGCCGTGAGGCATTGTACTTTGTTCCCTGTCCCTCACTGCTCCTTTGTCCGTCCATCCCTGTGGAGCCCAAAGGAAAGAGCCAGGCTGAAAGCAGGCTTCTGTTGCAAAGCAATGGCTCCTTTCCCATCATTGATATTCGAACGTTGGAACGCTCGGGCTATTGCCAGTCTATTGCAGAAGTTCAAGTAACTCGTAGCGCGCTTTGATCGGTGGTGGAAGTGGCGCCTCGACTGGTGCGTGACTTGATCTTTGAGCATGGTGCAGGAATTAAAACAAACAAATAAACAGTCCGACAGTGACTGAGCATGTAATCTCAGAAAACAAGCATGCAGGTGCAGCAGATAATGAGGATAGCAAATGAAATGTTGGCATTTACAGCAAAATGAATAGATTATAAAGGTAAGGAAGTGTTGTTGCAACTATACAAGGCATTGGTGAGAACGCACCTGGAGTATTGTGTACAGTTTTGGTCCCCTTATTTGAGGAAAGATGTAGTGGCATTGGAGGCAGTTCGGAGGAGGTTCACTAGATTGATTCCAGGGATGAGGGGTTTGTCATATGAGGAAAGATTGAACAGTTGAGGCCTATACTCTCTAAATGAGGGGAGATCTAATTGAGGTATACAAGATGCTAAAAGGTCTGGATAAAGTCGACGTGGAGCTGATGCTTCCTCGTGTGGGGCATTCTAAAACGAGAGGTCTTAGAATAAGAGATAGCAAAATTTAAACAAAAATTAAAACCGAATTGAGGAAAAACTACTCCCAAAGGGTTGTGAATCTGGGAATTCGCTACCCCAGAGTGCGGTGGGTGCTGGGACAATGAGTAAATTTAAGGAGGAGTTTGACTGATTTTTAATTGGTAATGGGTTGAAGGGTTACGGAGAACGTGCAGGACAGTGGAGTTGAGGCCAGGATGGGATCAGCCATGATCACGTTGAGGATGTTAGGCTTGGGAGGCTAAATTGCCTACTCCCGCTCCTCGGTCATGTGTTCTATGGAGGAGATATTCTGGCTGTTTTCGCCATCCAGCTCATGGTCTGTAACATTGTAGGTAGCAGATGAGGAACATGGCAGCCATGATCGAATGACAGAGCAGACTCGATGGGCAGAATGGCCTAATTCTGCTCCTATATCTTATGAACTAATCTTATGTGCAGAGGGAGTTCACGTGGCCCATTGTGACCTTTTCTTTGCCCTTTTGTAAGAACCATCCAATTTTAACTATCTGAGACCTAAGAAGATCTGCATTTCTTCTTTTAAGTTCTCTATCTCTCTTTCTTACTTCTCAACACAACTCTGAGAAAACATTTGTGCCCAATGTCTCCTTATGTAACCTGTCAAACCATTGTCTGATATTCCCACCTATGAGGCCCCTTGTGTGCTATATAAATGCGACCTGTTGTTCCCCCCTCTTCTACTCTTTCCCCGTGGCCCTGCAAAACTTTTGTCCATGGACATGACAAAAGTGACAAGTTGCTGAAGGTTTTCATCTTGACTTTGTTAGGTTACCGGACAGGACCCCAATTTTTGTTAGGATACCGAACGAGAAACTCCAAACAATTTGTAAAGCTGTGAGGAAAAGTTACTTCACCCCAGAAGTTTTGATTCTGACCAATAGGATTGTTTTGTGTGAAAACAAACTTTAATTTAAACACAGAATCAACCACATTAACATCAAATAAATAGCTTTCCAATTAAAAGTTAAACAGTTCTCAAATAAAAGGAAAATGAAATCTCACCATCGACATCTGCCACTCTCTATATTCCAACAAAGCAACCCAATAACCCAATACAGTTCAAAATCCACTCATAAATAAAGTCAGTTATCAGGTTTACTTGCTGTTCTCTCTGGTGTTATTTGTGATTCTTGTTATCAGGATGGATGTTGTAGTGTTCACAAAGATCACAGAAGCTAAGTCCATTAACAAAGCTATCATTTATTTACACTACTTATTAAAGCTCAACCACTTACTCCTATAATAAACAATAATCTAGTAATCTACAATCTACACTCAACTAACACTGGTCTCTACACTCTATCTATAACTGTACTCTGATCTCTCGCACTACTCCTATGCTCTCCTCTCCAGCCTTCGCCCAGAAGTCTCCGATAACCCAGCCCCCTGTTTCCAAGACCCAAAAATACAAATATAGATTCCTTAAAATGACCTGTTTCCTGACACTGAGACACTCCTTAAAGTCATTCTTTCAGTCTCCTCTTAAAGCCTCCCTCATTCACTAAATATTTGGTCAGTGGTCCTGCTATTTTCTTTTGAGGATCAGTGTCAAATTTCTATCTGTTAACACTCCGGGATAAGCCATGGTGTGGTTTTAATGCATTGAAGGTTCTACACAATTGCAAGTTGTTCGGTAAAACCCTCACATAAATAGAGAGCGTAGCGATTTCTCACCTGTCTGTGCTGGCCAGCTCCTGCGATTCACCGTGTACCCCCGTGTGAAAATAAAACATTACGATGAGCACTAACACCACCATCATAGTCTCCCGATCTGAAAGTTCACATGTTACAAAGTTACTGAAACTGCGCATTGATGCCATTCGCATAACTCTGGCAACCGCTTTCATCCCTCTCTCTGGCAACAGACTAAACCAGCCTGTTTATAATCTTGGTATCATATTGACTCCAATATGAGATTCTGATCGCACATTCACACCATCACTAAGACTGCCTATTTCCACCTCTGTGACTTTGCCACATTTGCTGCTGAAACCCTCATGCATTTTCTTTACTCTAGACTTGCCTGTTTTATTGGGAACGCCAAATCGTCAAAAAATTTAATTTTCTTCTAAAATCTGGAAGGACATTGCATTATTTGCACATTTGGATGTTTTTATAAAAGGTTCTAAGTTCACCTTGGGCTGTCTTTAACGAAGAAATCACCAAACTAGCAGTGGTCCTTGAGGAGGAGAGCTATCTGCTGATATGAAGAGTATTTCCTTTAATGTCTGGAATAAAAACTGTTCTAAAGCCATAGGCCCTGGAAATCTCTTGACAAAGATGAGCTTTAGGATTTGAACTCTTTTAAAAAAAATCTTAGTTGTGAATATACTGAGAAGGGGAAAGCTGCCAACTTGCTCTCTCTTTGCCTTGCCTGAAACATTGCAGTTATCAGTAGCCACCTTTGCGTTTATTAAAAGAAGCCTGGATAAAGTTTCTTTTGTTCTGACTCTAACAATAGCAATGGTAATTAATTGGTCACTTTGGTGAGTAAATTAAACATTGATGCTAATATTGTGGCCTGCACTCCAAATCTCTGCTGCCCTTGTCTTAATTTGCAGTAAGTTCCATTCCCCTATCATCACTGTGCTCTCTCTTTTGCATTGGTTCCTGTGGCATTAATACAAAGTCTAACAGGTTTGTTTCGAATCACTAGCTTTAGGAGCGCAGCTCCTTCATCAGGTAAGTGCTGGCCAGCCTCTGCGATTCACTGTGAACCCCCGTGTGAAAATAAAACATTACGATGAGCACTAACATCACTGAAAGCTAGTGATTCAAAACAAACCTGTTGGACTTTAACTTGGTATTGTAAGACTTCTTAATGTACCCACCCCAGTCCAACAACGGCATCTCCACATCATGGGTATTAATATAACTAAAATCTGGAAGGGTTAATGAAGTGTTTGAGAAGTCACTCGAGGGAGCGACAGTTACAACTGTGTAGGCAGTGTTGCTAAGCCTTGGGGATAGAGTGTGCAGGATCAGCTAGTCAGTCACAGTATAGAGAGCGTAAGTGGGAGCAGATCATAGTTTATATCAGAATTAAGATTAGCTGTAGATGAATGTAGTTAAATGTTATTAATCAACTGTGTATTCTTTTAGGAGTACGTGTCAAACCCAAGTTAGTAGTGTTAATAATTTATAGCTTTGTTTAAGTTCAAGGTATTTTGTGGTCTTTGTGAACACTACGCCAAACATCCTGAAATAAGCAACACAAAGAACACCACAGTTCCCAGTCAAGCAACACCCTGATTTTAATAATCTCTCCCTTGTTTTTAAATCCTTTCATGAGCTCACCCCTTCGTTTCTTTGTAATCTTCTCCGACTCCACAACCCTCCGAGATATCTGTGCTCCTCTAATTTCAGCCTCGTGTGAATTCCCAATTTTAATCACTCTGCCATTGGGAACTGTGCCTTCGGTTGCTGAGGCCTCGAGCTCTGGAATTCCCTGCCGACACCTCTTCAACTCTGCCCTCCTTCCATTCAGTCTTTAAACCTTTCTCTTTGCCCAAGCTTTTGGTCACCTGCATTTCGAGTCTGGATGACTTGGTCAATGTTTGAATAAAGAGTCACCCAGACTCGAAACGTTAGCTCCGTTCTCTCGCCACAGATGCCACGTACCAGGGCCACCTGGATATTGCAGCGGCTCTCCAGAGCTTGATCCAGTCATATCATAGAATTTACAGTGCAGAAAGGGGCCATCCGGCACTTCGAGTCTGCACCGGCCCTTGGAAACTGCACCTGACTTAAACCCACACCGCCACCCTCTGCTAGTAACCCCACCTTACATTTTTTGGTCACTAAGGGCAATTTATCATGGCCAATCCATCTAACCTGCACGTCTTTGGACTGTGGGAGGAAACCGGAGCACCCGGAGGAAACCCACGCAAACACGGGAAGAATGTGCAGACTCCACACAGGCAGTGACCCAAGCCGGGAATCGAATCTGGGACCCTGGAGCTGTGAAGCAACAGTCCTAACCACTGTGCTACCGTGCATTAACAATGGGTCATGGCTGAGGGAATCAGCGGATTTTTCCCGGATTCTGGCTGACCTGAGCCACGCACAGAGGGAGGTGGCACAGTCACTGGCTGATGTGACACAGACACAGAGGGTGGTGACACAGTCACTGGCTGATGTGACACTGCCCCAGAGGGAGGTGGCACAGTCACTGGCTGATGTGGCACTGTCCCAGAGGGAGGTGGCACAGTCACTGGCTGATGTGACACTGTCCCAGAGGGAGGAGGCACAGTCACTGGCTGATGTGGCACTGTCCCAGAGGGATGTGGCACAGTCACTGGCTGATGTGACACAGACGCAGAGGGTGGTGGCACAGTCACTGGCTGATGTGGCACTGACCCAGAGGGAGGTGGCTTAGTCACTGGCTGATGTGACAGAGACCGAGAGGGAGGTGGCACAGTCACTGGCTGATGTGGCACTGACCCAGAGGGAGGTGACACAGTCACTGGCTGATGTGACACAGACCCAGAGGGAGGTGGCACAGTCACTGGCTGATGTGGCACTGATCCAGAGGGAGGTGGCACAGTCACTGGCTGATGAGGCACTGACCCAGAGGGAGGTGGCACAGTCGCTAGCTGATGTGACACTGTCCCAGAGGGAGGTGGCACAGTCACTGGCTGATGTGGCACTGTCCCAGATGGAGGTGGCACAGTCACTGGCTGATGTGGCACTGACCCAGAGGGAGGTGGCACAGTCACTGGCTGATGTGGCACTGACCCAGAGGGAGGTGGCACAGTTACTGGCTGATGTGACACAGACGCAGAGGGTGGTGGCACAGTCACTGGCTGATGTGACACAGACCCAGAGGGAGGTGGCACAGTCACTGGCTGATGTGGCACTGACCCAGAGGGAGGTGGCACAGTCACTGGCTGATGTGGCACTGACCCAGAGGGAGGTGGCACAGTCACTGGCTGATGTGGCACTGATCCAGAGGGAGGTGGCACAGTCGCTGGCTGATGTGGCACTGTCCCAGAGGGAGGTGGCACTGTCACTGGCTGATGTGGCACTGTCCCAGAGGGAGGTGGCACAGTCACTGGCTGATGTGCTCCTGTCCCAGAGGCTGGTGGCACAGTCACTGGCTGATGTGACACAGACCCTGAGGGAGGTACCACAGTTATTGGCTGATGTGGCACTGTCCCAGAGGGAGGTGGCACAGTCACTGGCTGATGTAAGAGAGACCGAGAGGGTGGTGGCACAGTCACTGGCTGATGTGGCACTGTCCCAGAGGGAGCTGGTCCACTCACTGTGCTCCATGTGCATGAGCATTGAGACCCTGGTCGAGACGGGAGCAGGACTCCAGGACTGGCAGTGCCAGGTGGTGGGGGAGCCTCGGGGTTTGCTCTGGTTCCACCCCCATCCCACGGAGTAGGGACCCCAGTTCAGTCAGCACTCACCGCCCGGGAGCCCCGCCCCCATCCCTCTCCACCTCCACCACATACTCCCCGCCACCCCTCCCTTCCCCCGGCTGCACTTCCGCCACCCCAGGGGTTGATGGGACCATGTGATGGAATGGCCAGCTCACATGCAAGGATGTGGCGGGGTTTGCTCCGGTTGAACCCCCATCGCGGTAGCCCAGGGCCATCGGGCACCCCGAGCGAGGAGCAGATAATGGGGCCCGTGCCGGTGACTCCCGCAGAGGAGGTGCTGGAACACCACAGCGTATCTGATTCCTCCCACATGGAACCTCAGAGCATCTCCCATGGCTGTGGCGGCCAGGATGAAGGCCATCATTCGTGGTTGGATTCCAAAGTCCATTGTCTGCAGTGGGTGAAAGGCAGACATGTTAACATGTTGCGTACCCGTCCCAACCAGGTACACCAGCTGCACAGTTACCCCAGCCTGCACTGCAGCTGCTGCCCCCCACCTCCCCCCATCCCCATGCCCTAACTGGCCATTCCCCCGGCACTCTGCTCTCAGCACCCCTAACCCTGTCTTTGGTCGGCCCTGGCGCCTGTCCCTGCTGCCAGGGGTGCCATTGGCTGGAGCTATCCATGCCAGCTGTACCCTCTGCTGATTCCCATCCAGCCCCCATATATGGGATTACTGCAGGCATTGCTCTTCGGGTGGGCTGCGTGATGCCCAGCCGGCGGGTAGCGGACAACTTGCGGGGAGCAAATTGGTGGAGTGGGGGTGGTGTGCGGGGTGGTAGGGTGGGGGGTGGTATGCCGTGGGGTGGGGGGGTGCTGTTGTGTTGGGAGCACCCATACGGCCGGTGTCACTCTGCCCAACCGCGGGCCATGGAGGGCGGTCAGTGGGGTGCGCAGCAAGGTGGCTGCCTTGCAGGCCGCGGAAATGGCGGTCCGTGCCTGGATGCCTTGGTTCTGTGGCGGGTCAGCCCGACCCCACGGATCATATCCTGGTCACCCCAGAGAACACCGGCTCAGGCCCGCTAATGATATGCGAATGGCATTTACTCTATGTGCGGAGTAGAATGCATTGATGCCACTGTCGAGGAACCGGAGCATGGCAATCTGTCGGACGCCCGGCACTGGCCACGATTTTCGCCTCGCGCTATTCTCCACCCAATTGCTTTTCCCGATCCCGACGTCGGCCAACGGAGAATCCCGTCCACGTGTCTAAGAGATGAGAGTGTTACCAACTGAGACACAGCTGACACGTTAAGCAAGGCACTGATAAGCAAAGGCTGGTGCAGCCCAGTAACTATCGCCAACTTCAAGAGAAGAGTCAAAAGTTACAACGTAACTTTATTTCTTTAAACCCCTTGACAGCTGCAATTACTTGTCAGAGTAGGTCGATTTCATTCAAGCATGTCAGAAACATATGTTAAATGCGATGTACAAATTCTAACTTCTTGGGTACCTGTTTCAAAACAAAAAGGCATAGTTTTATGATCCTGACATGACAGGAAGGCGCAGCAGTCACATCAGCAGACTGAGGGAAAGGCTGTAAAATTCCACTCTCTGTGTTACCTGGCTGTGAAATAATAGTATTTACTTCCCAATCGCCAATCCAGTACTGGTCCAGACTCTGTGTTGCTCAGTCTCTTACTCTGCTGACTGATGCTGTGGCCTGAAAGCTTTTTCTGTCTTTGAAAGAGGACGGGACCTGAAAATCACACGTCCGCCGACACCCACCCACACACACATCCTGCTGTGTTTCAAAAGGGATGAATGGGGGAGAGGACTTTGAAAGGCACATTGACTGTCAAATTAAACCACCATTTGTGACACTGTTAATTTCTCTCCTCAAGGGCTTCTTGCAAATTTCTGTGTCTCACCGAGAGAGAAAGAACATGTGTTTATTTTCCATCCTGCTCCATGTTGCAAATTGCTTGACAAACAATGAAGCACATTTGAAGGGCATGCACTGATGTAGGAAATGCAGCAGCCAATTTGTTCACAGAAAGCTCGGGGTCTGCAGAAAGATTCTCGCTTAGGGGTTTTCAGTGTGTTAGAATGCGAGAGGTCCTGGATTCAAATCTATAAATGTCGGCGGCACAGTGGGTTGCACTGTTGCCTCAAGGCCACAGGGACCGGGATTGGATTCTGGCCTTGGGTCACTGTCAGTGTGGAGTTGCACCTTCTCCCCGTGTCTGCGTGGGTTTCCTCCGGGTGCTCCGGTTTTCTCCCACAGTCCAAAGATGTGCAGGTTAGGTGGACTGACCATGATTAATGCGGGGGGGTTACGGGGAAAGGGTGGGGAAGTGGATCTACGCAGAGTGCTCTTTCGAAGGGTTGGTGCTGATTCAATGGGCCAAATGGCCTCTTTCTGCACTGTAGGGATTCTATGGAATACTATCACAAACAACAATGTGATAAGACCCCAGCTCAACTGACAGCTGGCCACATTGGTTGAGGGGTAAGTATTGCCCAGGACTCCTTTCCTCTACAATTCAGGAAAATGCCTCGGGTCCTTTCCCATCCATGCGCGAGGTTGGACATTTTAATAGTCAACCACATTGCTGTGGACCTGGAGTCACATATAGGCCAGACCAGGTAAGGACGACAGACTTCCTTCCCGAAAGGACATTAGTGAACCAGATTGGCCACGCTAAATTGCCCTTTAATGTAGGAGGCACTCTACCTCCAGGCCTATAAGGGGAACATCTACCTCCGATAGGGGAACTGAAAAGATATGTGGCCTCTGCTCAGTACATGGCTAAAATAGAGAACATTTTAGATGCCAATCCCCATAACCGACCAATACTTGGCACGGCTAACCAACATACAGTCTTAGGAAGACTGAGTTATTAACCATCTGTCCGGCATAGAAGTGAACAGTCTGTTTTTCTTTACTGAGTTTGTCTGAAAATTTCTAAACTGGGCTCCGGAGGGTTTAAAATTCATGTCTGTGTTAATTTAATGCAGCCACTAACCATTAACAGATAAACCATTGGGTTATAGACATGGATTTAATATGAATACATTAATCTCAAAAATCCAACATCTAAAATATAAATATGTAGATATTTAAGTTTGCTTCATTTACTTGTCTTATGTCTTATGACTGCTTTTTGTGGGTTTCAATGAATTTTGAATCAGGAGCTAAGCAAATAGCTCTGGCTGTGGTTCATAATAATCCTACTTAGTGTCACAAGTAGGCTTACATTAACACTGCAATGAAGTTACTGTGAAAATCCCCCAGTTGCCACACTCCGGTGCCTGTTTGGGTACACTGAGGGGAATTCAGAATGTCCAACGAGGTGCAGCAAAAAGTATTGTTCTGCATACAGTTCCGTCAGATTCTACCATACAGGAAAATCATTGGACATACAATAGACAGTAAGAAGTCTTACAACACCAGGTTAAAGTCCAACAGGTTTGTTTCAAATCACTAGCTTTCGGAGCACTGCTCCTTCCTCAGGCGAATGAAGAGATATGTTCCAGAAACATTTATATAGACACAGTCAATTGTTGTAAGACTTCTTACTGGGCTACCCCAGTCCAACGCCAGCAGCTCCACATCATGGGTACAATCGATACACAAAGCAAATACATTGATATAGACTCGGGTGAAGCATGTGGAGTGTAGTGCTACACTGTGGAGAAGATGGGTGGAGAGCTCAGTTCAGTCCATTACAGAGTCATTCAGGAGTCTGGTAACAGCGGGGCAGAAGCTGTTTTTAAATCTGTTCATGCGTGTTCTCAGACTTTTGTATCTCCTGCCCGATGGAAGAAATTGGAAGAGAGAATACACCGGATGGGAGGGGTCTTTGATTATGCAGCCCGCTTTCCCCATGCAGCGGATATTGCTCAGAGGCAAACAAGGGCAAGCCTGAACCTATCCTGGAAGTTGGGGCCGGAGGTGATCGACCTTGGCCAAATAATGTAAATGTTTTGTGTATTGGCTAGTATCGGGCAGACTCGTAGGCACCTCAAGCCAAGTATCATACAGACTGAATGGCGCTTCAACACCATATATGGAAAGGACTGCGTGGACTCCGTACATCTAAGAATGGACCCGGCCCCTAGGGGGCTCCTGACGTCTTCCAAAAATGGGATCGGCAATCCCATTGGGTGCTACAGCCCTCCCTCCAGTAACCTCATTGGCTGAAAGCCAGAGAACCGTTCACAAAGGGTCGAAAGCGAGAAGAGATGGGGTATAACAAGAGACACATGGAAGTCGCCCCGAGGGAAGACTCCACCTCAAACAAAGACTCCACTCCGAGCGAAGACTCCTCCCTGAGTGAAGACTCCACCCCGAGTGAAGACTCCACCCCGAGTGAAGACTCCACCCCGAGTGAAGACTCCACCCCGAGTGAAGACTCCACCCCGAGTGAAGACTCCACCCCGAGTGAAGACTCCACCCCGAGTGAAGACTCCACCCCGAGTGAAGACTCCACCCCGAGTGAAGACTCCACCCCGAGGAGAGCGGCGGAGACTCAGTGAAAGAGCGTGAGGAGAGCGGCGTGGACACAGGATAAAAGAGCGCGAGGATAGCGGCGGGGACACAGTGAAAAGCGCGAGGAGAGCGGCGGGGACACAGTGAAAGAGCGCGAGGAGAGCGGCGGGGACACAGGATAAAAGAGCGCGGGGAGAGCAGCGGGGACACAGTGAAAGAGCTCGAGGAGAGCGGCGGGGACACAGGATAAAAAAGCGCGAGGAGACCGGCGGGGACACAGTGAAAGAGCACGAGGAGAGCAGCGGGGACTCAGTGAAAGAGCACGAGGAGAGCAGCGGGGACACAGGATAAAAGAGTGCAAAGAGAGCGGCGGTGTCACAGCTGCCGGAGAAGCGGCCTTCAGATTTTCGGCGGGAGCAGTGGCCAGGTGTGTGTCAGGAAGGTAAGTTTTCCTCTTTAAAAACTTACCTTGAAGAGTGACATCACAGCAAAGCAGTGACCTGACTGGCTGGTAAGGAAAGCGCTCAAATTAGCAGTAGCTGGGAGAAATATAACTCTTCGTATGTTGGTAAGTATTGTGATTGGTAAGTAATATCTTTATTCCTTTCATTTATTCATTATTTGCTATATTTGTAATCAGTTAAGGTAAAGTGTAAAAATGGCAGGAGATCCCAGACCCGTGTTATGCTCCTCGTGCACAATGTGGGAGTTCAGGGACGCGACCGATGCCCTTGACTCCTTCATGCGCGGGAAGTGTGTCCAGCTGCAGCTCCTGTTAGACCGTATGACGGCTCAGGAGCTGCGGATGGACTCACTTTGGAGCATCCGCAATGCTGAGGAGGTCGTAGATAGCACGTTCAGTGAGTTGGTCACACCGCAGATTAGGATTGATGAGGGAGACAGGGAATGGGTGACCAAAAGGCAGAGAAAGAGCAGGAAGGCAGTGCAGGTGTCCCCTGCGGTCATCTCCCTCCAAAACAGGTATACCGTTTTGGACACTTTTGGGGGAGATGACTCACCAGGGGAAGGCAGTAGTAGCCAAGCTCATGGCACCATGGCTGGCTCTGCTGCACAGAAGGGCGGGAAAAAGACTGGCAGTGCTATAGTCATAGGGGATTCAATCGTAAGGGGAGTAGACAGGCGTTGCTGTGGTCGAAAACGTGACTCCCGAATGGTATGTTGCCTCCCGGGTGCACGGGTCAGAGATGTGTCAGATCAGCTGCAGGACATTGTGAAGTGGGAGGGTGAACAGCCAGTTGTCGTGGTGCATATAGGCACCAACGATATAGGTAAAAAAACAGGATTAGATCCTACAATCAGAATTTCGGGAGTTAGGAGATAAGTTAAAAAGTAGGACCTCAAAGGTAGTAATCTCAGGATTGCTACCAGTGCCACGAGACAATCAGAGTAGAAATTCAAGAATAGTCAGAATGAATACATGGCTTGAGAGATGGTGCAGGATGAAGGGGTTCAGATTTTTGGGACATTGGAACCGGTTCTGGGGGCGGTGGGACCATTACAAATCGGATGGTCTACACCTGGGCAGGACTGGAACCAATGTCCTAGGGGGTGCTTTTACTAACACTTGGGGAGGTTTTAAACTATGTGGCAGGGGGATGGGGACCAGATTCAAAAGTTATAGATCAGTAAACAGGCAGCAACTAAAGCCAGTAAGGTACTAGATAATAAACTCAATGTGACTAAGGGAAAGAGTAGACAGGGAAGAGATGATGAACGCAAAGGGACAGGTGGTCTGAGGTGCATTTGTTTCAATGCGAGAAGTGTAACAGGTAAGGCAGCTGAACTTAGGGCTTGGATTAGTACCTGGGAATATGATGTGATTGGTATGACTGAGACTTGGTTGAGGGAAGGGCAAGACTGGCAACTAAATATCCCAGGGTATAGATGCTTCAGGAGGGATAGAGAGGGAGGTAAAAGGGGTGGAGGAGTTGCATTATGGGCAGAGATGATATCACAGCTATGATGAAGGAGGGCACGATGGAGGATTCGAGCACTGAGGCAATATGGGTAGAGCTAAGAAATAGGAAGGGTGCAGTAACATTGTTTGGACTTTACTACAAGCCTCCAAAAAGCAAGCGTGAAGTAGAGGTACAAATATGTAGACAGATTATAGAAAAATATAGGAGCAATAGGGTGGTCGAGATGGGAGATTTTAACTTCCCCAACAATGAATGGGACTCATGTAGTGTTGGAGGCGTAGATGGAGCAGAATTTGTAAGGAGCATCCAGGAGAGTTTTTTAGAGCAGTATGTAAATAGTGCAACTCGGGAAGGGGCCATACTGGACCTGGTATTGGGGAATGATCCCGGCCAGGTGGTTGAAGTTTCAGTCGGTGATTACTTAGGGAAGAGCGATCACAATTCCGTAAGTTTTAGAATACTCATGCACAAAGACGAGAATGGTCCTAAAGGAAGAGTGCAAAATTGGGGAAAGGCCAAGTAGAACAAAATACGGCAGGAGCTAGGGAATGTGGATTGGGAGCAGCTGTTTAAGGGTAAATCCACATTTGAAATGTGGGAGTCTTTTAAGGAAAGGTTAGAGTGCAGGACAGACATGTCCCTGTGAAAATGAGGGATAGAAATGGCAAGATTAGGGAACCATGGATGACGGGTGGAATTGTGAGACTAGCTAAGATGAAAAAGGAAGCATACATAAGATCTAGGCGACTTAAAACTGATGAAGCTTTGGAGGAATCGCGGGAAAGTAGGACAAATCTCAAATGTGCAATAAAGAGGCTAAAAGGGGTCATGAAATATCTTTGGCTAATAGGGTTAAGGAAAATCCCAAAGCCTTTTATTTGTATATCAGGAGCAAGAGGGTAACTAGAGAAAGGATTGGCCCACTCAAAGACAAAAGAGGGAATTTATGCGTGGAGTCAGAGGAAATGGGTGAGATTCTTAATGAGTACTTTGCATTGGTATTCACCAAGGAGAGGGACATGACGGATGTTGAGGCTAGGGAAGGATGTTTAAATACTCTAGGTCAAGTCGGCATAAGGAAAGGGGAAGTTTTGTGTATTCTAAAAGGCATTAAGGTGGACAAGTCCCCAGGTCCAGATGGGATCTATCCCAGGTTACTGAGGGAAGCGAGGGATGAAATAGCTGGGGCCTTAACCGATATCTTTGCAGCATCCTTGAGCACGGGTGAGGTCCCGGAGGACTGGAGAATTGCTAATGTTGTCCCTTTGTTTAAAAAGGGTAGCAGGGATAATCCAGAAAATTATACACCTGTGAGCTTGACGTCAGTGGTAGGCAAACTGTTGGAGAAGATACTGAGGGATAGGATCTATTCACATTTGGAAGAAAATAGACTTATCAGTGATAGGCAGCATGGTTTTGTGCAGGGAAGGTCATGTCTTACAAACCTAATAGAATTCTTTGAGGAAGTGACAAAGTTAATTGATGAGGGAAGGGCTGTAGATGTCACATACATGGACTTCAGTAAGGCGTTTGATAAAGTTTCCCATGGCAGGTTGATGGAAAAAGTGAAGTCGTATGGGGTTCAGGGTGTACCAGCTAGATGGATAAAGAACTGGCTGGGCCACAGGAGACAGAGAGTAGTGGTGGAAGGGAGTGTCTCAAAATGGAGAAAGGTGACTAGTGGTGTTCCACAGGGATCCGAGCACAGAACGTGGAGTGCAGGAGCTACAGGGAATGGAAGTGCACGCCTTGGGGCGCAACCCCTTCTGTCCAAAAGCGTCTCCCTGCGGTACCTTGGGCGGGGCGGCGTCCGGATCGACGCCAGTGGCCTCCGGATGTTCCACCCCGAAGGGTGTCTTCTCCAGAACCAATGGATGAGGAGCCATGTCTGTGTCAGACTTGTGGGCACCGACCCCATCGTGGACGCCGGCCCTGGGGGCGCCAGAGGCGCCATCGTTCCCACAGAAACTGGGGCCAGCCCAGGGGCTGTACCTTCCATTTGGATGAACCTGGGGCGGCGACTACCGAGGATGTGGAAACGGAGGACGATTGTGTGGCAGCTCCCCGTGTGGCCCCCACCAAGGTGACAGTCTGGGTCAATGGTCACCCGCTTGAGATGGAGTTGGACACTGGCGCAGCGGTCTCCGCGATCACCCAGAGGACATCCGACCGCATCAAGCAGAGTATACAGACCCTTACATTAACCGACACACAGGCCAGGTTGGCCACCTACACGGGGGAACCATTGGGCAATGCAGGAACTACGATGACTCCTGTTGTTTATGGACGCCAGGAGGGGTGTTTCCCACTTATCGCGGTGCGCGGCCACGGGCCCAGCCTGTTGGGTCGGAACTGGTTGCGCCATTTGTGGCTGCAGTGGTAGCACATCCTCCAAACAGGTTCTGGAGGGTTGACGGAGGTACAAGGACGGTACCCAGATGTAATCCAGCCCGGTTTGGGGAAAATAAAAGGGGCCGTAGCCCGTAGCCAAGTTGAACCAGGAGCCACGTCGTGCTATTTCCCGGCGCTCCCGGTACCTTACGCCTTGCTCGAAAAGGTAGAAGGGGAGCCCACTCGTTTGGAGTCCTTGGGTATTATCAGGCCCGTCCGTTTCGCTGACTGGGCAGCACCAATTGTACCTGTAATGATGCCAGATGCCACAGTTTGCTTGTGCGGCGACTATAATCTTCCAGTGAACTTACGGCTATAAACTTACGGCTTCCCGGCTCGAACGATATCCAATGCCTCGCATAGAGGATCTCTACGTGAAGCTTGCAGGCGGAGTCTCGTTCACGAAATTAGCTGTGAGTCACGCCTACCTACAGTTGGAGCTGAACCCTGCCCCCCCGTCCATATGTAACTATTAATACACAACGGGGCCTGTATGAATATACACGGTTGCCCTTTGGGGTATCCTCTGCCTGCGCTATTTTTCAACGCCTCATGGAGGGTATCTTGAGAGGTTTACCGCCTTTCGCTGTCTACTTAGACAACGTTTTGATTACAGGGATGTCAGAGCAGGAACATTTGGACATTTTGGAAGCTGTCCTTAGACACTTTTCAGAGGCTGGGGCCCGTTTACATCGTACAAAGTGCGTCTTTCAGGCGAAGGAACTGGTCTACCTCTATCGGGTGGACCGTGAAGGTTTGCACCCCGTCGCAGAGAAGGTGCGTGCAATTCAACAGGCCCCCGCCCCGACTGACACTTCGCATCTTTGTTCTTTTCTCGGCCTCGTAAACTATTACGGGAAGTTCCTCCCCAATCTGGCAACAATACTGGCCCCGTTGCACCTTCTGCCAAAGAAGAATCACACCTGGGTTTGGGGCCAGCCGCAAGAAACCACTTTCCGGCGGGTAAAACAACAATTGTCGACGTCTGGGTTACCAACCCACTATAATCCTGGAAAGCCTTTGCTCATCACGTATGATGCATCCCCATATGGTATTGGGGCCGTCCTGTCCTACAGGATGGAGAACAGGGCCGAGCTGCCGATAGCTTTCGCCTCCCGCACATTGACTGCAGTGGGAAAGAAGTACAGAAGGAGGGTCTGGCGGTGGTCTTTGCGGTGAAACGCTTCCACCAGTATGTGTATGGCCGCCACTTCACACTTCACTATTGTGACTGATCAGAAGCCCCTGCTGGGGCTTTTCCGAGAGGATGAACCAATACCGCCCATTGCTTCCGCACGGATCCAGCGCTGGGCTTTGTTGCTCGCTGCCTATGAGTATTCTCTGGAGCACAAACCAGGAACCCAGATAGCGAATGAAGACACACTGAGCCGATTGCCTTTATCGACTGGCCCCATGTCGACCCCCACGAATGGTGAGGTGGTTGCAACCCTAAATTTTATGGACTCCTTGCCTGTCATGACATCACAGATCCGTGAGTGGACCCAGACGGAGCCAGTCCTGTCAAAGGTTCGGCACATAGTCCTGTATGGTGGGCAGCATAGACAGCTCCCAGGCGAGTTGCGGGCATTTTCCTCCAAGCTGTCAGAATTTAGCGTGCAAGACGGCATCCTCTTGGAGGGGACGCGTGCGATTGCCCCGGATAAAGTACAGGAGCTGATAGTAAGGGGCTTGCACAATGGGCATCTGGGTGTGACCAAAATGAAAATGTTGGCCCGGAGTTATATCTGGTGGCCAGGCCTTGACACCGACATTGAGAAGGTGGCCCAAAACTGCTCCATTTGCTAGGAGCAGCAGATGTTTCCACCGGCCATGCCCCCACATCAGTGGGAATGGCCAGGGCAGCCTTGGGCGCGCTTGCATTCAGATTTTGCCGGCCCTCAAGGATCCATGTTCCTTCTATTAACCAATGCCTAGTCTAAATGGTTAGAGGTGCATAAGATGGTAGGCCCAAGTCCTGTGCAACAATCGAGAAGATGCGTTTGTCTTTCAGTACGCATGGCCTCCCCGAGGTGCTGGTCACGGACAACGGCATTCCATTCACAAGTAAGGAGTGTGCGAGGTTCATGAAGATAAACGGCATACGCCATATCTGCACCGCCCCATACCACCCGGCTTCCAATGGATTGGAGGAGCGCGCAGTGCAGACATTCAAATGGGGCCTCAAGAAGCAGTCTTCCGGGACACGAGACTGTCTCGTTTTTTGTTTTCATACAGGACTACTCCACATGCGGTGACTGGGGTAGCTCCTGTGGAACTCCTAATGGGCCGAAGACTTCGCAACCGCCTTAGCGTGGTTTTGCCGGACATTGGCGCGAAAGTACGCCGCACTCAAGAATGGCAGGGACATGCTTTTTCTCGGCATCAGCCAATTCGACAGTTTGCGCCCGGTGACCCAGTGTTCGTTCAAAATTTTGCTGGTTGGGTCCAGTGGGTCCCTGGCGTAATCTTTCGCCGAACGGGCCCTATATCTTACCAGGTGCAAGCCCAGGGTCGTCTCCAGCGCAAGCATGTAGATCACGTTCGGTCCAGAAGACCATTTCTTCCAAGGGTTCCCCGCTCCCGGAGCTCATTTCTACAGCCACAGAGACCAGACACAGTGGAGAGTATTCCTCACAATCTTCCTCTGGTGCCGCACTCAAAGCCTGCGCAGGTCGTTGCAGAACCGCGTGGAGATAAGAGACGCCGAGATGACGGAGGTGCGGACTCCGACTCTGAGATGGAGACACAGGACGCCTCACAGGGGGAGTCCTCGGGCCCACGGGCCATGGATGTACAACCGTTATGCCGTTCATCACGGAAGCGCCATTCTCAGTCTCATTCCACGCTGCCCGATCCACGCCTCGTGCAAATGGTGTCCGGCCTGCGGCAGAACGAGTCCGACGCCCTCCTTCGCCAGGGTCTTTGGTGGATTCCTTGGACTTTGGGGTGTGGGGGGGAGGGATGTTATAATCTGCCTGCTTACCACTGGCTGGGGACTAATGACAATCCCACAATCCTTAGGGAGTATGTGCTTCCCCAATGAGGGGAGCGGAGAAATCATTAGCAGATTCCCTGCATAAATAGAGCTGGCCAGTTTGGAACCAGCTAGAGAGGAGTGAGCAGCAAGGGAGTTGCTGCTGCTGTTGTCTGTATATATGTATATGGTATACATATGTTATTGTAAATAAATGTTATTTCTTTCTATCCTTCAACTCATGCTGGATTCTTTGTGGCCCTCACAAAAATAAAGGACTAAGAATTCTCCTTCGGTAGGGAACGTCTAATACTATCAAACAGGGAGTGCAACATATTAGGGGCAACAGTCAGACCAGGAGGACTCTCAAAGTGCGACAGAGGGAAAGATGGTGGAGATCTCGGTGGCGTTGTTTCGGGCAGCACGGTAGCACAAGTGATTAGCACTGTGGCTTTACAGCGCCAGGGTCCCAGGTTCGATTCCCTGCTGGGTCACTCTCTGTGCGGAGTCTGCACGTTCTCCCCGTGTCTGCGTGAGTTTCATCCGGGTACTCCGGTTTCCTCCCACAGTCCAAAGACGTGCAGGTTAGGTGGATTGGCCACGATAAATTGCCCTTAGTGACCAAAACAGGTTAGGAGGGGTTATTGGGTTACGGGATAGGGCGTAAGTGGGTCCGTGCAGACTCGATGGGCCGAATGGCCTCCTTCTGCACTGTATGTTCTATGTTCTATGCACAGTCGTCCACGGAACAATTGGTGGAGGTCCGGTCGACCAAGTTCCAGCAGCAAGAAAGGAGGCCTCAGAAAACCTGGCAAAAGTAGCTGAGCTGACCTGGGCATAGAGAGAGTGGAACAAAGGCTGGAGATGCAGAATACACCGCTCCAGAAGGTGGTGGAGTCGGTGGCAGACCATGAGGATCGGTTCACCTCATTGGATGCAGAAGTTGTGCTGGTGGTGGAGGGCCAGAAGAAGTTAAGAGAAAAGTTGGGCGACTTGGAAAATCACCCAAAGAGGCAGAATTTCAGGATTGTGGGATTGCCTGAAGAGATCGAGGGAACGCAGGCCCAAAATGTGTGGCGAGAATGTTGGGAGAGGTTGGTGGGGGACGGGGTCTTCGACCGACCTCTTGAGGTGCATCGAGCGCATAAGTCGCTGAGGAGGGAGCACCGGGTCCTCATTCCTTTTTAGCTAGCTCTACAACTGCCTGCCTTTTATGCTAATGCTGGGTTAACTCAGTCCAATTGAGCACAGGGAACAATCATCCCCAGCTGGATGAGTCCTGTGCAGGTTACTACGGGTTATTACAGTATGGATAGAGGGACGCTTTGGAGCGAGAAGGCAGCTGCCTCGGGTGGAGGCCTCAGTTCTAGCAGGTAGGCTAGTAACGGGAGTGAAGTGGGAGGTAGATCTGTGAAGGGGGTAGGGATGGTTGAGTTGAAGTGGTTTTCTTTGTTTGTGGCTGGGGGGAGGGCAGGCAGGTTGTTTGGTGTTGGGGATCGGGTGAGGGAAGGGGGCGTTGCTGTCTTGTTGGTGTGGCGCAGTTGGTTAAGGGGAGATGGCGGCCGACTCCATGAGGAGGCCCTGGGGGTGAACGAGACGTGGACCTGGAGCAGCACATTAAAGAGGGGATATGGCTGATCGGAGGTGGGGGGAGGGTTTGGAGTCCCCCGCCGCGGCTGAACTCTTGGAATATTCTGGGATTAAATGCTTCGATCAAGAGGGCGCGTATCTTTGCTCATTTGAAGAGTTTAAAAGTAGACGTTGTGTTCCTACGAGAGACTCATTTGAAGGTTGTGAATCGGATGAGGTTGAGGAAGGGCTGAATGGGACAGGTATTCCATTCTGGTTTGGACATGAAGTAGAGGGGAGTGGCAATGTTGGTTCATCAGAGGGTGGTCTTTGCGGTGGTGAACGGACTTTGGGAGCAGGTCTGTTTGGTAAGTGCGAGGTTGGAGTGGGTGCCTGAGGTGTTGGTGAATGTATATGTCCCCAGTGGGACGACGTTGAATTCATGAAGTGGGTATTGACAAAAGTTCCAGACTTGGACAGGCACCGGCTGATTATGGGGGTGGATTTTATTACAGTGTTGGACCCGAGGCTTGATCAGTCGTGTCCCAGGTCCCTGACAATGTCGGCGAAGGTGAAGGAAATGTGGGGGTTTATGGAGCGGATAGGTGGGGTAGACCCATGACGGTTTGAGAGGCCGAGGGCAAAGGAATTTTCTTTTTCTTCGCAGTCCACCAGATGTATTCCAGAATTGATTTCTTGGTCCTGGAAAAGCTTTGTGGGCGGTGGTTGTCGGGTCAGAATATTCGGCGATCATGGTGTCCGACCATGCGTGGCGCTGTGTGGAGCTGCTGGAGAGGCAGAGGTTGGTGGAGGCCATCCAGACAGTAGACCGGAGGTACTCAGCGGCACCTGAGGAGGCACTGTGAGTTTAGGTGTACGTCTACAAGGAAGGCAGTGAGGCAATTGCGCAGGGCCAGAGGGACGATATACGATTATGGGGGAAAAAACCATCAGTTGAAGAGGTAGGCTGCAGCGAGGGAGATTGGGCGGATGAGAGATCGTAGGGGTATGGTGGTCATGGAGTCAGGGAAGGTGAATGGGATATTTGAGGCTATTCATCGGAAAATATACAGCTCGGAGCCTCCAGATGAGGACGTGACCCCTTTCCGGGTTGGGCTGGAGTTCCCGACAGTTGAGGAGGGAAATGTGCAGGGGTTGGGGCTCCGATTGGGCTGAGGGAAGTAATGGAGTGTGCGGGGCCAATGCAGTCGGGCAAGGCCCCGGTTCCGGATGGGATCCCGGCAGAGTTTAATCAAAAGTTTGGTTCGGGATTGGGGCCCCTATTAGTCGAGATGTATAATAAGTCGGCGGAGAAGGGAGAGCTCCCTCCCACATGCTCACGTGCTTCCATTTTGCTCATTTGGAGGTCGGGAGATGGAGGTAGTAGTGATGATGGACGTGGAATAAGCATTTGTACTCCCAGGCAGGTACAGCATGGGGTTAGGTACAGAATAAAGCTCCCTCTACACTGTCCCCATCCAGCACTCCCAGGACACTACAGCATGGGGTGAGATACAGAGTAAAGCTCCCTCTCCACTGTCCCCATGAAACACTCCCAGGCAGGTACAGCACAGGGTTAGGTACAGAGTAAAGCTCCCATTAGACTTGCCCATCAAACACTCCCAGGCAGGTTCAGCACAGGGTTAGATTCGGAATAAAGCTCCCACTATACTCTCCCCACCAAATCCCGCAGGAGAGGTACGAACTAGATACAGAGTAAAGCTCCCTCCACATTATCCTCATCAAATGTACCCAGTGCAGGTAAAGAATAGGTTTACATACAGAGTATAGCTCCCTCTACACTGGTCCCCATCAAACACTCCCAGGTCAGGTACAGCACAGGGTTAGATACAGAGTAAAATTCCCATTACACTGTCCCATCAAACACTCCCAGGACAGGTGCAGCAGGGGTTTAGATAGAGTAAAGTTTCATCCAGCTGAGGAAGGAGCAGTGCTCCGAAAGCCAGTGATTTGAAACAAACCTGTGGGACTTTAACCTGGTGTTGTAAGACTTCTTACTGTGCCCACCCCAGTCCAATGCCGGCATCTCCACAACATCTCTCCAGAAAGGCTGTGAGTTAATGTATTTCTGATCCTACAGAAAAAAGTAATGAATGAATTTACAGTGAAACCATTTCCGGCTGGAAACAGTAGCCTGGATCTGAAAGCTTACTTTGAAGGAAGGTCTACTTAACAATAACCATCTGAAACAAAGTCTTACTTATTATTTTCAACCCTCCCCTCCCCTCAGTGTTCGTCTGTCTTGTGTTCGTGTGTAGAAGGTGGGGGAACGTTAATGTGGGAATTAGGTAACAGTTCACCAGTTGTGTTTGCTGCATATTTCATTGCATAGTTCTTGTTATAAATAAGAAATAGTTGTGGTTAATTTTACAAACCTAGTGACTGTAATAATGGGGCATCTAAGGGCCAAAGACTTTGGGTATTTTTCCAAGAATATTTGATTAATTCAATTGTGTTGCAACTCGAGTCAAGTGGGGACCGCGTCCTAGCCCAGCGTGTTATAACAATACAGAGTAAAGATTCCTCGACACTGTCCTATCAAACACTGCTGGCCAGGTACAGCACAGGGTTAGATACAGAATAAAGCTCCCGAGACACTGTCCTATCAAACACTCCCAGGACAGGTACAGCACGGAGTTAGATACAGAGTAAAGCTCCCTCTGCACTGTCCCCATCAAACACTCCCAGGGCAGGTACACCATCGGAGTTTGATACAGAGAAAAGTTCCCTCCACATTGTCCCCATCAAAAACCCCTGGGACAGATACGGCACGGGGTTAGATACTGAGTAAAGCTCACTCTGCACTGTCCTATCAAACACTCCCAGGGCAGGTACACCATCGGAGTTTGATACAGAGAAAAGTTCCCTCCACATTGTCCCCATCAAAAACCCCTGCGACAGATACGGCACGGGGTTAGATACTGAGTAAAGCTCACTCTGCACTGTCCTATCAAACACTCCCAGGGCAGGTACACCATCGGGGTTAGGTACAGAGTAAAGCTCCATCTACATTGTCCCCATCAAACGCTCCCAGGAAAGGTACAGCACTGGGTTAGATACTGGATAAAGGTCCCTCTGAACTGTCCTATCAAACACTCCCAGGAAAGGTACAGCACTGGGTTAGATACACAGTAAAGTTCCCTCTGAACTGTCCTATCAAACACCCCCAAGACAGGTACTGCAATGGGTTAGATACACAGTAAAGCTCCCTCTGAACTGTCCTATCAAACACTCCCAAGACAGGTACAGCAATGGGTTAGATACACAGTAAAACTCCCTCTGAACTGTCCTATCAAACACTCCCAGGACAGGTACAGCACTGGGTTAGATACACAGTAAAACTCCCTCTGAACTGTGCTATCAAACACTCCCAGGACAGGTACAGCACTGGGTTAGATACACAGTAAAACTCCCTCTGAACTGTGCTATCAAACACTCCCAGGACAGGTACAGCACTGGGTTAGATACACAGTAAACCTCCCTCTGAACTGTCCTAACAAACACTCCCAAGACAGGTACAGCAATGGGTTAGATACACAGTAAAGCTCCCTCCCAACTGTCCTATCAAACACTCCCAAGACAGGTACAGCACTTGGTTAGATACACAGTAAAGCTCCCTCTGAACTGTCCCATCGATATGGGTTAACTGCAGCCTCTGACGAGAGCTCCTCATTTTTCCATTTTTGATGCTGGTTACATGTGAGGCGTCACCTGTTTGATTGAGAATTTAGTATTATGGATTTAATAATAATAATAATCACTTATTGTCACAAGTAGGCTTCAATGAAGTTACTGTGAAAAACCCCTAGTCGCCAAATTCCAGTGTTGTTCGGGGAGGCTGGAAAGGGAATTGAACCCACGCTGCTGGCCTTGTTCTGCATTACAAGCCAGCTGTCTTAACCCACTGTGCTAAACCAGCTTTAGGATTATGTGCTGTGCGCTCACAGTTGCCAGGGAATTATTACTGACACTGGACTTGAATATTGTCGACGTTTAGCAATCATGAAGGAGCGATCACACACGGGGTGGTGACCATGATGGGGTTCATAAGGATTGCTAGGCGGCTCAGCTGCGCCCTCCAATGGTCAGTTACAGATTAGCAATGTGGATCAGAGGATAACTTGCCTTGAATAAGGTTTATAGGCACTCAGGCGCAATGAGAGTGGGAACAGGCTAAAGTCTGTCTGCCTGTCACATCTCTTTGCATTATCTATGTCTGACTGCATTGCTTATTTCTGTCTCTGTCCATTTATTATCCACTGACTTTTGGATAAGATCTTAATCCAAGGCCCTTCTGCCTTCACAGGAGAATATAAAAGATCTCATGGTACTATTTTAAAGAAGTGTTGGGGTGTTAATCCCCAGTGTCTTGGCAAAAACGTATCCCTCAGTCAACATATCTAATTCCATTGCTGTTAGTGGGATCTTGCTGTGTGCAAACTGTCGCGTTACCTGTATTGCGATAGTGATTACACATCAAAAGTATGTAATTGGTTGTGAAGCACTTTGAGACATCTGGTGGTGATGAAAGGCACTCTATAACTACAAGTCTCTCATTCTGCCTGCCCGTTATCTACTTCATCGTCGCTCTGTTGAAACATTTGCTCCACTCTGCCATCTGGTGTCCACTGCTGGCAAATGCTTCATGAGCTAAAGGCAGCATTGCACCTGCCTCAATCTGTGAGGTAAGTACAAGCTGACACTCAAGAAGCTCAGGCTTATGGACCTGGATGCTGGAGGACAGGAGGAGCAAAAGTATAGAACCTACATTTATATAGCAGCCTTGGGGACTTCTCAAAGCACATTACAGGCAATGAAGCACTTTTTGAGGTGTAGTCACTATTGCAACATCGGAAACGGGGCAGTCAATTTGCAAACAGCATCGAGTTCCCACGAACATTAATTTGAACATGATCAGGGATCTTTTTATTTAAGTGATTGATTGAGGGATAAATATTGACCAGAACACGGGAGAATGACCATCACCACCAGCACTGAGCCAGGTAAGGAGATAATAGGTCAGGTGTGTACCCAAACAGGCGCCGGAATGTGGCAACTAGGGGCTTTTCATAGTAACCTCTTGCAGTGTTAATGTAAGCCTACTTGTGACAATAATGATTAATTTTAAAATGTTTTTAAAAGAGCAGCAAGGTCACACAGTGGTTAGCACTGCTGCCTCACAGCTCCAGGGTCCCAGGTTCGATTCCGGCCTCGGGTCACTGTCTGTGCGAAGTCTGCACTTTCTCCCCGTGTCTGCGTGGGTTTCCTCCGGGTGCTCCGGTTTCCTCCCACAGATCAAAGGTGCGCAGATTAGGTGGATTGTCCGTGCTAAATTGCCCCTAGGGAGGGTGCTCTTTCAGAGGACTGGTGCAGATCTGATGGGCCAAATGGCCTCCTTCTGTACTGTTGGGATTCTATGAAAGCTTGGGCAAAGAGAAAGGTTTAAAAGACGGAATCAAAGGTGGGCGGAGGGGCGGAGAGGTGTCGGGAGGGAGTTCCAGGTCTCGGGGCCTCAGTAACCGAAGGCACAGCCACCGATGGCAGAGCGAATAAAAATGGGCATTCACCCCGGGCTGAAATTAGAGGAGCACAGATATCTTGGAGGGTTGTGGAGTCGGAGAAGATTAAACAGAAAGGAAGGGGTGAGCTCATGAAAGGATTTAAAAACAAGGGAGCGATTTTTAAAATCAGGGTGTTGCTTGACTGGGAGCCAATGGAAAACAGGGAACACAGTGATGATAGGGGAATGGAACTTACTGCGAATTAAGCCAAGAGCAGCAGAGATTTGGAGAGGGCAGAATGTGGGAGACAAGCCAGGAGCTCATTGGAATAGTCAAATCTATAGGTAACAAAGCTGTAAATGAGGGGACCAGCAGCAGGTGAGCTGACTCTGTGACAAAGTTACAGAGGTGGAAGTTAGCGATGGAATGAATAATAATAATCTTTAATGTCACTAGTAGGCTTACATTAACACTGCAATGAAGTTACTGTGAAAAGCCCCTAGTCGCCACACTCCGGCGCCTGTTCAGGGAGAATTCAGAATGTCCAAATTGCATCACAGCACAGCACGTCTTTCGGGACTTGCGGGAGGACCGGGGCACCCGGAGGAAACCCACGCAGACACGGGGAGAACGTGCAGACTCCGCACAGACTGTGACCAAAGACGGGAATTGAACCCGGGACCCTGGCGCTGTGAAGCAACAGTGCTAACCACTGTGCTACCGTGTGAACGCGAGATCGGAAGCTCATTTTGGGGTCCAATATGATACCGAGATTGCAACGTGTGAACTTTCAGATCGGGAGACCACAATGCTGATGTTGGTGCTCATCGTAATGTTTTACTTTCACACGGGGATTCACGGTGAATCGCAGGAGCTGGCCAGCGACGACAGGTGAGAAATCGTCACAATTTCTATCTTATGCGATAGTCTTACCAAACAACTTGCATTTGCATCGTCGTCAGAGCATTAAAAACATACCTGGGCCCTAAGCTCTGACATTCCTTCCTTAAACATTTCTTCCCCACTCTCCTCCTTTAAGACTCTCCTTCAAACCTACCTCTTTAACCAGGATTTGGTCATCAACCTAATATCTCTTCACGTTGCTCGGTGTCATATTTTGTTTTATAATGCTCCTGTGAAATGCCAGGGGATGTTTCATTCTGCTAAAGGTGCCTCATGAATATAGGTGTTGGGTCTGACAGGCGGTTTTAATTTTTCCCTCTTTTGTCCTTCTCTGTCCCTCTTCAGGACACCATCTCCCTCTCCTGCTCTCTTGTCGTACCTTCAAACGCTGAAACAAACCGATATGGAGCGGTTGGACAGAGAGGTAAAGAATGTCCTGAAATCTCGGCTCATTTCCACATCCGGCTCTGCTGGAGATTCCCTGGACATTAAAACAGAGGACGTTGAGGAAAGCATCAATGACAGGTAGTCAGAGGTTTTAATTCAGCATAACTCCCCTCTTAGCTCAGCGGAACAAGGAATGAGACAGGCTGCCAAAGTTTTTCATCTTCCACACATCAGAACAAATGCAAGAATGGAAAATTTCAAACAATCGCAACAATTTATCGGGTGTTGATTGGTTGGTAAGTCGACACTGAATGGCCAAAGCGTTGCCATGGAGAAAGTAATGGGAAACTATAGGCTCCCCAATCTCCTGGATAATTGATAATGATGCAATGTTTGAACATATTCTTTTTGTTTGCGAATTAATTCAAACACAGGAATCAAAAGGGGACATATTCAAACCTTGCACCTACAGACTTGGGGAGTCTATAGCTCCTCATGTATTCTCCATGGTAACGCCTCGACAAATCAGAGTCAACTTGCCAACACGTCCTCTTGAAATAATTTCCAGGATGTGGATGTCAATGGCTGGGCCAGAATTTATTGTCCATCCATAACTACCCCGAACTGAGGGCCATTTTACAGGGTAGTTAGGAATCAACCAGGTTGATGTGGGTCATGTACACCGATTACATTGCCTAAAGAGCAAAAGCGAACCAGACGGGCTCATTAGACTTTAAATTCCAGATTTTGTTATTGAATGCAAATTCCCCCATCGGTCAAGGTCAGTCACTGGGTCGAAAGCATGAAATTCCCTCCTTAACAGCACTGTTGGTGTACCTACGCCTCATAAACTGCAGCGGTTCAAGAGGTTAGCTCACCACCACCTTCCTGAGGGCAACTAGGGTTCAGCAATCAATGCTGGTCTAGCCCACATCCTATGCATAACATTCAAAGAAAATCCCCAAAAGGAAACATGAGGAGCAAAGGTTTTGTCAAAGATGTTTATATTGAGGTGCAGCTTAATGGAGGAAAGAGAGGTTCAGAACTGAAGGGTGAGAATTGCAAGGCTTTTTAAGTTTGAGACAGTTAATTGCACAGCTCTTTCAAGAAGACCAGTACAAAGCCACAATGGGCCAAATGATCTCTTTCTGTGCAACAAGATTACATGATCATCACTGATGGACTGTTTTCTTTATTTGGGTTTTAATTCCAGCACTGAACTCAAAGGCGGAGTCAAGCGTTACCAACACAACTTGAGACGACAAACTGATCCCCAATCATCACCCCCGAATTGCGTCCTGGGAATCTGTCGGACCCTCGCCCTGGCCCACGCGATGCACTACTTGAACAACAATACGGGAAATGACCCTTTGCCCCCCAAGAGCACGGATGACCCCTACGGCTATGGCAAGAGGCGACGCAGGAGTCTGCTCTACCTCTTGGGCCTTGTGACCAGGCCCCACAAGGATGGGCAGGCAGAAAAACAAATACCCTCCCCCCCCACCCCTTGGCTTCTATCCAGCCTGTGTCACACAACCTGGACACGTCATGACAGTACACGCTCCGCACCCCCCGCTAGAAACTCTCTTGGGGGGGGGGGGGGTGAGAAACCAGATTTAACATAGAAAATGCAATCAAACGCTTGTTTGTCTCGCTGTATCACCAGATGCACTCACCCCCCTCTCCCCTTACGTAGGGAGAAAAGGCAAGGGGGTTGATCGAAGATATCCCCATAACCCACCTAGCCTGCACATCTTTAGACACACGGGGGCAATTTAGCATGGCCAATGCATCCCACTTCACCCATGTCTCCACTCATCTGTTGCTGAAACCTTCATCCATGTGGTTGTTACTTCCAGACTTGACTATTCCAACGCATTTCAAAATCCCTCCATTTCTGCCCTCCATAGGGGTTTAACCAAAAAGCCTCTGCTTCTCCCATTTCTGAACTTGCACCAAGACCTATTCTTCTCTCACCCGTCTGCTCAGTGACCCATATTGGCTTCTGGTGATTCGTGTCTTGATTTAAAACTCTTGTCCTTGTTTTCAAATCCTTTCACCCCCCCCCCCCCCCCGCGCCTCCCACCCCCATCCCCCCCACCCCACCCCATCCCCCGCCCCACAATGCTCTGAGATATCTGCGCTCCATCTAGTTCCAGGCTCTAGCTTCCCCGGTTTTAAGCACGCCACTACTGGCCGTGCCTTCGGTAGCCCGGGTCCTCAGATGTGCAATTCACAGCCTAATTCTCTCCGTCTCACTTCTCTTCCTTAGCCGGAATTCTCTGGCCGTTGGGAATGCCTTTTCCCGCCGGCGGTGCACCCCTGCCCACGTGTTTCCCGGCGGCATCAATGGGAAGCAGTGGGAGGGGGGAATCCCGCCGTCAGGGAATCAGGCGGCTGGGGGACTGGAGAATCCAGCTCCCTCTCTCTTTGACCGAGCTGTCCGCTATTAGATCCGTTGCCCGTGTTTCACGGCAGCGCGGTTCTCTGCTCGCGTCAATGGGAACGCCACGGGTGGGGGTCGGTTGCTGGCGGGATCAGAGAAACCCACCACCACCGAACGGCTGGAGAATTACGGCTACTATCTCCTTCCGTTGTCCAGTGCCATACCTTGATCATGAACCTGCCAAGCACCTCGGGGCTTTTTATAATGTTTCAGGTGCTATATAAATACAAGTTGTTGATGTAAACGCACCACCAAAGACAGTGGTTATGATGAAGGGGACAAATTAAAACTGTATTGTGTTGAAACATTATGAATGATGATTTTATATGCCAGTTACAATTTGATTCCATCACGTGCACATCCTTTAATGTGCGCTTTTTCGTAAACTGCGCATGCGCGGCAAACAGTGTTCGATTTTCTTCTGGCTGCGCATGCACGGCTTGCGCATGCGCAGAACGATCTGCGCCCAAAACGTCTTTTTTCAATTACGCATGCGCGGCTGCGGTTTCCTTCGCATGTGCAGATCCAGATTTGCAGCTTTTGTTCCCCAGGCAGTTTAAAATGTGCTCAGATGCCATTTTAACTTCTTCAGACCCATGGAAAAGAACCTTATCGGCGTTTTTTCTTGTTAAAAACTTAAAGTTATTTTTTTCTTGCGATCTGCACTTGTCAGTCGCGATTTCCAGCATTAAACCTTTCTGTTCTGATAATGATTGTTTGAGTTTCGCATCACTCATTCCCTGTGCAATTTGGTCTCCAAGCATTAAATGTCTTAAAGCAGCATTGTTACTGGTGTTACAGTAATCTTCAAATTTTGTAAGTATTACTTCTAATTTGGTGTTATCGTCACCTTTCAAGTTATTAAAGCAGTTATAGATTTCGTTAGCTTCATCTCCTGCTAGTAGAAGTGCCATTTTCATTTCTTCTGAAGCCGTGCTCAACTCATTAGCTATGATATATAGTGTGTTAAAAATGTTTCCATCTATGACTTAAATTACAGGTTGTTTTCCGTTGCAGAGGAGTTCCAACGAGTTTCATCGACTCTGCGAAGTCTCCCCACGTACGTGTTTTCTTCTATTTTTGATCTTGCTTTGTCTGCCTCTTGTGTTACCTTCGAGTAAGCGTTTTGAAGTCCCCTGGTACCATGTATTATTCCTTGTGTCTGAATAAAGCTCATAGTCTTACAGTTGAAGTAGATGCTTTATTTGTATGAGTTTGTTCTCTCTCCAGCACTTGTACTATGTTACATCTGAGCTGCCTGTCTGTGTCCTGGTCACCAGCTGCCATTCCTGTGAAGAGTGTGCTGACATCCTGTTTGTCTATATATATATATATATATATAGAAATATCTCATGCTCCCTCTAGTGGTTACTTAGTTGTAGTGTATGTACATTAACCCCTTGCGTATATACAGTGATGCATATCACTACAGCGCCCTGGTCAAGTGCAACCTGTGGACCACCTTGAACTGTATCAAACTTAACCTTGCGGAGGTGACGTTGGCCCTATGAAGAGTGTCATTTCACAGCGCCCCCCCCCCCCTCCAAAAGCTCAAACCAAACTAGTCCTCCCACTCCACTCCCCTGTACCTCTTTCAATGAAGCCTGCTCCGTCACCAAACTGCCCATAAATTTCTGAGATCCTTCCCTCCCCTACCTCCTCCAATGGAAGACCCCTATCCTTAAGCGAAGGCACCGGCACCAGGTGAATTGAAGGAAGCTCCTCAGGTACAAAATTTTGCTCCTGTAAGTATCTAAATACACTCCCTCACGGGAGCTGGAACTTCGCTAAATCGCTTCTAGCCCAGAAAACCTACCCTCCAGAAACATATCTCCAAACCTTTCCCATCCCCCCCCCCCCCCTCCCATGCCCTGAACGCTGAATCTAGACCAGACGGTACAAACCTATGGTTCCCGCAAATCAGCGGCAACAGCGATGTAGAGCCTAATTGATTCCAAACACTCAAAGAGGCTATTACCACTGGGCTCGACAAGAATCTTACCGCAAGAACCCTCAGACTCAATCCTATACAAAAAGCCTCCTCCATCCACCCTCATATAGAGTCCGGATCCTTAAACCACCCCCACCCAATAATAACACAGCATTAGGTAGTGCCACCCTCTCGCCGACTGTCTATCTCTTTGCAAAAATGACCTATGAACCTGATGCAGTGAAGGACTTTGGAATTCGACCGATCCAGCCGAGGGTCCAGAACACATTTGAAGTCCCCCTGGCATGGTGGCACAGTGGTCAGCACTGTTGCCTCAGCGCCAGAGACCCGGGTGTGATTCCGACCTCGGTGACCGTCTGTGTGAAGTTTGCACCTTCTCCCCGTGTCTGTGTGGGTTTCCTCCGGGTGCTCCGATTCCTTCCCACAGTCCAAAGATGTGCAGTTTAGGTGGATTGGCCATGCTAAATTACCCCGAGTTAGGGTTATGCGGACAGGGTGGGTGATTGGGCCTAGGTGGGGTGCTCTTTCAGGGGGTCAGTGCCGAATCAATGGGCCAAATGGCCTCCTTCTGTACTGTAGGGATTCTATAATTCCCATGATGAACTGATGCGAGTTGAATTCGCGAATAGAAGCCAGCACCTTCTTCGTGAATTCCAAGTCGTACCAATTCAGCGCATAAACGTTGACCAAAACCACTGGCGTACCTGCCAACACCACACTAACTATGACATATCTCCCTCCTGAGTCCGCCACAATGTTGACCGCAGAAAAAGCCACCTTTTGTTCAACAACACAGCGGTTCCCCCGTGAGCTGACATCAAAACCCGAGTGAAGCACTTACCCCACCCATCATTTCCGCAGTCTTGTTTGATCCCTAATTCTCAAATGGGTCTCCTGTAGAAAAACTACATCAGCCGTAAAACTTTTCAAGTGGACCTTTTAACTGGTCCATTCAACCCCCTTATATTCCATGTGACCCACCTCCCGGGATCAGCCATATCTCCCCGTGAGGCAATCCGGCAGGGCCACAACCAGCACCAGCTCCAGGCCCACCCAAGGTGGCCGCCATCATCCTCTTCAAGCCAGTTGAAAAACCAAGGAACCTGCACCGTCAGCAAACTATCCCTCCTCCCAACTCCTTCCCCCTCCCCCTCCCCACTCAGCCCAAGCAACCCTCCCCCCCCCCGCCGCCAGACACGTAGAACCAAAAAATCCCCCTCCCCAGCAAAACAAACACAAAAAATACCCAGTCTCGTTACCTTTAGAAACAAACCTGGAATGTACGAATCCTCATGGACAATGAGGCAACGGTGTTGTCTTCACACTTCACACACTTTGACCCGTTATCTTCAAACCCGTTTACCCAGCTGCCTTTACTCATGAGACAAACTAAGGTCAAGAGTGGATTTGTTGTACAACCTGATTTTATTACTGAATCTGATGATTCAAACTCGATTTACACAACTACACTAAATTCTTAAATTAACTTCTGAATGCCATGGTCTATCTGAGACTTAGATACTAGGTGGGCACTTCAACTTGGTCAGGCTACTCCACTGTTTACGAACTCTTCGCTGAGCTCACTGATTCCGAAGGCCTTGCTTCTTGAACTCAGGGCCTTCTTCGCGAAAGGTGGGCCTCGCACACCCTCGCCAGGCATCGCCGTGTCTTCTCTTCATTCGTGGTGGAGCCATCGTTCGGGGTGGAGTCTTCACTCGGGGTGGAGTCTTTACTCGGGGTGGAGTCTTCACTTGGGGTGGAGTCTTCACTCAGGATGGAGTGCTCGCTCGGGGTGGAATCTTCGCTCAGCGTGGTCTTCATTCGGGGTGGAGTCTTCACTCGGGGTGGAGTCTTCTCTTGGGGTGGAGTCTTCACTCAGGGTGGAGTGCTCGCTCGGGGTGGAGTCTACGCTCAGCGTGGTCTTCATTCGGGGTGGAGTCTTCACTCGGGGTGGAGTCTTCACCGGGTGGAATCTTCATTCGGGGAAGAGGGTTCGCTCGGGGTGGAATTTTCACTTGGGGTGGAATCTTATTCATGGTGGAGTGTTCGCTCGGGGTGGAGTCTTCATTCGGGGTGTAATCTTCATTCGTGGGGGAGTCTTCACTCAGGGTGGAGTCTTCACTCCGGGTGGAGTCTTCATTCGGGGTGGAATCTTCATTCGTGGTGGATTCTTCACTCAGCGTGGTCTTCATTCGGGGTGGAGTCTTCACTCGGCGTGGCGTCTTCACTTGGGGTGAAGTCTTCACTCAGGGTGGAGTGTTCGCTCGGGGTGGAGTGTTCACTCGGGGTGGAGTCTTCGTTCAGGGTGGTCTTCATTCAAAGAACAAAGAACAAAGAAAATTACAGCCAGGAACAGGCCCTCGGCCCTCCCAGCCTGCGCCGATCCAGATCCTTTATCTAAACCTGTCTTCTATTTTCCAAGGATCTACTTCCCTCTGTTCCCCACCCGTTCATATATCTGTCTAGATGCATCTTAAATGATGATATCGTGCCCGCCTCTACCATCTCCGCTGGCAAAGCGTTCCAGGCACCCACCACCCTCTGCGTAAAAAACTTTCCACGCACATCTCCCTTAAACTTTCCCCCTCTCCCCTTGAAATCATGACCCCTTGTAATTGACACCCCCACTCTTGGAAAAAGCTTGTTGCTAACCACCCTGTCCATACCTCTCATAATTTTGTAGACCTCAATCACGTCCCCCCTCAACCTCCGTCTTTCCAACGAAAGCAATCCTTATCTACTGAACCTTTCTTCATAGCTAGCACCCTCCATACCAGGCAACATCCTGGTGAACCTCCTCTGCACCCTCTCTAAAGCATCCGCATCCTTCTGGTCATGTGGCGACCAGAACTGCACGCAGTATTCCAAATGGGGGTCTAACCAAAGTCCTATACAACTGTAACATGACCTGCCGACTCTTGTACTCAATACCCCGTCCGATGAAGGCAAGCATGCTGTATGCCTTCTTGACCACTCTATCGAACTGCGTTGCCACCTTCAGGGTACAATGGACCTGAACTCCCGGATCTCTCTGTACATCAATTTTCCCCAGGACTCTTCCATTGACCGTATAGTCCGCTCTTGAATCAGATCTTCCAAAATGCATCACCTCGCATTTGCCTGGATTGAACTCCATCTGCCATTTCTCTGCCCAACTCTCCAATCTATCGATATTTTGCTGTATTCTCTGACAGTCCTTCTCACTATCTGCAACTCCACCAACCTTAGTATCATCTGCAAACTTGCTAATCAGACCACCTACAACTTCGTCCAGATCATTTATGTATATCACAAACAACAGTGGTCTGAGCACGGATCCCTGTGGAACACCACTAGTCACCTTTCTCCATTTAGAGACACTCCTTTCCACCACTACTCTCTGTCTCCTGTTGCCCAGCCAATTCTTTATCCATCTAGCTGGTACACCCCGAACCCCATACGACTTCACTTTTTCCATCAACCTGCCATGGGAAACTTTATCAATCGCCTTACTGAAGTCCATGTATATGACATCTACAGCCCTTCCCTCATCAATTAACTTTGTCACTTCCTCAAAGAATTCTATTAGGTTTGTAAGACATGACCTTCCCTGCACAAAACCATGCTGCCTATCACTGATAAGTCTATTTTCTTCCAAATGTGAATAGATCCTATCCCTCAGTATCTTCTCCAACAGTTTGCCTACCACTGACGTCAAGCTCACAGGTGTATAATTCTCTGGATTATCCCTGCTACCCTTTTTAAACAAAGGGACAACATTAGCAATTCTCCAGTCCTCCGGGACCTCACCCGTGCTCAAGGATGCTGCAAAGATATCTGTAAAGGCCCCAGCTATTTCGTCCCTCGCTTCCCTCAGTAACCTGGGATAGATCCCATCTCGACCTGGGGACTTGTCCACCTTAATGCCTTTTAGAATACCCAAAACTTCCCCTTTCCTTATGCCGACTTGACCTAGAGTATTTAAACATCCATCCCTAGCCTCAACATCCGTCATGTCCCTCTCCTTGGTGAATACCGATGCAAAGTACTCATTAAGAATCTCACCCATTTCCTCTGACTCCACGCATAAATTCCCTCTTTTGTCTTTGAGTGGGCCAATCCTTTCTCTAGTTACCCTCTTGCTCCTTATATACGAATAAAAGGCTTTGGGATTTTCCTTAACCCTGTTAGCCAAAGATATTTCATGACCCCTTTTAGCCCTCTTTATTGCACGTTTGAGATTTGTCCTACTTTCCCGCGATTCCTCCAAAGCTTCATCAGTTTTAAGTCGCCTAGATCTTATGTATGCTTCCTTTTTCATCTTAGCTAGTCTCACAATTCCACCCGTCATCCATGGTTCCCTAATCTTGCCATTTCTATCCCTCATTTTCACAGGGACATGTCTGTCCTGCACTCTAATCAACCTTTCCTTAAAAGACTCCTACATTTCAAATGTGGATTTACCCTTATACAGCTGCTCCCAATCCACATTCCCTAGCTCCTGCCGTATTTTGTTATACTTGGCCTTTCCCCAATTTTGCACTCTTCCTTTAGGACCATTCTCGTCTTTCTCCATGAGTATTCTAAAACTTATGGAATTGTGATCACTCTTCCCAAAGTAATCACCGACTGAAACTTCAACTACCTGGCCGGGATCATTCCCCAATACCAGGTCCCGTATGGCCCCTTCCCGAGTTGGACTATTTACATACTGCTGTAAAAAACTCTCCTGGATGCTCCTTACAAATTCTGCTCCATCTACGCCTCCAACACTACATGAGTCCCATTCAATGTTGGGGAAGTTAAAATCTCCCATCACGACCACCCTATTGCTCCTCTATTTTTCTATAATCTGTCTACATATTTGTACCTCTACTTCACGCTTGCTTTTTGGAGGCCTGTAGTAAAGTCCAAACAATGTTACTGCACCCTTCCTATTTCTTAGCTCTACCCATATTGCCTCAGTGCTTGAATCCTCCATCGTGCCCTCCTTAATCACAGCTGTGATATCATCTCTGACTAGTAATGCAACTCCTCCACCCCTTTTACCTCCCTCTCTATCCCTCCTGAAGCATCTATACCCTGGGATATTTAGTTGCCAGTCTTGCCCTTCCCTCAACCAAGTCTCAGTCATACCAATAACATCATATTCCCAGGTACTAATCCAAGCCCTAAGTTCATCTGCCTTACCTGCTACACTTCTCGCATTGAAACAAATGCACTTCAGACCACCTGTCCTTTGCGTTCATCATCTCTTCCCTGTCTACTCTTTCCCTTAGTCACATTGAGTTTATTATCTAGTACCTTACTGGGTTTAGTTGCTGCCTCTTTACTGATCTCTAACTTCCTAATCTGGTTCCCATCCCCCTTCCACATTAGTCTAAAACCTCCCCAAGTGTTAGTAAAAGCACCCCCTAGGACATTGGTTCCAGTCCTGCCCAGGTGTAGACCATCCGATTTGTAATGGTCCCACCGGCCCCAGAACCGTTTCCAATGTCCCAAAAATCTGAACCCCTTCCTCCTGCACCATCTCTCAAACCATGTATTCATTCTGACTATTCTTGAATTTCTACTCTGATTGTCTCGTGGCACTGGTAGCAATCCTGAGATTACTATCTTTGATGTCCTACTTTTTAACTTATCTCCTAACTCCCGAAATTCTGATTGTAGGACCTCATCCTGTTTTTTACCTATATCGTTGGTGCCTATATGCACCACGACAACTGGCTGTTCACCCTCCCCCTTCACAATGTCCTGCAGCCGATCTGAGACATCCCTGACCCGTGCACCCGGGAGGCAACATACCATTCGGGAGTCTCGTTTTCGACCACAGAAACGCCTGTCTACTCCCCTTACGATTGAATCCCCGAGGACTATAGCACTGCCAGTCTTTTTCCCGCCCTTCTGTGCAGCAGAGCCAGCCATGGTGCCATGAGCTTGGCTACTACTACCTTCCCCTGGTGAGTCATCTCCCCCAACAGTGTCCAAAACGGTATACCTGTTTTGGAGGGAGATGACCGCAGGGGACACCTGCACGGCCTTCCTGCTCTTTCTCTGCCTTTTGGTCACCCATTCCCGGTCTCCCTCATCAATCTTAATCTGCGGTGTGACCAACTCACTGAACGTGCTATCTACGACCTCCTCAGCATCGCGGATGCTCCAAAGTGAGTCCATCCGCAGCTCCAGAGCCGTCATACGGTCTAACAGGAGCTGCAGCTGGACACACTTCCCGCGCATGAAGGAGTCAGGGGCATCGGCCGCGTCCCTGAACTCCCACATTGTGCACGAGGAGCATAACTCGGGTCTGGGATCTCCTGCCATTTTTACACTTTACCTTAACTGATTACAAATATAATATCAAATAATGAATAAATGAAAGGAATAAAGACATTACTTACTAATCACAATACTTACCAACACACAAAGAGTTAAATTTCTCCCAGCTACTGCTAATTGGAGCACTTTCCTTACCAGCCAGTCAGGTCACTGGTTTGCTGTGATGTCACTCTTCAAGGTAAGTTTTTAAAGAGGAAAACTTACCTTCCCGACACACACCTGGCCACTGCTCCCGCTGAAAATCTGAAGGCCGCTTCTCCGGCAGCTGTGTCCCCACCGCTCTCCTCACGCTCTTTCACTGTGTCCCCGCCGCTCTACTCACGCTCTTTTATCCTGTTGCCCCGCCGCTCTCCTCACGCTCTTTTATCCTGTGTCCCCGCCGCTCTCCTCGCGCTCTTACACTGTGTCCCTGCCGCTCTCCTCGCGCTCTTTTATCCTGTGTCCCCGCGGCTCTCCTTGCGCTCTTTCACTGTGTCCCCGCCGCTCTCCCCGCGCTCTTTTATGCTATGTACCCGCCGCTCTCCTCGCGCTCATTCACTGTGTCCCTGCCGCTCTCCACGCGCTCTTTTATCCTGTGTCCCCGCCGCTGTCCTCGCGCTCTTTCACTGTGTCCCCGCTGCTCTCCTCGCGCTCTTTTATCCTGTGTCCCCGCCGCTCTCCTCGCGCTCTTTTATCCTGTGTCCCTGCCACTCTCCTTGCGCTCTTTCACTGAGTCTCCGCCGCTCTCCTCGGGGTGGAGTCTTCACTCGGGCTGGAGTCTTCACTCGGGGTGGAGTCTTCGCTCGGGGTGGCGTCTTCGCTCGGAGTGGAGTCTTTGTTTGAGGTGGAGTCTTCCCTCGGGGCGACTTCCAGGTGTCTCTTCTTATACCTCATCTCTTCTCGCTTTCGCACCTTTGTGAATGGTTCTCTGGCTTTCAGCCAATGAGGTTACTGGAGGGAGGGCTGTAGCACCCAATGGGATTGCTGATTCAATTTTTAGAAGACGTCAGGAGCCCCCTAGGGGCCGGGTCCATTCTTAGATGTACGGAGTCCACGCAGTCCTTTCCATATATGGTGTTGAGGCACCATTCAGTCTGTATGACACTTGGCTTGAGGTGCCTACAAGTCTGCCCGATACTAGCCAATACACAAAACACTTACATTATTTGGCCAAGGTCGATCAACTCCGGTCCCAACTTCCAGGATAGGTTCAGGCTTGCCCTTGTTTGCCTCTGAGCAATGTCCGCTGCCTGGGGAAAGCGGGCATATAATCAAAGACCCCTCCCATCCGGTGTATTCTCTCTTCCAATCTCTTCCATCGGGCAGGAGATACAAAAGTCTGAGAACACGCATGAACAGATTTAAAAACAGCTTCTGCCCCGCTGTTCCCAGACTCCTGAATGACTCTGTAATGGACTGAACTGAGCTCTCCACACATCTTCTCCACAGTGTAGCACTACACTCCATATGCTTCACCCGAGTCTATATCAATGTATTTGCTTTGTGTATCGATTGTACCCATGATGTGGAGGTGCTGGCGTTGGACTGGGGTCAGCACAATAAGAAGTCTTGCAACAATTGACTTTGTCTATATAAATGTTTCTGGAACATATCTCTTCATTCGCCTGAAGAAGGAGCAGTGCTCCGAAAGCTAGTGATTTGAAACAAACCTGTTGGACTTTAACCTGGTGTTGTAAGACTTCTTACTATCTATTGTATGTCCAATGATTTTCCTGTATGGTAGAATCTGACGGAACTGTATGCAGAACAATACTTTTTGCTGCACCTCGTTGGACATTCTGAATTCCCCTCCGTGTACCCGAACAGGCACCGGAGTGTGGCAACTGGGGGATTTTCACAGTAACTTCATTGCAGTGTTAATGTAAGCCTACTTGTGACACTAAGTAAGATTATTATGAACCACAGCCAGAGTTATTTGCTTAGCTCCTGATTCAAAATTCATTGAAACCCACAAAAAACAGTCATAAGACATAAGACAAGTAAATGAAGCAAACTTAAATATCTACATATTTATATTTTAGATGTTGGATTTTTGTGATTAATGTATTCATATTAAATCCTTGTCTATAACCCAATGGTTTATCTGTTAATGGTTAGTGGCTACATTAAATTAACACAGACATGAATTTTAAACCCTCCGGAGCCCAGTTTAGAAATTTTCAGACAAACTCAGTAAAGAAAAACAGACTGTTCACTTCTATGCCGGACAGATGGTTAATAACTCAGTCTTCCTAAGACTGTATGTTGGTTAGCCGTGCCAAGTATTGGTCGGTTATGGGGATTGGCATCTAAAATGTTCTCTATTTTAGCCATGTACTGAGCAGAGGCCACATATCTTTTCAGTTCCCCTATCGGAGGTAGATGTTCCCCTTATAGGCCTGGAGGTAGAGTGCCTCCTACATTAAAGGGCAATTGAGCGTGGCCAATCTGGTTCACTAATGTCCTTTAGGGAAGGAAGTCTGTCGTCCTTACCTGGTCTGGCCTACATGTGACTCCAGGTCCACAGCAATGTGGTTGACTATTAAAATGTCCAACCTCGCGCATGGATGGGAAAGGACCCGAGGCATTTTCCTGAATTGTAGAGGAAAGGAGTCCTGGGCAATACTTACCCCTCACCCAATGTGGCCAGCTGTCATGACAGTTGAGCTGGGGTCTTATCACATTGTTGTTTGTGATAGTATTCCATAGAATCCCTACAGTGCAGAAAGAGGCCATTTGCCCCATTGAATCAGCACCAACCCTTCGAAAGAGCACTCTGCGTAGATCCACTTCCCCACCCTTTCCCCGTAACCCCCCGCATTAATCATGGTCAGTCCACCTAACCTGCACATCTTTGGACTGTGGGAGAAAACCGCAGCACCCGGAGGAAACCCACGCAGACACGGGGAGAAGGTGCAACTCCACACTGACAGTGACCCAAGGCCAGAATCCAATCCCGGTCCCTGTGGCCTTGAGGCAACAGTGCAACCCACTGTGCCGCCGACATTTATAGATTTGAATCCAGGACCTCTCGCATTCTAACACACTGAAAACCCCTAAGCGAGAATCTTTCTGCAGACCCCGAGCTTTCTGTGAACAAATTGGCTGCTGCATTTCCTACATCAGTGCATGCCCTTCAAATGTGCTTCATTGTTTGTCAAGCAATTTGCAACATGGAGCAGGACGGAAAATAAACACATGTTCTTTCTCTCTCGGTGATACACAGAAATTTGCAAGAAGTCCTTGAGGAGAGAAATTAACAGTGTCACAAATGGTGGTTTAATTTGACAGTCAATGTGCCTTTCAAAGTCCTCTCCCCCATTCATCCCTTTTGAAACACAGCAGGATGTGTGTGTGGGTGGGTGTCGGCGGACGTGTGATTTTCAGGTCCCGTCCTCTTTCAAAGACAGAAAAAGCTTTCAGGCCACAGCACCAGTCAGCAGAGTAAGAGACTGAGCAACACAGAGTCTGGACCAGTACTGGATTGGCGATTGGGAAGTAAATACTATTATTTCACAGCCAGGTAACACAGAGAGTGGAATTTTACAGCCTTTCCCTCAGTCTGCTGATGTGACTGCTGCACCTTCCTGTCATGTCAGGATCATAAAACTATGCCTTTTTGTTTTGAAACAGGTACCCAAGAAGTTAGAATTTGTACATCGCATTTAACATATGTTTCTGACATGCTTGAATGAAATCCACCTGCTCTGACAAGTAATTGCAGCTGTCAAGGGGTTTAAAGAAATAAAGTTACGTTGTAACTTTTGACTCTTCTCTTGAAGTTGGCGATAGTTACTGGGCTGCACCAGCCTTTGCTTATCGGTGCCTTGCTTAACGTGTCAGCTGTGTCTCAGTTGGTAACACTCTCATCTCTTAGACACGTGGACGGGATTCTCCGTTGGCCGACGTCGGGATCGGGAAAAGCAATTGGGTGGAGAATAGCGCGAGGCGAAAATAGTGGCCAGTGCCGGGCGTTCGACAGATTGCCATGCTCCGGGTCCTCGACAGTGGCATCAATGCATTCTACTCCGCACATAGAGTAAATGCCATTCGCATATCATTAGCGGGCCTGAGCCGGTGTTCTCTGGGGTGACCAGGATATGATCCGTGGGGTCGGGCTGACCCGCCACAGAACCAAGGCACCCAGGCACGGACCGCCATTTCCGTGGCCTGCAAGGCAGCCACCTTGCTGCGCACCCCACTGACCGCCCTCCATGGCCCGCGGTTGGGCAGAGTGACACCGGCCGGAGGGTGCTCCCAACACAACAGCACCCCCCCCCCCCACCCCCCGGCATACCACCCCCCACCCTACCACCCCGCACACCACCCCCACTCCACCAATTTGCTCCCCCCAAGTTGTCCGCTACCAGCCGGAGCACACCCGAAGAGCAATGCCTGCAGTAATCCCATATATGGGCGCTGGATGGGAATCAGCAGAGGGTACAGCTGGCATGGATAGCTCCAGCCAATGGCACCCCTGGCAGCAGGGACAGGCGCCAGGGCCGACCAAAGACAGGGTTAGGGGTGCTGAGAGCAGAGTGCCGGGGGAATGGCCAGTTAGGGCATGGGGATGGGGGGAGGTGGGGGGCAGCAGCTGCAGTGCAGGCTGGGGTAACTGTGCAGCTGGTGTACCTGGTTGGGACGGGGTACGCAACATGTTAACATGTCTGCCTTTCACCCACTGCAGACAATGGACTTTGGAATCCAACCACGAATGATGGCCTTCATCCTGGCCGCCACAGTCATGGGAGATGCTCCGAGGTTCCATGTGGGAGGAATCCGATGCGCTGTGGTGTTCCAGCACCTCCTCTGCGGGAGTCACCGGCACGGGCCCCATTATCTGCTCCTCGCTCGGGGTGCCCGATGGCCCTGGGCTACCGCGATGGGGGTTCAACCGGAGCAAACCCCGCCACATCCTTGCATGTGAGCTGGCCATTTCATCACATGGTCCCAACAACCCCTGGGGTGGCGGAGGTGCAGACGGGGAAGGGGAGGGGTGGCGGGGAGTATGTGGTGAAGGTGGAGAGGGATGGGGGCGGGGCTCCCGGGCGGTGAGTGCTGACTGAACTGGGGTCCCTACTCCGTGGGATGCAGGTGGAACCAGAGCAAACCCCGAGGCTCCCACACCACCTGGCACTGCCAGTCCTGGAGTCCTGCTCCCGTCTCGACCAGGGTCTCAATGCTCATGCCCATGGAGCACAGTGAGTGGACCACCTCCCTCTGGGCCAGTGCCACATCAGCCAGTGACTGTGCCACCTCGCTCTGGGACAGTGCCACATCAACCAGCGACTGTGCCACCTCGCTCTGGGACAGTGCCACATCAACCAGCGACTGTGCCACCTCCCTCTGGGTCAGGTGTCACATCAGCCAGTGACTGTGCCACCTCCCTCTGGGACAGTGGAACATCAGCCAGTTACTGTGCCACCTCCCTCTGGGACAGTGTCACATCAGCCAGCGACTGTGCCACCTCCCTCTGGGTCAGTGCCACATCAGCCAGTGACTGTGCCACCTCCCTCCGGGACAGTGTCACATCAGCCAGCGACTGTGCCACCTCCCTCTGGGACAGTGCCACATCAGCCAGTGACTGTGCCACCTCCCTCTGGGTCTGTGTCACATCAGCCAGTGACTGTGCCACCTCCCTCTGGGACAGTGTCACATTAGCCAGTGACTGTGCCACCTCCCTCTGGGACAGTGGCACATCAGCCAGTGACTGTGCCTTCTCCCCCTGGGACAGTGTCGCATCAGCCAGTGACTGTGCCACCTCCCTCTGGGACAGTGCCACATCAGCCAGTGACTGTGCCACCTCCCTCTGGGACAGTGCCACATCAGCCAGTGACTGTGCCTCCTCCCTCTGGGACAGTGCCACATTAGCCAGTGACTGCGCCACCTCCCTCTGGGACAGTGCCACATCAGCCAGTGACTGTGCCTTCTCCCCCTGGGACAGTGTCACATCAGCCAGTGACTGTGCCACCTCCCTCTGGGACAGTGCCACATCAGCCAGTGACTGTGCCACCTCCCTCTGGGTCTGTGTCATATCAGCCAGTGACTGTGCCACCTCCCTCTGGGTCAGTGCCACATCAGCCAGTGACTGTGCCACCTCCCTCCGGGACAGTGTCACATCAGCCAGCGACTGTGCCACCTCCCTCTGGGACAGTGCCACATCAGCCAGTGACTGTGCCACCTCCCTCTGGGTCTGTGTCACATCAGCCAGTGACTGTGCCACCTCCCTCTGGGACAGTGTCACATTAGCCAGTGACTGTGCCACCTCCCTCTGGGACAGTGGCACATCAGCCAGTGACTGTGCCTTCTCCCCCTGGGACAGTGTCACATCAGCCAGTGACTGTGCCACCTCCCTCTGGGACAGTGCCACATCAGCCAGTGACTGTGCCACCTCCCTCTGGGTCTGTGTGATATCAGCCAGTGACTGTGCCACCTCCCTCTGGGACAGTGTCACATTAGCCAGTGACTGTGCCACCTCCCTCTGGGACAGTGCCACATCAGCCAGTGACTGTGCCTCCTCCCTCTGGGACAGTGCCACATTAGCCAGTGACTGCGCCACCTCCCTCTGGGACAGTGCCACATCAGCCAGTGACTGTGCCTCCTCCCTCTGGGTCTCTGTCACATTAGCCAGTGACTGTGCCACCTCCCTCTGTGCGTGGCTCAGGTCAGCCAGAATCCAGGAAAAATCCGCTGATGCCCTCAGCCATGACCCATTGTTAATGCACGGCAGCACAGTGGTTAGCACTGTTGCTTCACAGCTCCAAGTCCCAGATACGATTCCCGGCTTGGGTCACTGCCTGTGTGGAGTCTGCACATTCTTCCCGTGTTTGCGTGGGTTTCCTCCGGGTGCTCCGGTTTCCTCCCACAGCCCAAAAACGTGCAGGTTAGATGGAGTGACCATGATAAATTGCCCTTCGTGACCAAAAAAAGTAAGGTGGGGTTACTAGCAGAGGGTGGCGGTGTGGGTTTAAGTCAGGTGCAGTTTCCAAGGGCCGGTGCAGACTCGAAGGGCTGGATGGCCCCTTTCTGCACTGTAAATTCTATGATATGACTGGATCAAGCTCTGGAGAGCCGCTGCAATATCCAGGTGGCCCTGGTACGTGGCATCTGTGGCGAGAGAACGGAGCTAACGTTTCGAGTTTGGGTGACTCTTTATTCAAACATTGACCAAGTCATCCAGACTCGAAATGCAGGTGACCAAAAGCTTGGGCAAAGAGAAAGGTTTAAAGACTGAATGGAAGGAGGGCAGAGTTGAAGAGGTGTCGGCAGGGAATTCCAGAGCTCGAGGCCTCAGCAACCGAAGGCACAGCTCCCAATGGCAGAGTGATTAAAATTGGGAATTCACACGAGGCTGAAATTAGAGGAGCACAGGTATCTCGGAGGGTTGTGGAGTCGGAGAAGATTACAAAGAAACGAAGGGGTGAGCTCATGAAAGGATTTAAAAACAAGGGAGAGATTTTTAAAATCAGGGTGTTGCTTGACTGGGAACTGTGGTGTTCTTTGTGTTGCTTATTTCAGGATGTTTGGCGTAGTGTTCACAAAGACCACAAAATATCTTGAACTTAAACACAACTATAAATTATTAACACTACTAACTTGGGTTTGACGCGTACTCCTAAAAGAATACACAGTTGATTATTAACATTTAACTACATTCATCTACAGCTAATCTTAATTCTGATATAAACTATGATCTGCTCCCACTTATGCTCTCTATACTGTGACTGACGAGCTGATCCTGCACACTCTCTCCCCAAGGCTTAGCAACACTGCCTACACAGTTGTAACTGTAGCTCCCTCTAGTGACTACTCAAACACTTCATTAACCCTTGCAGTTTTTAGTTATATTAATACCCATGATGTGGAGATGCCGTTGTTGGACTGGGGTGGGTACATTAAGAAGTCCTACAACACCAGGTTAAAGTCCAACAGGTTTGTTTTGAATCACTAGCTTTCAGTGATGTTAGTGCTCATCGTAATGTTTTATTTTCACACGGGGGTTCACAGTGAATCGCAGGAGCTGGCCAGCACTTACCTGATGAAGGAGCTGCGCTCCTAAAGCTAGTGATTCGAAACAAACCTGTTAGACTTTAACCTGGTGTTGTAAGACTTCTTATTATATTAATACCACAGGAACCAATGCAAAAGAGAGAGCACAGATAGGGGAATGGAACTTACTGCAAATTAAGACAAGGGCAGCAGAGATTTGGAGTGCAGGCCACAATATTAGCATCAATGTTTAATTTACTCACCAAAATGACCAATTAATTACCTTTGCTATTGTTAGAGTCAGAACAAAAGAAACTTTATCCAGGCTTCTTTTAATAAACGCAAAGGTGGCTACTGATAACTACAATGTTTCAGGCAAGGCAAGGAGAGAGCAAGTTGGCAGCTTTCCCCTTCTCAGTATATTCACAACTCAGATTTTTTTTAAAAAGAGTTCAAATCCTAAAGCTCATCTTTGTCAAGAGATTTCCAGGGCCTATGGCTTTAGAACAGTTTTTATTCCAGACATTAAAGTAAATACTCTTCATATCAGCAGATAGCTCTCCTCCTCAAGGACCACTGCTAGTTTGGTGATTTCTTCGTCAAAGACAGCCCAAGGTGAACTTAGAACCTTTTATAAAAACATCCAAGTGTGCAAATAATGCAATGTCCTTCCAGATTTTAGAAGAAAATTAAATTTTTTGACGATTTGGCGTTCCCAATAAAACAGGCAAGTCTAGAGTAAAGAAAATGCATGAGGGTTTCAGCAGCAAATGTGGCAAAGTCACAGAGGTGGAAATAGGCAGTCTTAGTGATGGTGTGAATGTGCGATCAGAATCTCAGATTGGGGTCAATATGATACCAAGATTATAAACAGGCTGGTTTAGTCTGTTGCCAGAGAGAGGGATGAAAGCGGTTGCCAGAGTTATGCGAATGGCAGCAACGCGCAGTTTCAGTAACTTTGTAACATGTGAACTTTCAGATCGGGAGACTATGATGGTGGTGTTAGTGCTCATCGTAATGTTTTATTTTCACACGGGGGTACACGGTGAATCGCAGGAGCTGGCCAGCACAGACAGGTGAGAAATCGCTACGCTCTCTATTTATGTGAGGGTTTTACTGAACAACTTGCAATTGTGTCGAACCTTCAATGCATTAAAACCACACCATGGCTTATCTCAGAGTGTTAACAGATAGAAATTTGACACTGATCCTCAAAAGAAAATAGCAGGACCACTGACCAAATATTTAGTGAATGAGGGAGGCTTTAAGAGGAGACTGAAAGAATTACTTTAAGGAGTGTCTAAGTGTCAGGAAACAGGTCATTTTAAGGAATCTATATTTGTATTTTTGGGTCTTGGAAACAGGGGGCTGGGTTATCGGAGACTTCTGGGCGAAGGCTGGAGAGGAGAGCATAGGAGTAGTGCGAGAGATCAGAGTACAGTTATAGATAGAGTGTAGAGACCAGTGTTAGTTGAGTGTAGATTGTAGATTACTAGATTATTGTTTATTATAGGAGTAAGTGGTTGAGCTTTAATAAGTAGTGTAAATAAATGATAGCTTTGTTAATGGACTTAGCTTCTGTGATCTTTGTGAACACTACAACATCCATCCTGATAACAAGAATCACAAATAACACCAGAGAGAACAGCAAGTAAACCTGATAACTGACTTTATTTATGAGTGGATTTTGAACTGTATTGGGTTATTGGGTTGCTTTGTTGGAATATAGAGAGTGGCAGATGTCGATGGTGAGATTTCATTTTCCTTTTATTTGAGAACTGTTTAACTTTTAATTGGAAAGCTATTTATTTGATGTTAATGTGTTTGATTCTGTGTTTAAATTAAAGTTTGTTTTCACACAAAACAATCCTATTGGTCAGAATCAAAACTTCTGGGGTGAAGTAACTTTTCCTCACAGCTTTACAAATTGTTTGGAGTTTCTCGTTCGGTATCCTAACAAAAATTGGGGTCCTGTCCGGTAACCTAACAAAGTCAAGATGAAAACCTTCAGCAAACTTGTCACTTGGACAAAAGATTTGCAGGGCCATGGGGAAAGAGTAGAAGAGGGGGGAACAACAGGTCGCATTTATATAGCACACAATGGGCCTCACAGGTGCGAATATCAGACAATGGTTTGACAAGTTCCATAAGGAGACATTGGGCACAAATGTTTTCTCAGAGTTATGTGTTGAGAAGTAAGAAAGAGAGATAGAGAACTTAAAGGAAGAATTGCAGATCTTCTTAGGTCTCAGATAGTTAAAATTGGATGGTTCTTCCAAAAGGGCAAAGAAAAGGTCACAATGGGCCACGTGGACTCCCTCTGCATATAAGATTAGTTCATAAGATATAGGAGCAGAATTAGGCCATTCTGCCCATCGAGTCTGCTCCGCCATTCGATCATAGCTGCCATGTTCCTCATCTGCTACCTACAATGTTACAGACCAAGAGCTGGATGGCGAAAACAGCCAGAATATCTCCTCCATAGGACACATGACCGAGGAGCGGGAGTAGGCAATTTAGCCTCCCAAGCCTGACATCCTCAATGTGATCATGGCTGATCCCATCCTGGCCTCAACTCCACTGTCCTGCACGTTCTCCGTAACCCTTCAACCCATTACCAATTAAAAATCAGTCAAACTCCTCCTTAAATTTACTCACTGTCCCAGCACCCACCGCCCTCTGGGGTAGCGAATTCCCAGATTCACAACCCTTTGGGAGTAGTTTTTCCTCAATTAGATCTCCCCTCATTTAGAGAGTATAGGCCTCAACTGTTCAATCTTTCCTCATATGACAAACCCCTCATCCCTGGAATCAATCTAGTGAACCTCCTCCGAACTGCCTCCAATGCCACTCCATCTTTCCTCAAATAAGGGGACCAAAACTGTACACAATACTCCAGGTGCGTTCTCACCAATGCCTTGTATAGTTGCAACAACACTTCCTTACCTTTATAATCTATTCATTTTGCTGTAAATGCCAACATTTCATTTGCTATCCTCATTATCTGCTGCACCTGCATGCTCGTTTTCTGAGATTACATGCTCACTCACTGTCGGACTGTTTATTTGTTTGTTTTAATTCCTGCACCATGCTCAAAGATCAAGTCACGCACCAGTCGAGGCGTCACCTCCACCACCGATCAAAGCGCGCTACGAGTTACTTGAACTTCTGCAATAGACTGGCAATAGCCCGAGCGTTCCAACGTTCGAATATCAATGATGGGAAAGGAGCCATTGCTTTGCAACAGAAGCCTGCTTTCAGCCTGGCTCTTTCCTTTGGGCTCCACAGGGATGGACGGACAAAGGAGCAGTGAGGGACAGGGAACAAAGTACAATGCCTCACGGCCACTTCTACGCTGTGGCTTCCAACACCCCCACGCCCCCCCCCCCAACCACACCTCCCACCCACCCCCCTCACCTCCCACCCACCCCCCTCACCTCAAAATAATTTATTTGAGTCACATACATAATCAAGTCACCCGCTCTCTGTGATCTTGCTCCGCTCCCGTAGAGAGATATTTATTTGTTACATGTCCACTTTCTGATCACAAGTTCTCCAGCAGAAGTAGCAAGGATTACCAGCCTTAAAGGGACCCTGCCCTCAAAAACAATTATTGCCAGAAAATAATTTGGAGGTCATCTCTTTATGGACCCCATCCTGCAGTGGCGGGCTGAGGTGGGGGGTGGTCTCTGCAATTCTCGGTTTCTTCCCCTGTGCCCACTGTAGAGTGGAGCCCACCCTGCCATCTCACCAACAGACGCACGCCCCGTTTAACTTAACTGACAACTGATGATGTTCAAAATGTCTCCATTTTCCCACTCCAAACTGAGGGGCAGAACTAAGAGACTTGTCCAGGTTTCTCAGGCTGGAGAAAATCAAACTTTCCCCAAGAGGGTCAGAGGAGGGTGTCGAGGTTCAGTGGAGGCCGTTCATGACTATATTCGAGGAGCTGTCTGTCGCGCGGGAGCGGGCGGAGTAAATGGGGAGAACTGTACACTCTGTTGGATGTGTTACTATGATGAACATGTTTGGAATAAAATACCTTTTAAAAAAAAAAGATAATCCATTAAATCACTCAGCAACAATTGGAGACAGGTTTCAACGAGTTGGAAAGCCTGATTAAAAGCGGTACTGAGAGTATAGTCCCACCCTCACTCAGACAACTGATTTCCACCTCCAGCGCATCTCCCAATCTTTTTGTTAAATATTTCTATTGGAGGCATTTTCAAATATATACAGAAGAGAAACAACAGCAACATCGACACACAACAAACAATACCCACATCTTATCCGCCCACATCTCCTCATCCGAGCCCATTCCCACCGTCCCCCTCTTCGCTTATACCCCACCCCAAAGGAAAAAAGGAAACCCCCCCATACCCCTTCCCCCACCCCCGCTGACGTTTTACCGCTCTTTAAGTCGATGAACAGCCTCCACCTCGAGAAGAACCTCTCACCCGAGCCTCTGATAGCAAAATTTATTTTCTCCCGATGCAGAAACTCCACCAAATCACTTGCCCGTACCCCTGCGTTCGGCGGCTCCGAGTCCCGCCATCCGAGCACTGTCCACCTCTGGGCTCTGTGGCCAACACGTCAGCCTCTCCCCCCCCCCCCCCCCCTGCACTCCCGGATCCTCCGACTCCCCAAATATCACCATCCACAGGCTCGGAGCCACCTTCACCTCCAGAATCTTTGACCTTGTGCGTGAAAATGTATCCCAGAACTCTCCCAACTTCAGACATGACCAGAACGTGTGGACATGGTTTGCCGCCCACCCCCATCCCGGAACACCGCACACACCTACCTCCTAGCACTGGAAAGAACTGACTCACCCTGGGCAGCGTCATGTGTGCTAGCCCCTGTGCACCACTTTAAGCTGAATGACACTCAGTCTCACACATGACAAGGTGGAGTTTACCCCCAACTTCAAAACCAACCCCCCCCCCCCCACCCCCCCCCCCCCCCCAGCTTCTCCTCCCACCTCTGTCTTACCTCCTCCACCAGAGATCTCGCTCTTTCTCCATCAGCTCCCCACACATGTCCAAAACCTTGCCCTCCCCTATCCCGTCCTCAGACAGAACATCATCTTTACCATCTGGACCCTTCCAGCTAGCGATATTGGCAAAGCATCTCACCTATTAAAATCTTCCTTCATTCCATCCATTTGTTTCACCTTTGAACGCGAATGTTCCACTTTAAATCTGTTTACTGCAATTGCCTCTTTAACACAGAACACTTTGTTTACTCTTCCTTGAATTCTTTTGAACAATACCTTGGTCTCCAATCCCTTAGCTCTAGTCGTCTTTCTGTCTCCATTCCCTGGTTTTCTGGACTGAAACTTGTACTTCGGGAAGTATGCCTCTGTACAGCTCCTGTCCTGTCCAGTCTTTCTTCTGGCAGAGTTAAGAGATGTTCAATCCCCCGAACAGACCATTACCTGGTGAGGTTAACCAACATAAAGTCTTAGAAAGACAACACATTTATTTATTAACCACCTATCCGGTATAGAAGTGAACAGTCTGTCTTTCTTTATTTGAGTTTGTCTGAAAATTTCTAAACTGGGCTCCAGAGGGTTTAAAATTCATGTCTGTGTTAATTTAATTTAATCGCTAACCATTAACATTGGGTTCAGAGGCAAGGATTTAATATGAATAATCTCAAAAATCTGACATCTAAATATATCGATATATAAGATTGACTCCTTCACTTATTTTATGTATGATGGCTTTGGTTATTGTGGGTTTCAATGAACTTTGAACCGGGAGTTAAGCAGCTACCATAGCTCTGGCCATGGCTCATCCTGTCTCTCTTAGTGAGTCTGTCTTTTGCCAGATTTCCAGGCTCCAAATGTTATCCAGTGACTCTGCTGACAGAGTGTGGGGATCTCAGGCCAGACAGGGTCAGTTTCGCCTGCTATAATCATCCAAACAATGTAGGGGTTCTCTACCTCCCTCACTGTAGGGGGCCGAATGGTAACCTTCTGCACTGTCTGATTCTATATTCTACGGAATGGCAGAGCAGTCTTGAAGGACCACATGGTCTACTTCTGCTCCTATTTTTTATAAGTTACCAAACAACAGGACATGTGTGTTTGCGCGTCAGTGGACGTATGATTTTCTGTCCTGCCAACTGTCAAAGACATAAAAAGCTTTCAGGCCACAGCACAAGTCAGCAGAGTAAGAGTCTGAGCAACACTCAGCATCTGGACAAGAACTGGGATTGGCGATTGGGAAGTAAGTACTATTATTTCACAGGCAGGTAACACAGAGGGTGGCATTTCTGCTCCTTTTTTGTGGACGGACATCCTCGTCTGCTGAAGTCAGTGGAGTTTTGAACGTCCCAGCGTATCTTCCTGCCTCCACTATGACGGAGCCATAAAATTCCGCTCAGAGTGTCTGAAGTCCCAGCAAATTATGTTTATTTAATTTTGAACAGGTAACTGAGAATCAGATTTGATATCAATGTTTCTGATATGTTTGAATGAACTCTACCCTGCCCTGACAAGTAATTGCATCTGTCAAGGGGTTCAAAGAAATAGGACGGGATTCTCCGCGTTTTCTCAGTGGCGGGGGCGGCTTGACATTCGCTGGTTGCAGGATTCCCTGTTCCTGTCGCTGTCAATGGGAATTCCCATTAAAGCCACCCCACGTTGCCGGGAAACCTGGGGGCGGGGATGCACTGCCGGTGGCACCAGAGAATCCTGCCACCAGCGAACGGCCTGAAAATTCAGGACATAAAGTTGACATTGTAACTTTAGACTCTTCTCCTGAACGTGACAATAGTTACTGCGCTGCACCAGTCAATTATCGATGCTTTGCTTAATGTAAGACTTCTGTGTGTCAGCTAGTAACACTCTCATCTCTGACACACAAGCTGGTTCAAATCCCAAGCCTTGATTGGAGAGTAAAAATCAAGTTTGCCCTGACTGAGGGAGAGCTGCATTTCTGGAGGTGCAAAGTTACCTGACTCGAGTGTTAAACCCTCAACCTGCGCTGCTGCACAAAAAGGTCTATGGCACAATTCTGAAGGAAAACACTGCAATCTTAGCCAACATTTATCGCTCAGTCCACGTTACAAACACATTTATCTGGTTATCACACTGCTGTTTGTGGGAGCTTGCTATGTGCCAATTGGCTGCAACATTTTCTAGTTTGCAACAGTGGCTGCACTTCAGAAAGTACTCCGCTGGCTTTGGGACATGGGGGTGGGGGGGGCTTGTGAAAAGCACTATATCAATGCAAAACATTGCATGTTGGCTACCCTGCCTGTCTGAGCCTACATAATGAGTGCCAGTGGGTTATTCAACTTTAGGTGCATCACAATTTTCTCTTGGTGATCACTCACGTCCGATATATTCTTCATTTCCCCATCTCTGTGAGACCAATTGTCCCCATCAAGCTCTCTCAGGACAGGTACGGCAGGGGGTTAGATAAAGAGTAAAGCTGCCTCTACACCGGTGTCTTTCAAACTTATTTCTCGGGATCCACTTTTGCCAACTGGCCGACCTTCGGGACCCACGCCGTGTTCACTTTCCTTTAATGCATTCGGGCCGGAGTCAAACTTAAAAAAACAAATACGCAGATTGTACTTTCCCTGAAGAAATGTTTACAATTTTTTAAGTCATAAACTGGACTCTGGATAAACATTTGTTCATTCTGTGAAGAGACCACCCTCCCTGACCACCAGTAAAATGTTGAATATCTTAAATCTCCAGCTCCTAATTTCATAGTCAAAATGATTAGGAGCATAGTTAGGTTTAATAGAAACAGTAAATTGACAAGACAATGCCGGGATTCTCCAGAGCCCGATGCCGAAATCGGGCTCGGGTGGAAAACGGCTTCCGACGCCAGATCCGGGGCAGCTGCCAGTTTGACGCCTATTCACGATGCCCCGCCCCCTCCGAATTGGTGTCATCGGGACACGGGCCGTGTGCAGTCGCAAGAACGTTGGCGCGTCATCAGCCGGCCCACCCGCGATGCTCTGCCCCCAATGGGCCGAGTTCCCGATGGCACGGGCCACATGTGTCTAGAGTGCCGGCTGCGGACAGTGTCCAGCGGCGCCACACTCGTATGGGATCCGTGCCGCTGGCCGAGAGGCTTCTGCTATGGCTGGGGGAAGTGGTGAGGGGTGGGCTGTGGGGTCGGGGTGGGCAGGTTAGAGTTCCAGTACGGCCAGCACCATGTTTTCCGGCGCAATGGGTGCAGGCCGTCAGCTCTGTGCAGGCAGGGCCCGGGACCCGGCGATGCTCAGGCCGTTTCTCGCGCGTCCGCGGGTGGTGCATACGGCTCCAGTGCTAGTCCCTCACCGGAATCGGTGAGGGGTTTGCGCTGATTTTCCCGTCGTGAATCACCTGTGTAATAAGTTGGTGGATTAGAATAACATCCAACGACTCCACATTGAAGTCATACAAAACAGCCATTTGAATAAAATGCATCAGTGCTGGTACCATTACACTCGCTGTGCTCGGAACAGGGTTTTCAAAGAATGGAGCTGGTGCACGTTTGCATGATCCTGTGTTGGATCTCTTTATGTCTTGGCTTTCGAATATCCCACGTGACCACCGAAGAATATCTGCCACCTGCAATTGAGACTGGTGGGCAGTTAATCCACCTTCCCGTCACCTGGGTTTATTCCACCTGATCACAAGTCTGGTCCAGCTGGATGGATTATCTCAATGGGGCATTGGCAGTCCCGATTTAACGGATTATTTTAACACAAACACTTACAATTTTAACGCAAACACTGGCAATGGTTGCAACTCTCTCCCACCTGCTCCTTTCCGCCCAGCAACAGCCGCACCTTCTTTTTTTTTATTAAATATTTTATTGAAAATTTTTGGTCAACCAACACAGTACATTGTGCATCCTTTACACAATATTATTACAACACAAATAACAATGACCTATTTTATAAAAAAAAAAAGAATAAATAATAAATAACAAAAATGAAAACTAGCCCTAATTGGCAACTGCCTTGTCACAAGTAACACTCTCCAAAAATATAATTTAACAGTCCAATATATAATTATCTGTAGCAACGACCTATACATACTATACAGTATATATTAACAACCCTGAGAGTCCTTCTGGTTCCTCCTCCCCCCCCCCCCCCCCCCCCCCCCCACCCCTCCCCGATCCTGGGCTGCTGCTGCTGCCTTCTTTTTCCCATTCCGTCTATCTTTCTGCGAGGTATTCGACGAACGGTTGCCACCGCCTGGTGAACCCTTGAGCCGACCCCCTTAGGACGAACTTAATCCGCTCTAGCTTTATAAACCCCGCCATGTCATTTATCCAGGTCTCCACCCCCGGGGGCTTGGCTTCTTTCCACATTAGCAATATCCTGCGCCGGGCTACTAGGGACGCAAAGGCCAAAACATCGGCCTCTCTCGCCTCCTGCACTCCCGGCTCTTGTGCAACCCCAAATATAGCCAACCCTCAGCTTGGTTCGACCCGGACTCCTACTACTTTTGAAAGCACCTTTGTCACCCCCATCCAAAACCCCTGTAGTGCCGGGCATGACCAAAACATATGGGTATGATTCGCTGGGCTTCTCGAGCACCTTGCACACCTATCCTCCACCCCAAAAAATTTACTGAGCCGTGCTCCAGTCATATGTGCCCTGTGTAATACCTTAAACTGAATCAGGCTTAGCCTGGCACACGAGGACGACGAGTTTACCCTGCTTAGGGCATCTGCCCACAGCCCCTCCTCGATCTCCTCCCCCAGCTCTTCTTCCCATTTCCCTTTTAGTTCATCTACCATAGTTTCCCCTTCGTCCCTCATTTCCCTATATATATCTGACACCTTACCATCCCCCACCCATGTCTTTGAGATCACTCTGTCCTGCACCTCTTGTGTCGGGAGCTGCGGGAATTCCCTCACCTGTTGCCTCGCAAAAGCCCTCAGTTGCATATACCTGAATGCATTCCCTTGGGGCAACCCATATTTCTCGGTCAGCGCTCCCAGACTCGCGAACTTCCCATCCACAAACAGATCTTTCAGTTGCGTTATTCCTGCTCTTTGCCACATTCCATATCCCCCATCCATTCCCCCCGGGGCAAACCTATGGTTGTTTCTTATCGGGGACCCCCCCAAGGCTCCAGTCTTTCCCCTATGCCGTCTCCACTGTCCCCAAATCTTCAGTGTAGCCACCACCACTGGGCTTGTGGTGTAGTTCCTCAGTGAGAACGGCAATGGGGCTGTCACCATAGCCTGTAGGCTAGTCCCCCTACAGGACGCCCTCTCTAATCTCTTCCACGCCGCTCCCTCCTCCTCTCCCATCCACTTACTCACCATTGAAATATTAGCGGCCCAATAATACTCACTTAGGCTCGGTAGTGCCAGCCCCCCCCTATCCCTGCTACGCTGTAAGAATCCCTTCCTCACTCTCGGGGTCTTCCCGGCCCACACAAAACCCATGATGCTCTTTTCAATCCTTTTTAAAAAAGCCTTCGTGATCACCACCGGGAGGCACTGAAACACAAAGAGGAATCTCGGGAGGACCACCATCTTAACCGCCAACAGCCGCACCTTCAAATACATCACTGCCGCGCTCCCCTGTACCATTTCTGTCATCGGGATTATTGGCAATGCGACTTTGCTGAGGATCACCACAAGGTACATCCACTTCCCTCGAGCCCGCATTCCCCACCTTCAGCTCTCCTAGACGATCAATCGCCGCATTCACCTCACTCCTGATCAATTCTCTCATCCCTTGCCTGGATTTCAAATTATATTCTGTGTCCTTTGTCTGCCCTCATCCATTCTGGTCCTTGCCGTAAACATTTTCTGTAACCCTGCACTCCGCGACCCTTCAGTTACCTGCCCGCAACCCACCCGCGGGTTGCGACCCCACTGTGAAAACCCTGCTCTACACCATCCCCATCAAACAGTCCCAAGGCAGGTACTACACGGGGAGTTAGAGACAGAAATAAAATTCCCTCTGCACTGTTCTACCAAACACTCCCAGGGCAGGTACACCATCGGAGTTTAATACAGAGAAAAGATCCCTCTACATTGTCCCCATCAAAATCTCCTGGGACAGATACAGCACGGGGTTAGATACTGAGTAAAGCTCACTCTGCACTGTCCTATCAAATACTCCCAGGGCAGGTATATCATCGGGGTTAGATACACAGTAAAGCTCCATCTACACTGTCCTCATCAAACACTCGCAGGAAAGGTACAGCACTGGGTTAGATACCGTGTAAAGCTCCCTCCGAACTGTCCTATCAACACTCCCAAGACAGGTACAGCAATGGGTTAGATACACAGTAAAGATCCCTCTGAACTGTCCTATCAAACACTCCCAAGACAGGTACAGCACTGGGTTAGATACCGGGTAAAGCTCCCTCTGAACTGTCCTATCAAACACTCCCAAGACAGGTACAGCAATGGGTTAGATACACAGTAAAGCTCCCTCTGAACTGTCCTATCAAACACTCCCAAGACAGGTACAGCACTGGGTTAGATACACAGTAAAGCTCCCTCTGAACTGGTATCTGGCAGCACAATAGCATTGTGGATAGTACGATTGCTTCACAGCTCCAGGGTCCCAGGTTCGATTCCGGCTTGGGTCACTGTCTGTATGGAGTCTGCACATCCTCCCCGTGTGTGCGTGGGTTTCCTCCGGTTTCCTCCCACAGTCCAAAAGATGTGCATGTTAGGTGGATTGGCCATGCTAAATTGCCCTTAGTGTCCAAAATTGCCCTTAGTGTTGGGTGGGGTTATGGGGGTAGGGTGGAGGTGTTGACCTTGGGTAGGGTGCTCTTTCCAAGAGCCGGTGCAGACTCGATGGGCCAAATGGCCTATTTCTGCTCTGTAAATTATATGATCTATGAACTATCCCATCGATATGGGTTAACTACAGCCTCTGACGAGTGCTCCTCATTTTTCCATTTTTGATGCTGGTTACATGTGAGGCGTCACCTGTTTGATTGAGAATTTAGTATTATGGATTTAATAATAATAATAATCACTTGTCACAAGTAGGCTTCAATGAAGTTACTGTGAAAAGCCCCTAGTCGCCACATTCCGGCGCTTTCGGGGAGGCTGGAACGGGAATTGAACCCACGCTGCTGGCCTTGTTCTGCATTACAAGCCAGCTGTCTTAACCCACTGTGCTAAACCAGCTTTAGGATTATGTGCTGTGCGCTCGCAGTTGCCAGGGAATTATTACTGACATTGGACTTGAATATTGTCGACGTTTAGCAATCATGAAGGAGCGATCACACACGGGGTGGTGACCATGATGGGGTTCATAAGGATTGCTAGGTGGCTCAGCTGCGCCCTCCAATGGTCAGTTACAGATTAGCAACGTGGATCAGAGGATAACTTGCCTTGAATAAGGTTTATAGGCACTCAGGCGCAATGAGAGTGGGAACAGGCTAAAGTCTGTCTGCCTGTCACATCTCTTTGCATTATCTATGTCTGACTGCATTGCTTATTTCTGTCTCTGTCCATTTATTATCCACTGACTTTTGGATAAGATCTTAATCCAAGGCCCTTCTGCCTTCACAGGAGAATATAAAAGATCTCATGGTACTATTTTAAAGAAGTGTTGGGGTGTTAATCCCCAGTGTCTTGGCAAAAACGTATCCCTCAGTCAACATATCTAATTCCATTGCTGTTAGTGGGATCTTGCTGTGTGCAAACTGTCGCGTTACCTGTATTGCGATAGTGATTACACATCAAAAGTATGTAATTGGTTGTGAAGCACTTTGAGACATCTGGTGGTGATGAAAGGCACTCTATAACTACAAGTCTCTCATTCTGCCTGCCCGTTATCTACTTCATCGTCGCTCTGTTGAAACATTTGCTCCTCTCTGCCATCTGGTGTCCACTGCTGGCAAATGCTTCATGAGCTAAAGGCAGCATTGCACCTGCCTCAATCTGTGAGGTGAAGGACAAGCTGACACTCAAGAAGCTCAGGCTTATGGACCTGGATGCTGGAGGACAGGAGGAACAAAAGTATAGAACCTACATTTATATAGCAGCCTTGGGACTTCTCAAAGCACATTACAGGCAATGAAGCACTTTTTGAAGTGTAGTCACTATTGCAACATAGGAAACGGGGCAGTCAATTTGCACACAGCATCGAGTTCCCACGAACATTAATTTGAACATGATCAGGGATCTTTTTATTGAAGTGATTGATTGAGGGATAAATATTGACCAGAACACGGGAGAATGACCATCACCACCAGTACTGAGCCAGGTGAGGAGATAATAGGTCAGGTGAGTACCCAAACAGGTGCCGGAATGTGGCAACTAAGGGCTTTTCACATAACTTCTTGCAGTGTTAATGTAAGCCTACTTGTGACAATAATGATTATTTTTAAAATGTTTTTAAAAGAGCAGCAAGGTCACACAGTGGTTAGCACTGCTGCCTCACAGCTCCAGGGTCCCAGGTTCGATTCCGGCCTCGGGTCACTGTCTGTGCGAAGACTGCACTTTCTCCCCGTGTCTGCGTGGGTTTCCTCCGGGTGCTCCGGTTTCCTCCCACAGATCAAAGATACGCAGATTAGGTGGATTGTCCGTGCTAAATTGCCCCTAGGGAGGGTGCTCTTTCAGAGGACTGGTGCAGACCTGATGGGCCAAATGGCCTCCTTCTGCACTGTTGGGATTCTATGAAAGCTTGGGCAAAGAGAAAGGTTTAAAAGACGGAATCAAAGGTGGGCGGAGGGGCGGAGGGGTGTCGGGAGGGAGTTCCAGGTCTCGGGGCCTCAGTAACCGAAGGCACAGCCACCGATGGCAGAGCGAATAAAATTGGGCATTCACCCCGGGCTGAAATTAGAGGAGCACAGATATCTCGGAGGGTTGTGGAGTCGGAGAAGATTAAACAGAAAGGAAGGGGTGAGCTCATGAAAGGATTTATAAACAAGGGAGAGATTTTTAAAATCAGGGTGTTGCTTGACTGGGAGCCAATGGTAAACAGGGAACACAGTGATGATAGGGGAATGGAACTTACTGCGAATTAAGCCAAGAGCAGCAGAGATTTGGAGAGGGCAGAATGTGGGAGACAAGCCAGGAGCTCATTGGAATAGTCAAATCTATAGGTAACAAAGCCGGAAATGAGGGGACCAGCAGCAGGTGAGCTGACTCTGTGACAAAGTTACAGAGGTGGAAGTTAGCGATGGAATGAATAATAATCTTATTGTCACAAGTAAGCTTACATTAACACTGCAATGAAGTTACTGTGAAACGCCCCTAGTCGCCACACTCCGCCGCCTGTTCAGGGAGAATTCAGAATGTCCAAATTGCATCACATCACAGCACGTCTTTCGGGACTTGCGGGAGGACCAGGGCACCCGGAGGAAACCCACGCAGACACGGGGAGAACGTGCAGACTCCGCACAGACTGTGACCCAAGCCGGGAATTGAACCCGGGACCCTGGCGCTGTGAAGCAACAGTGCTAACCACTGTGCTACCGTGTGAACGCGAGATCGGAAGCTCATTTTGGGGTCCAATATGATACCGAGATTGCGAACAGACCCGTTTTAGTCATTTGCCAGAGAGAGGGATGGAATCAGTTGCCAGGGGTATGAAATGGCAGCAATTCACAGGTTGATTCATTTTGCAACGTGTGAACTTTCAGATCGGGAGACCACAATGTTGATGTTGGTGCTCATCGTAATGTTTTACTTTCACACGGGGATTCACGGTGAATCGCAGGAGCTGGCCAGCGATGACAGGTGAGAAATCGTCACATTTTCTATCTTATGCAATAGTCTTACCAAACAACTTGCATTTGCATCGTCGTCAGAGCATTAGAAACATACCTGGGCCCTCAGCTCTGACATTCCTTCCTAAAACATTTCTTCCCCACTCTCCTCCTTTAAGACTCTCCTTCAAACCTACCTCTTTAACCAGGATTTGGTCATCAACCTAATATCTCTTCACGTTGCTCGGTGTCATATTTAGTTTTATAATGCTCCTGTGAAATGCCAGGGGATGGTTCATTCTGCTAAAGGTGCCTCATGAATATCGGTGTTGGGTCTGACGGGCGGTTTTAATTTTTCCCTCTTTTGTCCTTCTCTGTCCCTCTTCAGGACACCACCTCCCTCTCCTGCTCTCTTGTCGTACCTTCAAACGCTGAAACAAGCCGATATGGAGCGGTTGGACAGAGAGGTAAAGAATGTCCTGAAATCTCGGCTCATTTCCACATCCGGCTCTGCTGGAGATTCCCTGGACATTAAAACAGAGGACGTTGAGGAAAGCATCAATGACAGGTAGTCAGAGGTTTTAATTCAGCATAACTCCCCTCTTAGCTCAGCGGAACAAGGAATGAGACAGGCTGCCAAAGTTTTTCATCTTCCACACATCAGAACAAATGCAAGAATGGAAAATTTCAAACAATCGCAACAATTTATCGGGTGTTGATTGGTTGGTAAGTCAACACTGAATGGCCAAAGCGTTGCCATGGAGAAAGTAATGGGAAACTATAGGCTCCCCAATCTCCTGGATAATTGATAATGGTGCAATGTTTGAACATATTCTTTTTGTTTGCAAATTAATTCATACACAGGAATCAAAAGGGGACATATTCAAACCTTGCACCTACAGACTTGGGGAGTCTATAGCTCCTCATGTATTCTCCATGGTAACGCCTCGACAAATCAGAGTCAACTTGCCAACACATCCTCTTGAAATAATTTCCAGGATGTGGATGTCAATGGCTGGGCCAGAATTTATTGTCCATCCATAACTACCCCAAACTGAGGGCCATTTTACAGGGCAGTTCAGCCATTTTACAGGGTAGTTAGGAATCAACCAGGTTGCTGTGGGTCATGTACACCGATTACGTTGCCTAAAGAGCAAAAGCGAACCAGACGGGCTCATTAGACTTTAAATTCCAGATTTTGTTATTGAATGCAACTTCCCCCATTGGTCAAGGTCAGTCACTGGGTCAAAAGCATGAAATCCCCTCCCTAACAGCACTGTTGGTGTACCTACGCCTCATAAACTGCAGCGGTTCAAGAAGTTAGCTCACCACCACCTTCCTGAGGGCAACTCGGGATCAGCAATCAATGCAGGTCTAGCCCACATCCTATGCATAACTTTCAAAGAAAATCCCCAAAAGGAATCATGAGGAGCAAAGGTTTTGTCAAAGATGTTTATATTGAGGTGCAGCTTAATGGAGGAAAGAGAGGTTCAGAACTGAAGGGTGAGAATTGCAAGGCTTTTTAAGTTTGAGACAGTTAATTGGGCAGCTCTTTCAAGAAGGCCAGTACAAAGCCACGATGGGCCAAATGATCTCTTTCTGTGCAACAAGATTACATGATCATCACTGATGGACTGTTTTCTTTATTTGGGTTTTAATTCCAGCACTGAACTCAAAGGCGGAGTCAAGCGTTACCAACACAACTTGAGACGACAATCTCAACCCCCATCGCGGCCCAGGACTTGCCACCTGGGACTCTGTCGGACCCTCAGCCTGGCCCACAGGCTGTACGAATTGAACAACATTGCGGGAAAGGACCCTTCGCCCCCCAAGAGCACGGATGACCCCTACGGCTATGGCAAGAGGCGACGCAGGAGTCTGCTCTACCTCTTGGGCCTTGTGACCAGGCCCCACAAGGATGGGCAGGCAGAAAAACAATGAGAGGACAGGGGACAAATACCCTCCCCCCCACCCCTTGGCTTCTATCCAGCATGTGTCACACAACCTGGACACGTCATGACAGTACACGCTCCGCACCCCCCTGCTAGAAACTCTCTGGGGGAGGGGGGGGGGGGGAGAAACCAGATTTAACATAGAAAATGCAATCGAACGCTTGTTTGTCTCGCTGTATCACCAGATGCACTCACCCCCCTCTCCTCTTACGTAGGGAGATAAGGCAAGGGGGTTGATCGAAGATATCCCCATAACCCACTTCGCCTGCACATCTTTAGACACACGGGGGCAATTTAGCATGGCCAATCCATCCCACTTCACCCATGTCTCCACTCATCTGTTGCTGAAACCTTCATCCATGCCGTTGTTACTTCCAGACTTGACTATTCCAACGCATTTCAAAATCCCTCCATTTCTGCCCTCCATAGGGGTTTAACCAAAAAGCCTCTGCTTCTCCCATTTCTGAACTTGCACCAAGACCTATTCTTCTCTCACCCGTCTGCTCACTGACCCATATTGGCTTCTGGTGAGTCGTGTCTGAATTTAAAACTCTTGTCCTTGTTTTCAAATCCTTTTACGCCCCCCCCCCCGCGCCCCCCACCCCCTGCCCCACAATGCTCTGAGATATCTGCGCTCTTCTAGTTCCGGACTCGAGCATCCCCGGTTTTAAGCACGCCACTGCTGGCCGTGCCTTCGGTAGCCCGGGTCCTCAGATGTGGAATTCACAGCCTAAATCTCTCCGTCTCACTTCTCTTCCTTAGCCGGAATTCTCTGGCCGTTGGGATTGCCTTTTCCCGCCGGCGGTGCACCCCCGCCCGCGGGTTTCCCGGCGGTATCAATGGGAAGCAGTGGGAGGGGGGAATCCCGCCGTCAGGGAATCAGGCGGCTGGGGTACTGGAGAATCCAGCTCCCTCTCTCTTTGACCGAGCTGTCCGCTATTAGATCCATTGCCCGGGTTTCACGGCAGCGCGGTTCGTCAATGGGAACGCCACGGGTGGGGATCAGAGAAACCCGCCACCACCGAACGGCTGGAGAATTCCGGCTAATATCTCCTTCCGTTGTCCAGTGCCATACCTTGATCATGAACCTGCCAAGCACCTCAGGGCTTTTTATTATGTTTCAGGTGCTATATAAATACAAGTTGTTGATGTAAACGCACCACCAAAGACAGTGGTTATGATGAAGGGGACAAATTAAAACTGTATTGTGTTGAAACATTATGAATGATGATTTTATATGCCAGTTACAATTTGATTCCATCACGTGCACATCCTTTAATGTGCGCTTTTTCATAAACTGCGCATGCGCGGCAAACAGTGTTCGATTTTCTTCTTGCTGCGCATGCATGGCTTGCGCATGCGCAGAACGATCTGCGCCCAAAACTTCTTTTTTCAATTGCGCAAGCGCGGCTGCGGTTTCCTTCGCATGTGCAGATCCAGATTTGCAGCTTTTGTTACCCGCACAGTTTAAAATCTGCTCAGATGCCATTTTAACTTCTTCAGACCCATGGAAAAGAACTTTATCGGCGTTTTTTCTTGTTTAAAAACTTAAAGTTATTTTTTTCTTGCGATCTGCACTTGTCAATCGCGATTTCCAGCATTAAACCTTTCTGTTCTGATAATGATTGTTTGAGTTTCGCATCACTCATTCCCTGTGCAATTTGATCTCCAAGCATTAAATGTCTTAAAGCAGCATTGTTACTGGTGTTACAGTAATCTTCAAATTTTGTAAGTATTACTTCTAATTTGGTGTTATCGTCACCTTTCAAGTTATTAAAGCAGTTATAGATTTCGCTAGCTTCATCTCCTGCTAGTAGAAGTGCCATTTTCATTTCTTCTGAAGCCGTGCTCAACTCATTAGCTATGATATATAGTGTGTTAAAAATGTTTCCATCTATGACTTCAATTACCGTTTTTTTTCAGTTGCAGAGGAGTTCCAACGAGTTTCATCGACTCTGCGGAGTCTCCCCACGTACGAGTTTTCTTCTATTTTCGATCTTGCTTTGTCTGCATCTTGTGTAACCTTCTAGTAAGCGTTCTGAAGTCCCCTGGTACCATGTATTATTCCTTGTGTCTGAATAAAGCTCATAGTCTTACAGTTGAAGTAGATGCTTTATTTGTATGAGTTTGTTCTCTCTCCAGCACTTGTACTATGTTACATCTGAGCTGCCTGTCTGTGTCCTGGTCACCAGCTGCCATTCCTGTGAAGAGTGTGCTGATATCCTGTTTGTCTATATATAATATACACATCTCTCGTGCTCCCTCTAGTGGTTACTTAGTTGTAGTGTATGTACATTAACCCCTTGCGTATATACAGTGATGCATATCACTACAGCGCCCTGGTCAAGTGCAACCTGTGGACCACCTTGAACTGTATCAAACTTAACCTTGCGGAGGTGATGTTGGCCCTATGAAGAGTGTCATTTCACAGCGCCCCCCCCCAAAAAGGTCAAACCAAACTCGTCCTCCCACTCCACTCCCCTTTACCTCTTTCAATGAAGCCTGCTCCATCACCAGACTGCCCATAAATTTCCGAGATCCTTCCCTCCCCTACCTCCTCCAATGGAAGACCCCTATCCTTAAGCGAAGGCACCGGCACCAGGTGAATTGAAGGAAGCTCCTCAGGTACAAAATTTTGCACCTGTAAGTATCTAAATACACTCCCTCACGGGAGCTGGAACTTCGCTAAATCGCTTCTAGCCCAGAAAACCTACCCTCCAGAAACATATCTCCAAACCTCTCCTCTCCTCCCCCCCCCCACCCCCCCACCCCCACCCATGCCCTGAACGCTGAATCTAGACCAGACGGTACAAACCTATGGTTCCCGCAAATCAGCGGCAACAGCGATGTCGAGCCTAATTGATTCCAAACACTCAAAGAGGCTATTACCACTGGGCTCGACAAGAATCTTACCGCAAGAACCCTCAGACTCAATCCGATACAAAAAGCCTCCTCCATCCACCCTCATATAGACTCCAGATCCTTAAACCACCCCCACCCAATAATAACACAGCATTAGGTAGTGCCACCCTCTCGCCGACTGTCTATCTCTTTGCAAAAATGACCTATGAACCTGATGCAGTGAAGGACTTTGGAATTCGAACTATCCAGCCGAGGGTCCAGACACATTTGAAGTCCCCCTGGCATGGTGGCACAGTGGTCAGCACTGTTGCCTCAGTGCCAGAGACCCAGGTGTGATTCCGACCTCGGTGACCGTCTGTGTGAAGTTTGCACCTTCTCCCAGTGTCTGCGAGGGTTTCCTCCAGGTGCTCTGATTCCCTCCCACAGTCCAAAGATGTGCAGCTTAGGTGGATTGGCCATGCTAAATTACCCCGAGTTAGGGTTATGCGGACAGGGTGGATGATTGGGCCTAGGTGGGGTGCTCTTTCAGGGGGTCAGTGCTGAATCAATGGGCCAAATGGCCTCCTTCTGTACTGTAGGGATTCTATGATTCCCATGATGAACTGATGCGAGTTGAATTCGCGAATAGAAGCCAGCACCTTCTTAGTGAATTCCAAGTCGTACCAATTCAGCACATAAACGTTAACCAAAACCACTGGCGTACCTGCCAACACCACACTAACTATGACATATCTCCCTCATGAGTCCGCCACAATGTTGACCGCAGAAAAAAGCCACCTTTTGTTCAACAACACAGCGGTCCCCCGTGAGCTGACATCAAAACCCGAGTGAAGCACTTACCCCACCCATCATTTCCGCAGTCTTGTTTGATCCCTAATTCTCAAATGGGTCTCCTGTAGAAAAGCTACATCAGCCGTAAAACTTTTCAAGTGGGCCTTTTAACTGGTCCATTCAACCCCCTTAAATTCCATGTGACCCACCTCCCGGGATCAGCCATATCTCCCCGTGAGGCAATCCGGCAGGGCCACAACCAGCACCAGCTCCAGGCCCACCCAAGATGGCCGCCATCATCCTCTTCAAGCCAGTTCAAAAACCAAGGAACCTGCACCGTCAGCAAACTATCCCTCCTCCCAACTCCTCCCCCTCCCCACTCAGCCCCAGCAACCCCCCCGCCCCCCACCCCCCCCCCCCCCCCCCCCCCCACCCCCGCCAGACACGTAGAACCAAAAAATCCCCCTCCCCAGCAAAACAAACACAAAAAATACCCAGGCTCGTTACCTTTAGAAACAAACCTGGAATGTACGGATCCTCATGGACAATGAGGCAACGGTGTTGTCTTCACACTTCACACACTTTGACCCGTTATCTTCAATCCCGTTTACCCAGCTGCCTTTACTCATGAGACAAACAAAGGACAAGAGTGGATTTGTTGTACAACCTGATTTTATTACTGAATCCGATGATTCAAACTCTATTTACACAACAACACTAAATTCTTAAATTAACTTCTGAATGCCATGGTCTACCTGAGACTCAGATACTAGGTGGGCACTTCAACTTGGTCAGGCTACTCCACTGTTTACGAACTCTTCGCTGAGCTCACTGATTCCGAAGGCCTTGCTTCTTGAACTCAGGGCCTTCTTCGCGAAAGGTAGGCCTCGCACGCCCTCGCCATGCATCGCCGTGTCTTCTCTTCATTCGGGGTGGAGCCATCGTTCGGGGTGGAGTCTTCACTCGGGGTGGAGTCTTCACTCGGGGTGGAGTGCTTGCTCGGGGTGTAATCTTCGCTCAGCGTGGTCTTCATTCAGGGTGGAGTCTTCACTCGGGGTGGAGTCTTCTCTTGGGGTGTAGTCTTGTTGCTAACCACCCTGTCCATACCTCTCATAATTTTGTAGACCTCAATCAGGTCCCCCCTCAACCTCCGTCTTTCCCACGAAAACAATCCTTATCTACTGAACCTTTCTTCATAGCTAGCACCCTCCATACCAGGCAACATCCTGGTGAACCTCCTCTACACCCTCTCTAAAGCATCCACATCCTTCTGGTAATGTGGCGACCAGAACTGCACGCAGTATTCCAAATGTGGCCTAACCAAAGTCCTATACAACTATAACATGACCTGATGACTCTTGTACTCAATACACCGTCCGATGAAGGCAAGCATGCTGTATGCCTTCTTGACCACTCTATCGGCCTGCGTTGCCACCTTCAGGGTACAATGGACCTGAACTCCCGGATCTCTCTGTACATCAATTTTCCCCAGGACTCTTCCATTGACCGTATAGTCCGCTCTTGAATTAGATCTTCCAAAATCACCTCGCATTTGCCTGGATTGAACTCCATCTGCCATTTCTCTGCCCAACTCTCCAATCTATCGATATTTTGCTGTATTCTCTGACAGTCCTTCTCACTATCTGCAACTCCACCAATCTTAGTATCATCTGCAAACTTGCTAATCAGACCAACTATACCTTCGTCCAGATCATTTATGTATATCACAAACTACAGTGGTCTGAGCACGGATCCCTGTGGAACACCACTAGTCACCTTTCTCCATTTAGAGACACTCCTTTCCACCACTACTCTGTCTCCTGTTGCCCAGCCAGTTCTTTATCCATCTAGCTGGTACACCCCGAACCTCATACGACTTTAGTTTTTCCATCAACCTGCCATGGGAAACTTTATCAAACGCCTTACTGAAGTCCATGTATATGACATCTACAGCCCTTCCCTCATCAATTAACTTTGTCACTTCCTCAAAGAATTCTATTAGGTTTGTAAGACATGACCTTCCCTGCACAAAACCATGCTGCCTATCACTGATAAGTCTATTTTCTTCCAAATGTGAATAGATCCTATCCCTCAGTATCTTCTCCAACAGTTTGCCTACCACTGACGTCAAGCTCACAGGTGTATTATTCTCTGGATTATCCCTGCTACCCTTTTTAAACAAAGGGACAACATTAGCAATTCTCCAGTCCTCCGGGACCTCACCCGTGCTCAAGGATGCTGCAAAGATATCTGTTAAGGCCCCAGCTATTTCGTCCCTCGCTTCCCTCAGTAACCTGGGATAGATCCCATCTGGACCTGGGGACTTGTCCACCTTAATGCCTTTTAGAATACCCAAAACTTCCCCTTTCCTTATGCCGACTTGACCTAGAGTATTTAAACATCCATCCCTAGCCTCAACATCCGTCATGTCCCTCTCCTTGGTGAATGCCGATGCAAAGCACTCATTAAGAATCTCACCCATTTCCTCTGACTCCACACATAAATTCCCTCTTTTGTCTTTGAGTGGGCCAATCCTTTCTCTAGTTACCCTCTTGCTCCTTATATACGAATCAAAGGCTTTGGGATTTTCCTTAACCCAGTTAGCCAAAGATATTTCATGACCCCTTTTAGCCCTCTTCATTGCACGTTTGAGATTTGTCCTACTTTCCTGCGATTCCTCCAAAGCTTCATCAGTTTTAAGTCGCCTAGATCTTATGTATGCTTCCTTTTTCATCTTAGCTAGTCTCACAATTCCACCCGTCATCCATGGTTCCCTAATCTTGCCATTTCTATCCCTCATTTTCACAGGGACATGTCTGTCCTGCACTCTAATCAACCTTTCCTTAAAAGACTCCTACATTTCAAATGTGGATTTACCCTTAAACAGCTGCTCCGAATCCACATTCCCTAGCTCCTGCCGTATTTTGTTATACTTGGCCTTTCCCCAATTTTGCACTCTTCCTTTAGGACCATTCTCGTCTTTCTCCATGAGTATTCTAAAACTTACGGAATTGTGATCACTCTTCCCAAAGTAATCACCGACTGAAACTTGAACTAACTGGCCGGGATCATTCTTCAATACCAGGTCCAGTATGGCCCCTTCCCGAGTTGGACTATTTACATACTGCTGTAAAAAACTCTCCTGGATGCTCCTTACAAATTCTGCTCCATCTACGCCTCCAACACTACATGAGTCCCATTCAATGTTGGGGAAGTTAAAATCTCCCATCACGACCACCCTATTGCTCCTATATTTTTCTATAATCTGTCTTCATATTTGTACCTCTACTTCACGCTTGCTTTTTGGAGGCCTGTAGTAAAGTCCAAACAATGTTACTGCACCCTTCCTATTTCTTAGCTCTACCCATATTGCCTCAGTGCTCGAATCCTCCATCGTGCCCTCCTTAATCACAGCTGTGATATCATCTCTGACCAGTAATGCAACTCCTCCACCCCTTTTACCTCCCTCTCTATCCCTCCTGAAGCATCTATACCCTGGGATATTTAGTTGCCAGTCTTGCCCTTCCCTCAACCAAGTCTAAGTCATACCAATAGCATCATATTCCCAGGTACTAATCCAAGCCCTAAGTTCATCTGCTTTACCTGCTACACTTCTCGCATTGAAACAAATGCACCTCAGACCACCTGTCCCTTTGCGTTCATCATCTCTTCCCTGTCTACTCTTTCCCTTAGTCACATTGAGTTTATTATCTAGTACCTTACTGGCTTTAGTTGCTGCCTCTTTACTGATCTCTAACTTCCTAATCTGGTTCCCATCCCCCTGCCACATTAGTTTAAAACCTCCCCAAGTGTTAGTAAAAGCACCCCCTAGGACATTGGTTCCAGTCCTGCCCAGGTGTAGACCATCCGATTTGTAATGGTCCCACCGCCCCCAGAACTGGTTCCAATGTCCCAAAAATATGAACCCCTTCCACCTGCACCATCTCTCAAGCCATGTATTCATTCTGACTATTCTTGAATTTCTACTCTGATTGTCTCGTGGCACTGGTAGCAATCCTGAGATTACTACCTTTGAGGTCCTACTTTTAAACTTATTTTCTAACTCCCGTAATTCTGATTGTAGGACCTCATCCTGTTTTTTTGCCTATATCGTTGGTGCCTATATGCACCACGACAACTGGCTGTTCACCCTCCCCCTTCACAATGTCCTGCAGCTGATCTGAGACATCCCTGACCCGTTCACCCGGGAGGCAACATACCATTCGGGAGTCTCGTTTTCGACTACAGAAACGCCTGTCTACTCCCCTTACGATTGAATCCCCGAGGACTATAGCACTGCCAGTCTTTTTCCCGCCCTTCTGTGCAGCAGAGCCAGCCACGGTGCCATGAGCCTGGCTACTACTGCCTTCCCCTGGTGAGTCATCTCCCCCAACAGTGTCCAAAGCGGTATACCTGTTTTGGAGGGAGATGACCGCAGGGGACACCTGCACGGCCTTCCTGCTCTTTCTCTGGCTTTTGGTCACCCATTCCCGGTCTCCCTCATCAATCCTAATCTGCGGTGTGACCAACTCACTGAACGTGCTATCTACGACCTCCTCAGCATCGCGGATGCTCCAAAGTGAGTCCATCCGCAGCTCCAGAACCGTCATACGGTCTAACAGGAGCTGCAGCTGGACACAGTTCCCACGCATGAAGGAGTCAAGGGCATCGGCCGCGTCCCTGCACTCCCACATTGTGCACGAGGAGCATAACACGGGTCTGGGATCTCCTGCCATTTTTACACTTTACCTTAACTGATTACAAATATAATATCAAATAATGAATAAATGAAAGGAATAAAGATATTACTTACCAATCACAATACTTACCAACATACGAAGAGTTAAATTTCTCCCAGCTACTGCCAATTGGAGCACTTTCCTTACCAGCCAATCAGGTCACTGCTTTGCTGTGATGTCACTCTTCAAGGTAAATTTTTAAAGAGGAAAACTTACCTTCCTGACACACACCTGGCCACTGCTCCGGCCGAAAATCTGAAGGCCGCTTCTCCGGCAGCTGTGACTCCGCCGCTCTCTTCGCACTCTTTAATCCTGTGTCCCCGGCGCTCTCCTCGCGCTCTTTCACTGTGTCCCCGCCGCTCTCCTCGCGCTCTTTCACTGTGTCCCCGCCGCTCTCCCCGCGCTCTTTTATCCTGTGCCCCCGCCGCTCTCCTGGCGCTCTTTCACTGTGTCCCCGCCGCTCTCCTCGTGCTCTTGCACTGTGTCCCCGACTCTCACCTCGCGCTCTTTCACTGTGTCCCTGCCGCTCTCCTCGCGCTCTTTCACTGTGTCCCTGCCGCTCTCCTGGCGCTCTTTCACTGTGTCCCCGTCGCTCTCCTCGTGCTCTTGCACTGTGTCCCCGACGCTCACCTCGCGCTCTTTCACTGTGTCCCCGCCACTCTCCTCGCGCTCTTTCACTGTGTCCCCGCCACTCTCCTCGCGCTCTTTTATCCTGTGCCCCCGCCGCTTTCCTCGCGCTCTTTCACTGTGTCCCCGCCACTCTCCTCGCGCTCTTTCACTGTGTCCCCGCCGCTCTCCTCGTGCTCTTGCACTGTGTCCCTGCCGCTCTCCTCGCGCTCTTTCACGGTGTCCCCGCCGCTCTCCTCGCGCTCTTTCACTGTGTCCCTGCCGCTATTTAAATGTGTCCCTGCCGCTCTCCTCGCGCTCTTTCACTGTGTCCCTGCCACTCTCCTCGCGTTCTTTCACTGTGTCCCTGCCGCTCTCCTCGCGCTCTTTCACTGTGTCCCTGCCGCTCTCCTCGCGTTCTTTCACTGTGTCCCTGCCGCTCTCCTCGCGCTCTTTCACTGTGTCCCCGCCGCTCTCCTCGCACTCTTTCACTGTGTCCCTGCCGCTCTCCTCGCGCTCTTTCACTGTGTCCCTGCCACTCTCCTCGCGTTCTTTCACTGTGTCCCTGCCGCTCTCCTCGCGCTCTTTCACTGTGTCCCTGCCGCTCTCCTCGCGTTCTTTCACTGTGTCCCTGCCGCTCTCCTCGCGCTCTTTCACTGTGTCCCTGCCGCTCTCCTCGCGCTCTTTCACGGTGTCCCCGCCGCTCGCCTCGCGCTCTTTCACTGTGTCCCCACCGCTCTCCTCGCGCTCTTTCACTGTGTCCCTGCCGCTCTCCTGGCGCTCTTTCACTGTGTCCCCGCCGCTCTCCTCGTGCTCTTGCACTGTGTCCCCGACGCTCACCTCGCGCTCTTTCACTGTGTCCCCGCCACTCTCCTCGCGCTCTTTCACTGTGTCCCCGCCACTCTCCTCGCGCTCTTTTATCCTGTGCCCCCGCCGCTTTCCTCGCGCTCTTTCACTGTGTCCCCGCCACTCTCCTCGCGCTCTTTCACTGTGTCCCCGCCGCTCTCCTCGTGCTCTTGCACTGTGTCCCTGCCGCTCTCCTCGCGCTCTTTCACTGTGTCCCCGCCGCTCTCCTCGCGCTCTTTCACTGTGTCCCTGCCGCTCTCCTCGCGTTCTTTCACTGTGTCCCTGCCGCTCTCCTCGCGCTCTTTCACTGTGTCCCCGCCGCTCTCCTCGCACTCTTTCACTGTGTCCCTGCCACTCTCCTCGCGTTCTTTCACTGTGTCCCTGCCGCTCTCCTCGCGCTCTTTCACTGTGTCCCTGCCGCTCTCCTCGCGTTCTTTCACTGTGTCCCTGCCGCTCTCCTCGCGCTCTTTCACTGTGTCCCTGCCGCTCTCCTCGCGCTCTTTCACTGTGTCCCCGCCGCTCGCCTCGCGCTCTTTCACTGTGTCCCCACCGCTCTCCTCGCGCTCTTTTCTCCTGTGTCCCTGCCGCTCTCCTCGCGCTCTTGCACTGTGTCTCCGCCGCTCTCCTGGCGCTCTGTGTCCCCGCCGCTCTCCTCGCGCTCTTTCACTTTGTTCCTGCAGCTCTCCTCGCGCTCTTTCACTGTGTCCCTGCCGCTCTCCTCGCGCTCTTTCACTGGGTCGCCGCTGCTCTCCTCGCGCTCTTTAATCCTGTGTCCCCGCTGCTCTCCCTGCGCTCTTTCACTGTGTCCCCGCCGCTCTCCTCGCGCTCTTTTATCCTGTGTCCCCGCCGCTCTTCTCACGCTCTTTCACTGTATCGGCGCCGCTCTCCTCGCGATCTTTTATCCTGTGTCCCTGCCGCTCTACTCGCGCTCTTTCACTGTGTCGCTGCCGCTCTCCTCGCGCTCTTTTATCCTGTGTCCCCGCCGCTCTTTCACTGTGTCCCCGCCGCTCTCCCCGCGCTCTTTTGTTCTATGTCCCTGCCGCTCTCCTCGCGCTCTTTCACTGTGTCCCCGCCGCTCTCCTCGCGCTCTTTCACTGAGTCCCCGCCGCTCTCCCTGCGCTCGTTTATCCTGTGTCCCCGCCGCTCTCCTCGCGCTCTTTCACTGTGTCCCCACCGCTCTCCTCGCGCTCTTTTCTCCTGTGTCCCTGCCGCTCGCCTCGCGCTCTTTCACTGTGTCTCCGCTGCTCTCCTGGTGCTCTTTCACTGTGTCCCCGCCACTCTCCTCGCGCTCTTTCACTTTGTTCCTGCAGCTCTCCTCGCGCTCTTTCACTGTGTCCCTGCCGCTCTCCTCGCGCTCTTTCACTGTGTCCCTGCCGCTCTCCTCGCGTTCTTTCACTGTGTCCCCGCCGCTCTCCTCGCACTCTTTCACTGAGTCTCCGCCGCTCTCCTCGGGGTGGAGTCTTCGCTCGGGGTGGAGTCTTCGCTCGGACTGGAAGTAAAGAAAAACAGTCTGTTCACTTCTATGCTGGACAGATGGTTAATAACTCAGTCTTCGTTAGACTGTATGTTGGTTAGCCGTGCCAAGTATTGGTCGGTTATGGGGATTGGCATCTAAAATGTTCTCTATTTTAGCCATGTACTGAGCAGAGGCCACATATCTTTTCAGTTCCCCTATCGGAGGTAGATGTTCCCCTTAAAGGCCTGGAGGTAGAGTGCCTCCTACATTAAAGGGCAATTGAGCGTGGCCAATCTGGTTCACTAATGTCCTTTAGGGAAGGAAGTCTGTCGTCCTTACCTGGTCTGGCCTACAATGTAGGGACACAGGGAAAGAGCGCGAGGAGAGCTGCAGGAACAAAGTGAAAGAGCGCGAGGAGAGCGGCGGGGACACAGTCTGGACTCCAGGTCCACGGCAATGTGGTTGACTATTAAAGTGTCCAACCTCGCGCATGGATGGGAAAGGACCCGAGGCATTTTCCTGAATTGTAGAGGAAAGGAGTCCTGGGCAATACTTACCCCTCAACCAATGTGGCCAGCTGTCAGTTGAGCTGGGGTCTTATCACATTGTTGTTTGCGATAGTATTCCATAGTATCCCTACAGTGCAGAAAGAGGCCATTTGGCCCATTGAATCAGCACCAACCCTTCGAAAGAGCACTCTGCGTAGATCCACTTCCCCACCCTTTCCCCGTAACCCCCCCGCATTAATCATGGTCAGTCCACCTAACCTGTACATCTTTGGACTGTGGGAGAAAACCGCAGCACCCGGAGGAAACCCACGCAGACACAGGGAGAAGGTGCAACTCCACACCGACAGTGACCCAAGGCCAGAATCCAGTCCGGGTCCCTGTGGCCTTGAGGCAATAGTGCTACCCACTGTGCCGCCGACATTTATAGATTTGAACCCGGGACCTCTCGCATTCTAACACACTGAAAACCCCTAAGCGAGAATCTTTCTGCAGACCCCGAGCTTTCTGTAAACAAATTGGCTGCTGCATTTCCTACATCAGTGCATGCCCTTCAAATGTGCTTCATTGTTTGTCAAGCAATTTGCAACATGGAGCAGGACGGAAAATAAACACATGTTCTTTCTCTCTCGGTGAGACACAGAAATTTGCAAGAAGTCCTTGAGGAGAGAAATTAACAGTGTCACAAATGGTGGTTTAATTTGACAGTCAATGTGCCTTTCAAAGTCCTCTCCCCCATTCATCCCTTTTGAAACACAGCAGGATGTGTGTGTGGGTGGGTGTCGGCGGACGTGTGATTTTCAGGTCCCGTCCTCTTTCAAAGACAGAAAAAGCTTTCAGGCCACAGCATCAGTCAGCAGAGTAAGAGACTGAGCAACACAGAGTCTGGACCAGTACTGGATTGGCGATTGGGAAGTAAATACTATTATTTCACAGCCAGGTAACACAGAGAGGGGAATTTTACAGCCTTTCCCTCAGTCTGCTGATGTGACTGCTGCACCTTCCTGTCATGTCAGGATCATAAAACTATGCCTTTTTGTTTTTAAACAGGTACCCAAGAAGTTAGAATTTGTACATCGCATTTAACATATGTTTCTGACATGCTTGAATGAAATCCACCTGCTCTGACAAGTAATTGCAGCTGTCAAGGGGTTTAAAGAAATAAAGTTACGTTGTAACTTTTGACTCTTCTCTTGAAGTTGGCGATAGTTACTGGGCTGCAGCAGCCTTTGCTTATCAGTGCCTTGCTTAACGTGTCAGCTGTGTCTCAGTTGGTAACACTCTCATCTCTTAGACACGTGGACGGGATTCTCCGTTGACCGACGTCGGGATCGGGAAAAGCAATTGGGTGGAGAATAGCGCGAGGCGAAAATCGTGGCCAGTGCCGGGCGTCCGACAGATTGCCATGCTCCGGGTCCTCGACAGTGGCATCAATGCATTCTACTCCGCACATAGAGTAAATGCCATTCGCATATCATTAGCGGGCCTGAGCCGGTGTTCTCTGGGGTGACCAGGATATGATCCGTGGGGTCGGGCTGACCCGCCACAGAACCAAGGCATCCAGGCACGGACCGCCATTTCCGCGGCCTGCAAGGCAGCCACCTTGCTGCGCACCCCACTGACCGCCCTCCATGGCCCGCGGTTGGGCAGAGTGACACCGGCCGTATGGGTGCTCCCAACACAACAGCACCCCCCCCACCCCCCGGCATACCACCCCCCACCCTACCACCCCGCACACCACCCCCACTCCACCAATTTGCACCCCGCAAGTTGTCCGCTACCCGCCGGCTGGGCATCACGCGGCCCACCCGAAGAGCAATGCCTGCAGTAATCCCATATATGGGCGCTGGATGGGAATCAGCAGAGGGTACAGCTGGCATGGATAGCTCCAGCCAATGGCACCCCTGGCAGCAGGGACGGGCGCCAGGGCCGACCAAAGACGGGGTTAGGGGTGCTGAGAGCAGAGTGCCGGGGGAATGGCCAGTTAGGGCATGGGGATGGGGGGAGGTGGGGGGCAGCAGCTGCAGTGCAGGCTGGGGTAACTGTGCAGCTGGTGTACCTGGTTGGGACGGGGGTACGCAACATGTTAACATGTCTGCCTTTCACCCACTGCAGACAATGGACTTTGGAATCCAACCACGAATGGTGGCCTTCATCCTGGCCGCCACAGCCATGGAGATGCTCTGAGGTTCCATGTGGGAGGAATCCGATGCGCTGTGGTGTTCCAGCACCTCCTCTGCGGGAGTCACCGGCACGGGCCCCATTATCTGCTCCTCGCCCGGGGTGCCCGATGGCCCTGGGCTACCGCGATGGGGGTTCAACCGGAGCAAACCCCGCCACATCGTTGCATGTGAGCTGGCCATTCCATCACATGGTCCCATCAACCCCTGGGGTGGCAGAAGTGCAGCCGGGGGAAGGGAGGAGTGGCGGGGAGTATGTGGTGGAGGTGGAGAGGGATGTGGGCGGGGCTCCCGGGCAGTGAGTGCTGACTGAAATGGGGTCCCTACTCCGTGGGATGGGGGTGGAACCAGAGCAAACCCCGAGGATCCCCCACCACCTGGCACTGCCAGTCCTGGAATCGTGCTCCCGTCTCGACCAGGGTCTCAATGCTCATGCCCATGGAGCACAGTGAGTGGACCACCTCCCTCTGGGCCAGTGCCACATCAGCCAGTGACTGTGCCACCACCCTCTGGGACAGTGCCACATCAGCCAGTGACTGTGCCACCTCCCTCTGGGCCAGTGCCACATCAGCCAGTTACTGTGCCACCTCCCTCTGGGACAGTGCCACATCAGCCAGTAACTGTGCCACCTCCCTCTGGGACCGTGCCACATTAGCCAGTGACTGTGCCACCACCCTCTGGGACAGGAGCACATCAGCCAGTGACTGTGCCACCTCCCTCTGGGACAGGAGCACATGAGCCAGTGACTGTGCCTCCTCCTTCTGGGACAGGAGCACATGAGCCAGTGACTGTGCCACCTCCCTCCGGGTCTGTGTCACATCAGCCAGTGACTGTGCCACCACCCTCTGGGTCTGTGTCACATCAGCCAGTGACTGTGCCACCTCCCTCTGCGTCTGTGTCACATCAGCCAGTGACTGTGCCACCTCCCTCTGGGTCAGTGCCACATCAGCCAGTGACTGTGCCACCTCCCTCTGGGTCTGTGTCACATCAGCCACCGACTGTGCCACCTCCCTCTGGGACATAGCCACATCAGACAGTGACTGTGCCACCTCCCTCTGGGACCGTGCCACATTAGCCAGTGACTGTGCCACCACCCTCTGGGACAGGAGCACATCAGCCAGTGACTGTGGCTCCTCCTTCTGGGACAGTAACTGTGCCACCTCCCTCTGGGTCAGTGCCACATCAGCCAGTGACTGTGCCACCTCCCTCTGGGACAGTGCCACATCAGCCAGTGACTGTGCCACCACGCCAGCGACTGTGCCACCTCCCTCTGGGTCTGTGTCACATCAGCCAGTGACTGTGCCACCTCCCTCTGGGTCTGTGTCACATCAGCCAGCGACTGTGCCACCTCCCTCTGGGACATAGCCACATCAGACAGTGACTGTGCCACCTCCCTCTGGGACCGTGCCACATTAGCCAGTGACTGTGCCACCACCCTCTGGGACAGGAGCACATGAGCCAGTGACTGTGGCTCCTCCTTCTGGGACATAGCCACATCAGACAGTGACTGTGCCACCTCCCTCTGGGTCTGTGTCACATCAGCCAGTGACTGTGCCACCTCCCTCTGGGACAGTGCCACATCAGCCAGTGACTGTGCCACCACGCCAGCGACTGTGCCACCTCCCTCTGGGTCTGTGTCACATCAGCCAGTGACTGTGCCACCTCCCTCTCGGTCTCTGTCACATCAGCCAGTGACGGTGCCACCACCCTCTGGGTCTGTGTCATATCAGCCAGTGACTGTGCCACCTCCCTCTGGGACAGTGTCACATCAACCAGCGACTGTGCCACCTCCCTCTGGGTCAGTGTCACATCAGCCAGTGACTGTGCCACCTCCCTCTGCGTCTGTGTCACATGAGCCAGTGACTGTGCCTCCTCCTTCTGGGACAGTGACTGTGCCACCTCCATCTGGGTCTGTGTCACATCAGCCAGCGACTGTGCCACCTTCCTCTGGGTCAGTGCCACATCAGCCAGTGACTGTGCCACCTCCCTCTGGGACAGTGCCACATCAGCCAGTGACTGTGCCACCACCCTCTGCGTCTGTGTCACATCAGCCAGTGACTGTGCCACCTCCCTCTGGGTCAGTGCCACATCAGCCAGTGACTGTGCCACCTCCCTCTGGGTCTGTGTCACATCAGCCAGTGACTGTGCCACCTCCCTCTCGGTCTCTGTCACATCAGCCAGTGACTAAACCACCTCCCTCTGGGACAGTGTCACATCAGCCAGCGACTGTGCCACCTCCCTCTGGGTCAGTGCCACATCAGCCAGTGACTGTGCCACCTCCCTCTGGGACAGTGCCACATCAGACAGTGACTGTGCCTCCTCCCTCTGGGTCTGTGTCACATCAGCCAGTGACTAAACCACCTCCCTCTGGGACAGTGTCACATCAGCCAGCGACTGTGCCACCTCCCTCTGGGTCAGTGCCACATCAGGAGTGACTGTGCCACCTCCCTCTGGGACAGTGCCACATCAGCCAGTGACTGTGCCACCTCCCTCTGGGACAGTGTCACATCAGCCAGTGACTGTGCCACCTCCCTCTGGGGTAGTGTCACATCAGCCAGTGACTGTGTCTCCACCCTCTGCATCTATGTCACATCAGCCAGCGACTGTGCCACCATCCTCTGGGTCTGTGTCACATCAGCCAGTGACTGTGCCACCTCCCTCTGGGACAGTGTCACATCAACCATCGACTGTGCCACCTCCCTCTGGATCAGTGTCACATCAGCCAGTGACTGTGCCACCTCCCTCAGGGACAGTGTCACATCAGCCAGCGACTGTGCCACCTCCCTCTGGGTCTGTGTCACATCAGCCAGTGACTGTGCCACCTCCCTCTGGGACAGTGCCACATCAGCCAGTGACTGTGCCTCCTCCCTCTGGGACAGTGTCACATCAGCCAGCGACTGTGCCACCTCCCTCTGTGTCTGTGACACATCAGCCAGTGACTGTGCCACCTCCCTCTGGGTCTGTGTCACATCAGCCAGTGACTGTGCCACCACCCTCTGGGTCTGTGTCACATCAGCCAGTGACTGTGCCACCTCCCTCTGGGACAGTGCCACATCAGCCAGTGACTGTGCCACCTCCCTCTGGGGCAGTGCCACATCAGCCAGTGACTGTGCCACCTCCCTCAGGGACAGTGTCACATCAGCCAGCGACTGTGCCACCTCCCTCTGGGTCAATGTCACATCAGCCAGTGACTGTGCCACCTCCCTCTGGGACAGTGTCACATCAGCCAGCGACTGTGCCACCTCCCTCTGGGTCAGTGCCACATCAGCCAGTGACTGTGCCACCTCCCTCTGGGACAGTGCCACATCAGCCAGTGACTGTGCCTCCTTCCTCTGGGACATTGTCACATCAGCAAGCGACTGTGCCACCTCCCTCTGGGTCTGTGTCACATCAGCCAGTGACTGTGCCACCTCCCTCTGGGTCTGTGTCACATCAGCCAGTGACTGTGCCACCTCCCTCTGGGTCTGTGTCACATCAGCCAGTGACTGTGCCACCACCCTCTGGGTCTGTGTCACATCAGCCAGTGACTGTGCCACCTCCCTCTGGGACAGTGTCACATCAACCAGCGACTGTGCCACCTCCCTCTGGGTCAGTGTCACATCAGCCAGTGACTGTGCCACCTCCCTCAGGGACAGTGTCACATCAGCCAGCGACTGTGCCACCTCCCTCTGGGTCAGTGTCACATCAGCCAGTGACTGTGCCACCTCCCTCTGGGACAGTGCCACATCAGACAGTGACTGTGCCTCCTCCCTCTGGGTCTGTGTCACATCAGCCAGTGACTAAACCACCTCCCTCTGGGACAGTGTCACATCAGCCAGCGACTGTGCCACCTCCCTCTGGGTCAGTGCCACATCAGCCAGTGACTGTGCCACCTCCCTCTGGGACAGTGCCACATCAGCCAGTGACTGTGTCTCCACCCTCTGCATCTATGTCACATCAGCCAGTGACTGTGCCACCTCCCTCTGGGTCTGTGTCACATCAGCCAGTGACTGTGCCACCTCCCTCTGGGACAGTGTCACATCAACCATCGACTGTGCCACCTCCCTCTGGGTCTGTGTCACATCAGCCAGTGACTGTGCCACCTCCCTCTGGGACAGTGCCACATCAGCCAGTGACTGTGCCTCCTCCCTCTGGGACAGTGTCACATCAGCCAGCGACTGTGCCACCTCCCTCTGGGTCTGTGACACATCAGCCAGTGACTGTGCCACCTCCCTCTGGGTCTGTGTCACATCAGCCAGTGACTGTGCCACCTCCCTCTGGGACAGTGTCACATCAACCATCGACTGTGCCACCTCCCTCTGGGTCTGTGTCACATCAGCCAGTGACTGTGCCACCTCCCTCTGGGACAGTGCCACATCAGCCAGTGACTGTGCCTCCTCCCTCTGGGACAGTGTCACATCAGCCAGCGACTGTGCCACCTCCCTCTGGGTCTGTGACACATCAGCCAGTGACTGTGCCACCTCCCTCTGGGTCTGTGTCACATCAGCCAGTGACTGTGCCACCTCCCTCTGTGCGTGGCTCAGGTCAGCCAGAATCCAGGAAAAATCCACTGATGCCCTCAGCCATGACCCATTGTTACTGCACGGTAGCACAGTGGTTAGCACTGTTGCTTCACAGCTCCAGGGTCCCAGATTCGATTCCCGGCTTGGGTCACTGTCTGTGTGGAGCCCGCACATTCTTCCCGTGTTTGCATGGGTTTCCTCCGGGTGCTCCGGTTTCCTCCCACAGTCCAAAGACGTGCAGGTTAGATGGATTGGCCGTGATAAATTGCCCTTACTGACCAAAAAAGGAAAGGTGGGGTTACTAGCAGAGGGTGGCGGTGTGGGTTTAAGTCAGGTGCAGTTTCCAAGGGCCGGTGCAGACTCGAAGGGCCGGATGGCCCCTTTCTGCACTGTAAATTCTATGATATGACTGGATCAAGCTCTGGAGAGCCGCTGCAATATCCAGGTGGCCCTGGTACGTGACATCTGTGGCGAGAGAACAGAGCTAACGTTTCGAGTCAGGGTGACTCTTTATTCAAACATTGACCAAGTCATCCAGACTCGAAATGCAGGTGACCAAAAGCTTGGGCAAAGAGAAAGGTTTAAAGACTGAATGGAAGGAGGGCAGAGTTGAAGAGGTGTCGGCAGGGAATTCCAGAGCTCGAGGCCTCAGCAACCGAAGGCACAGCTCCCAATGGCAGAGTGATTAAAATTGGGAATTCACACGAGGCTGAAATTAGAGGAGCACAGATATCTCGGAGGGTTGTGGAGTCGGAGAAGATTACAAAGAAACGAAGGGGTGAGCTCATGAAAGGATTTAAAGACAAGGGAGAGATTATTAAAATCAGGGTGTTGCTTGACTGGGAACTGTGGTGTTCTTTGTGTTGCTTATTTCAGGATGTTTGGCGTAGTGTTCACAAAGACCACAAAATATCTTGAACTTAAACAAAGCTATAAATTATTAACACTACTAACTTGGGTTTGACACGTACTCCTAAAAGAATACACAGTTGATTAATAACATTTAACTACATTCATCTACAGCTAATCTTAATTCTGATATAAACTATGATCTGCTCCCACTTACGCTCTCTATACTGTGACTGACGAGCTGATCCTGCACACTCTCTCCCCAAGGCTTAGCAACACTGCCTACACAGTTGTAACTGTAGCTCCCTCTAGTGACTGCTCAAACACTTCATTAACCCTTGCAGTTTTTAGTTATATTAATACCCATGATGTGGAGATGCCGTTGTTGGACTGGGGTGGGTACATTAAGAAGTCTTACAATACCAAGTTAAAGTCCAACAGGTTTGTTTCGAATCACTAGCTTTCAGTGATGTTAGTGCTCATCGTAATGTTTTATTTTCACACGGGGGTTCACAGTGAATCGCAGGAGCTGGCCAGCACTTAACTGATGAAGGAGCTGCACTCCTAAAGCTAGTGATTCGAACCAAACCTGTGAGCTCATGCGCCGCCCGGCAAAGTCAGTTTCGCGGCAGGTAGCGGGGCACCAAAGGCCTTTCCCGCCAGCTGGCGGGGCGGAAATCATTCCGGCTCGGGCCTAGCCCTTCAAGGTGAGGGCTCGGCCCCTCAAGATGCGGAGACTTCCGCGATACCGGACTGATTTGCGCCGTTTTTCGCGCCGGTCGGCGGATATCGCGCCGATATCGAAGAATCCCGCCCCATGATCCCCAAATATTCTGACCCGACAACCACCGCCCACAAAACTTTTCCAGGACCAAGAAACCAATTCTGGAATACATCTGGAGGACTGCGAAGAAAAAGAAAATTCCTTTGCCCTCGGCCTCTCAAACCGTCATGGGTCTACCCCACCTATCCGCTCCATAAACCCCCACATTTCCTTCACAGCCTCCAAATTTTCCAAATGTTCCTGCTCCGATGTCCCTGTAATCAAAACATTGCCTAAGTAGACAGCGACACGCGGTAAACCTCTCAAGATGCCCTCCATGATGCGTTGAAAAATAGCGCAGGCAGAGGATACCCCAAAGGGCAACCGTGTATATTCATACAGGCCCCGTTGTGTATTAATAGTTACATATGGACGGGGGGGCAGGGTCCAGCTCCAACTGTAGGTAGGCGTGACTCATATCTAATTTTGTGAACGAGACTCGGCCTGCAAGCTTCACGTAAAGATCCTCTATGCGAGGCATTGGATATCGGTCGAGCCGGGAAGCCGTAAGTTTATAGCCGTAAGTTCACTGGAAGATTATAGTCGCCGCACAAGCGAACTGTGGCATCTGGCATCATTACAGGTACAATTGGCGCTGCCCAGTCAGCGAAACGGACGGGCCTGATAATACCCAAGGACTCCAAACGAGTGAGCTCCCCTTCTACCTTTTCGAGCAAGGCGTAAGGTACCGGGCGCGCCGGGAAATAGCGCGGCGTGGCTCCTGGTTCGACTTGGCTACGGGCTACGGCCCCTTTTATTTTCCCCAAACCGGGCTGGATTACATCTGGGTACCGTCCTTGTACCTCCGTCAACCCTCCAGAACCTGTTTGGAGGATGTGCTACCACTGCAGCCACAAATGGCGCAACCAGTTCCGACCCAACAGGCTGGGCCCATGGCCGCGCACCACGATAAGTGGGAAACACCCCTCCTGGCGTCCATAAACAACAGGAGTCATCGTAGTTCCTGCATTGCCCAATGGTTCCCCCGTGTAGATGGCCAACCTGGCCTGTGAGTCGGTTAATGTAAGGGTCTGTATACCCTGCTTGATGTGGTCGAATGTCCTCTGGGCGATCGCGGAGACCGCTGCGCCAGTGTAAAACTCCATCTCAAGCGGGTGACCATTGACCAGTACTGTCACCTTGGTGGGGGCCACACGGGGAGCTGCCACACAATGCAGCTGCAGGCAGTCGTCCTCCGTCTCCACATCCTCGGTAGTAGTCACCCCAGGTTCATCCAAATGGAAGGTACAGCCCCTGGCTGGCCCCAGTTTCTGTCGGAACGATGGCGCCTCTGACACTCCCAGGACCGGCGTGCACAATGGGGTCGGCACCCACAAGTCCGACACTGACATGGCTCCTCATCCATTGGTTCTGGCGTTGATCCGGACGCCGCCCCCCCCAAGGTACCGCAGGAGTGCGGGGGGACGTTTTCGGACAGAAGGGGTTGCACCCCAAGGCGTGCACCTCCATTCCCTGCAGCTCCTGCACTCCACATTCTGCGCTCTCTTGGGACAATACTATTTGAATAGCCTGTTGAAAAGTCAATGTTGGCTCAGCTGACAACTTTCTCTGGGCGGCCGCATTGTTAATACCGCAAACTAAACGGTCGGGTAACATTTCTGACAAGGTCTCACCATAGTCACAGTATTCCGCAATCCTGTGTAGCCTGGATAGAAACTCTGCAAGGGATTCTCCTGGGGTCCTCTCAGCAGTACTGAACCGGTAACGCTGGACTATCGTGGACGAGCTTGGGTTAAAATAAGTTCACTAAGTTCACAAGTTCATCAAACGTCTTGGTGTCCGGCGCAGCTGGGTACATAAGGCTCCTAATCACCCCAAACGTATGCGGGCCGCAGGCAGTGAGCAAAATGACCACCTGGCGCTCGTTTTCAGTGATGTTTGCCCGGAAATAGTAACGCATCCGTTGTGCGTACTGGTTCCAGCTTTCCAGCGCAGCATCAAAAACATCCAAACATCGATACAGAGGCGTGGTGTAACAGAAAACAAACTTCCAACCTGTATCCAACAAAAATCCAGGGAGGTGGCTTCAGCAGTGTAGACAGCTATCCACTTTAACCCTCGTCACCAGTTTTGTGAGGCCACGAAGAATCCAGCACGAGTTGAAGGATAGAAAGAAATACCATTTATTTACAATAACATATATATATACAACAGCAGCAGCAACTCCCTTGCTGCTCACTCCTCTCGAGCTGGTTCCAAACTGGCCAGCTCTATTTATGCAGGGCATTTGCTAATGATTTCTCCGCCCTCCTCATTGGGGAATCTTATACTCCCAAAGGATTATGGGATTGCCATTAGTCCCCAGCCAGAGGTATGCAGGCAGGTTATAACATTTATGTTGACACACTTTCCACCTGTGTAACTCCCCACAAGGCAAAAAGGACCAAAACTATTCCACCTCAAGCAGGAATCATCTCATGTGCGACCACCCACTCCATGGCCATCTCCGGAAGTCCAACATCTCCTAATCTCACCCAAGTCTAAATCTCACTGTCTCGCTCTCTTATTTTCTTCTTTTCTCTTTGACAAGGCGGAGTTCAAATCGCTCCTTTAGTGGTCATACTTTGTCCAATAATTGTCCCATGAAGCACCTTGGGACTTATTATGTTACAGGTGTATAAGTTATTGATGTTAATGTACCACCAAGGACAGTGGTGATGATGAAGATTGGAAATTAGATCTGTATTGTGTTAAAACTTTTGAGCAATGATTTGATATGCAATTAATGATTTGCTCCCATCACGCGTACATCCAAAATTATTAAATGTTTTAAAGATGTAAACTTGTTGTGTTTAGGTGTTTGTGTTTTTATATACACATATATATATATATATAGATGTGTGTGTGCAGGGAGTAACTGCTTTAACAATGGGGTACACTGTGGATTGTTTGGGGTTAAATGTTGCCACAACCCAGAAACTGGAGCAGTGGCTGATTCCGTGAGCACACGGTATTTTTACATTTAATTTTCCAAATGAGTTGAAATCCACGTAAAGAATTTCGACTCACTTTGCAGGAGTTCTTAAACGTTCTCAGATTCCAGCACATCCTCCCCGTGTTTGTGTGGGGTTCGCCCCCACAACCAAAAGATGTGCAAGCTGGGTGGATTGGCAACGCTAAATTGCCCCTTAATTAGAAAAAATGAGTTGGGTACTCTAAATTCAGTTTAAAAAATCTTCACTCATAATGCTTTCCCTGAGCGTTTTGCATTTCGAACCCAGGCCTGGTTCTCCAAATGACACTTTTAAACAAAGCTTCTGTTCCACTTTTAACAGTGAACCCAGTCCTGGATTTCACACCAACTCCTTTCGGATTTCTTTGTCTCGACATCTGTGCAAACTACTCACTATTGTTTTAACTCTTGATTCCCAGACTGTATGAAAATGCCATTAGACATTTGTTTCACCTTTGAACGCGAATGTTCCACATTAAATCTGTTTACTGCAATTGTCTCTTTAACTCAGAACACTTTGTTTACTCTTCCTTGAATTCTTTTGAACAATACCTTGGTCTCCAATCCCTTAGCTCTAGTCGTCTTTCTGTCTCCATTCCCTGGTTTTCTGGACTGAAACTTGTACTTCGGGAAGTATGCCTCTGTACAGCTCCTGTCCTGTCCAGTCTTTCTTCTGGCAGAGTTAAGAGATGTTCAATCCCCCGAACAGACCATTACCTGGTGAGGTTAACCAACATAAAGTCTTAGAAAGACAACACATTTATTTATTAACCACCTGTCCGGTATAGAAGTGAACAGTCTGTCTTTCTTTATTTGAGTTTGTCTGAAAATTTCTAAACTGGGCTCCAGAGGGTTTAAAATTCATGTCTGTGTTAATCGCTAACCATTAACATTGGGTTCAGAGGCAAGGATTTAATATGAATAATCTCAAAAATCTGACATCTAAATATATCGATATATAAGATTGACTCCATCACTTATTTTATGTATGATGGCTTTGGTTATTGTGGGTTTCAATTAACTTTGAACCGGGAGTTAAGCAGCTACCATAGCTCTGGCCATGGCTCATCCTGTCTCTCTTAGTGAGTCTGTCTTTTGCCAGATTTCCAGGCTCCAAATGTTATCCAGTGACTCTGCTGACAGAGTGTGGGGATCTCAGGCCAGGCAGGGTCAGTTTCGCCTGCTATAATCATCCAAACAATGTAGGGGTTCTCTACCTCCCTCACTGTAGGGGGCCGAATGGTAACCTTCTGCACTGTCTGATTCTATATTCTACGGAATGGCAGAGCAGTCTTGAAGGACCACATGGTCTACTTCTGCTCCTATTTTTTATAATGTGGAGATGCCGATGTTGGACTGGTGTGAGCACAGTAAGAAGTCTTACAACTCCAGGTTAAAGTCCAACAGGTTTGTTTCGATGTCACTAGCTTTCAGAGCGCTGCTCCTTCCTCAGGTGAATGAAGAGGTATGCTCCAGAAACATATATATAGACAAATTCAAAGACGCCAGACAATGCTTGGAATGTGAGCAATAGCAGGTGATTAAATCTTTACAGATCCAGAGATGGGGTAACCCCAGGTTAAAGAGGTGTGAATTGTATCAAGCCAGGACAGTTGGTAGGATTTCGCAGGCCAGTTGGTGGGGGATGAATGTAATGCGACATGAATCCCAGGTCCCGGTTGAGGCCCGGAATTTGGCTATAAGTTTCTGCTCGGCGATTCTGCGTTGTCGCGCGTCCTGAAGGCCGCCTTGCAGAACGCTTACCTGGAGATCAGAGGCTGAATGCCCTTGACTGCTGAAGTGTTCCCCGACTGGAAGGGAACATCCCTGCCTGGTGATTGTCGCACGATGTCCGTTCATTCGTTGTCGCAGCGTCTGCATGGTCTCGCCAATGTACCACGCTTCGGGACATCCTTTCCTGCAGCGATTGAGGTAGACAACATTGGCCGAGTCCCATGTCAGGGCAGGGTAGAGTTCATTCAAACATATCAGAAACATTGGCTTTCGAATATCACACGTGACCACCGAAGAATATCTGCCACCTGCAATTGAGACTGGTGGGCAGTTAATCCACCTTCCCGTCACCTGGGTTTATTCCACCTGATCACAAGACTGGTCCAGCTGGATGGATTATCTCAATGGGGCATTGGCAGTCCCGATTTAACGGGTTATTTTAACACAAACACTTACAATTCTAACGCGACCACTGGCAATGGTTGCAACTCTCTCCCACCTGCTCCTTTCCGCCCAGCAACAGCCTCACCTTCAAATACATCACTGCCGCGCTCCCCTGTACCATTTCTGTCATCGGGATTATTGGCAATGCGACTTTGCTGAGGATCACCACAAGGTACATCCACTTCCCTCGAGCCCGCATTCCCCACCTTCAGCTCTCCCAGACGATCAATCGCCGCATTCACCTCACTCCTGATCAATTCTCTCATCCCTTGCCAGCTGGAACCATTGCCGGCTGGAAACAGTGACCCGGATCCGAAAGCTTACTTTGAAGGAAGGTCTGCTTAACAATAACCATCTGAAACAAAGTCTTACTTATTATTTTCAACCCTCCCCTCTCCTCAGTGATCGTCTGTCTTGTGTGCGTGTGTAGAAGGTGGGGGAACGTTAAAGTGGGAATGAGGAATTCGGTAACAGTTCACCAGTTGTGTTTGCTGCATATTTCATTGCATAGTTCTTGTTATAAATAAGAAATAATTGTGGTTAATTTTACAAACCTAGTGACTGTAATGATGGGGCATCAAAGGGCCAAAGACTTTGGGTATTTTTCCAAGAATATTTGATTAATTCAATTGTGTTGCAACTCGAGTCAAGTGGGGACCTCGTCCTAGCCCAGCATGTTATAACAATACAGAGTAAAGATTCCTCGACACTGTCCTATCAAACACTGCTGGTCAGGTACAGCACAGGGTTAGATACAGAATAAAGCTCCTTCTACACTGTCCTATCAAACACTCCCAGGACAGGTACAACACGGGGTCAGATACAGAGTAAAGCTCCCTCTACACTGTCCCCATCAAACACTCCCAGGACAGGTACAGCATGGGGTTAGAGACAGAGTAAAGCTCCCTCTGCACTATCCTATCAAACACTTCCAGGACAGGTACAGCACGGAGTTAGATACAGAATAAAGCTCCCTCTGCACTGTCCTATCAAACACTCCCAGGACAGGTACAGCACAGGGTTAGAGACAGAGTAAATCTCCCCATACACTGTCCCTACCAAACACTCCCAGGACAAGTACGGCACGGGGTTTGATACAGAGTAAAGCTCACTCTGCACTGTCCTATCAAACACTCCCAGGGCTGGTACACCATCGGAGTTTGATACAGAGAAAAGATCCCTCTACATTGTCCCCATCAAACACTCCTGAGACAGATACAGCACGGGGTTAGATACTGAGTAAAGCTCACTCTGCACTGTCCTATCAAACACTCCCAGGGCAGGTATATATATCATCGGGGTTAGATACACAGTAAAGCTCCATCTACACTGTCCGCATCAAACACTCCCAGGAAAGGTACAACACTGGGTTAGATACCGGGTAAAGCTCCCTCTGCACTGTCCTATCAAACACTTCCAAGACAGGTACAGCAATGTGTTAGATAAACAGTAAAGCTCCCTCTGAACTGTCCCATCGATATGGGTTGAACTGTCCCATCGATATGGGTTGAACTGTCCCATCGATATGGGTTAACTACAGCCTCTGACAAGTGCTACTTTTTTTCCATTTTTCATGCTGGTTACATGTGAGGTGTCACCTGTTTGATTGAGAATTTAGTATTATGGATTTAATAATAATGATAATCACTTATTGTCACAAGTAGGCTTCAATGAAGTTACTGTGAAAAGCCCCTAGTCGCCACATTCCGGCGCTGTCCAGGGAGGCTGGAACGGGAATTGAACCCACGCTGCTAGCCTTGTTCTGCATTACAAGCCAGCTGTCTTAATCCTAAAGCTGGTTTAGCACAGTGGGTTATGTGCTGTGCGCTCGCAGTTGCCAGGGAATTATTACTGACATTGGAGTTGAATATTGTCGACGTTTAGCAATCACAAAGCAGCGATCACACGGTGGTGACCATGATGGGGTTCATAAGGATATCTAAAGCTTAACGCAGGCAGGAAAGGTGGTCATTCTAGGTGGCTCAACTGCGCCCTCCAATGGTCAGTTACAGATTAGCAATGTGGTTCAATTTGCCTTGAATAAGGTTTGTCGGCATTCATGCCCAAAGAGAGTGGGGACAGGCTAAAATCTGTCTGCTTGTCATCTCTATGGTTGTCTGTGTTGTGTTCTCTATTTTGCCTCACCTGGATAGCTCGGATGCGTAGTGTTGAATAAAGAACACAAAGCTTTGTTAAGAAGCAAAACTATAAATTTATTATACTACTAACTAAGGTTCGATCACATTCCTAAAGTAGGTTTCTCTATTAATCTATACTATCTCTAACTAGCAGATTTTCTCAAGTAAACTGCTCTCTCGCTCTCGTGCCTCACTATCTTATGCCGCTCTCTCCTAACTCCCAGAATCCCTGAAGTCACATGATACATATGTGACTGTTCTCTGAGGGCGGCATGTGGCGCAGTGGTTAGCGCCGGTGCTAAGGCGCTGAGGACCCGGGTTCGAATCCCGGCCCTGGGTCACTGTCCGTGTGCAGTGTTCACGTTCTCCCTGTGCCTGCGTGGGTTTCACCCCCACAACCCAAAGATGTACAGGGTAGGTGAATTGGCCACGCTAAATTGCCCCTTAATTGGGAAAAAAATAATTGTGTACTCTGAAAAAATGACTGTTCTATGGTTCCCTCTAGTGGTAAGAAGCATTATCATTAACTTGTTAATACTTTACATCCCAGTCAATATACATATCATTACAGTCTGCAATGATTATTTCTGTCTGTCCCCGTCCGTCTATTATCCACTGGCTTTCGGATTAGGGGCAAAATTCTCCTACCCGCCGCATTTCTGCCCCGACCGGCCGGCGGGAGTCTCCGTAACACCGGCTGGTCAATGGGGTTTCCCATTGTGGGGCAGCCCCATGCCGTCGGGAAACCCCCGGGCGCCGGCAAAACGGAGACTCCCGCCGGCGGAGAATGACGCCCAAGGTGTTAATCCAAGGCCCTGTCTGCCTTCTCAGAACATAAAAGATCTCATGGTCAAGATCAGTGGGAGAGGTACTGATTTGCATATTTTTTACTCCTTTAACTACCCGGACGCTGGATTCACCCATTGCCGAGGAGTCAATGGCCGCACCTGCAAAACATCACCAGGGCGCCATTTGGTGCTGGTCTCTACACCATGGACCAGGCTCAACAGCACGTAGGGGGTCTTACAGACCATTAGAGACCCCTGGGTGGTCGAGGACAGGGCTTCATTGTGCCCTGGCACCTTGGCACTGGGTCCAATATGATAGCAAGATTGCAAAGAGACTGGCTTAGTCTGCTACCAAAGAAAAAATGCTGGAAAATCTTGGCAGGTCTGGCAGCATCTGTAGGGATAGAAAAGAGCTAACGTGCCAAGTCCAGGGGTGGGATTCTCTGCAATTGGCGCGATGTCCGCCGACCGGCGCCAAAAACGGCACGAATCAGTTCGGCATCGCGCCGCCCCAAAGGTGCGGAATTCTCCGCACCTTGAGGGGCTAGGCCCGCGCCGGACTGATTTCCGCCCCGCCAGCTGGGGGGGGAAAGGGGGAAGCAAAGAGGATAACGGGCAAGGAAAAGTGGAACAGATTGGGGTGTAAATATCTATAAAGAAAGACAAGAGAGAGAAAAATGGTAAAAGACAGTTAAAATGAAATGGGATGGAAACAAAAGGGTCGAGGTTGGGTCGAGCTAATCATCTGAAGTTGTTGAATTCGATGTTGAGACCGGAAGGGGTGTGCCTAACCGGAAGATGAGATATTGTTCCTCCAGTTTGCGTTGAGCTGGTTTAGCACAGGGCTAAATCGCTGGCTTTGAAAGCAGACCAAGGCAGGCCAGCAGCACGGTTCAATTCCCATATCAGCCTCCCCGACCAGGCGCCGGAATGTGGCAACTAGGAGCTTTTCACAGTAACTTCATTGAAGCCTACTTGTGACAATAAGCGATTTTCATTTCATTTCATTCATTTCAACATTGCAGCAGGCCAAGGACAGATATATGGGCATGGGAGCAAGGTCTTTTGTTAAAATGGCAAGCAACAGGAAGGTCAGGGTCCTGAATGCGCACAGGCCGAAGGTGCTCAGCAAAGCGATCACCCATTCTGCGTTTGGTCTCTCCGATATGGGCAGCACGGTAGCATTGTGGATAGCACAATTGCTTCACAGCTCCAGGGTCCCAGATTCGATTCCGGCTTGGGTCACTGTCTGTGCGGAGTCTGCACGTTCTCCCCGTGTGTGCGTGGGTTTCCTCCGGATGCTCCGGTTTCCTCCCACAGTCCAAAGATGTGCAGGTTAGGTGGATTGGCCATGATAAATTGCCCTTAGTGTCCAAAATTGCCCTTAGTGTTGGGTGGGGTTACTGGGTTATGGGGATAGGGTGTGGAGGTGTTGACCTTGGGTAGGGTGCTCTTTCCAAGAGCCGGTGCAGACTCGATGGGCCGAATGGCCTTCTTCTGCACTGTAAATTCATTCTACGATCACCTATGATCATCTGGAGACCACATTGGGAGCAGCAAATGCAATAGATCAGATTGGAAGAGGTGTAAGTGAAACGCTGGTTTAGTCGGTTGCCTGGGAGACGGATGGAATTGATTGCCAGGCATATGATTTGGCAGTAATGCGGCGTTTGATTCAACAGTGTAATGTGTTAATTTTCAGGCCGGGAAACCACAATGGTGATGTTAATGCTCATCGTAATGTTCTATTTTCACACAATTCTTGTTGGTGAATCGCAGGAGCTGGCCAGCACGGACAGGTGAGCAATCATCACACTTTCTATTTTATGTGAGGGTTTTAACGAACAACTTGCAATTGTGTAGAACCTTCAATGCATTAAAACCACACCATGGCGCATCACAGGAGTGTTAACAGATAAAGTTTAACACTGTGTCCCATAGGAAGTATTAGCACCATTGAACAAAGGGTTGGTCAATGAGGGAGGCTTTAAGAAGTGACTGGAAGGATGACTTTAAAACTTTGATGTGGAGATGCCGGCGTTGGACTGGGGTGAGCACAGTAAGAAGTCTTACAACACCAGGTTAAAGTCCCACAGGTTTGTTTCAAACACTAGCTTTCGGACCACTGCTCCTTCCTCAGGTGAATCCTCAGGTTAAAAACTTTAAACAGTGGCTTTAAAGAGCGACTAGAGAGATTCAACTCTTAGGCTGGCAGGAACGGGTGCAGGTTGGGTGGAAACCCGACTCAAAAACTTTTCCACGTCTCAGGTGAGAAATGGGGGTGGGGCTGCCTCACTCTGAACGCCCCATCAGAGTTGGGGCGCCCTCTCCTCCGGGATGTTAGATCTCTGGAGCTCCCTCACCCCTCGTCTACACCCCAACGCCACCATTGCCCCCTCCTGGCCCATAGGGCTTGCCATACAGTCCCGTCCCTGGGCCTCCTGGGACTTAGGTTCCCAAAGACGTCAGGACTCAGTTCCAGCCACAACACTGCAGTACTGCTTCCAGCCACTGCAACGCTGTGCCTGGCCAATCGGATTGGCTGACAGCTTTCACAGGCAGGACTTCATTCCAAGAGCGGACTAAAGATTTGCCCACCGTGAATTAATGCTCATTGACTCCAACTTCAGCACAGATGCTCCAGACTCCAAAACATTGGAGGAGTTGGTGGAGTTGTGAAGGGTCATTACCACCTGAACCCTGAACAATAATGTAGCTTTAACAAAGAACAAAGTAAAGTACAGCACAGGAACAGGCCTTTCGGCCCTCCAAGCCTGCGCTGACCATGCTCTGTCTGAACTAAAATCTTCTACACTTCCGGGGTCAGTATCCCTCTATTCCTATCCTATTCATGTATTTGTCAAGATGCCCCTTAAATGTCACTATCGTCCCTGCTTCCACCACCTTCTCCGGCAGCGAGTTCCAGGCACCCACTACCCGCGGTGTAAAAAACGTGCCTCGTACATCTCCTCTAAATCTTGCCCCTCGCACCTTAAACCTATGCCCCCTAGTAACTGACCCCTCTACCCTGAGAAAAAGTCTGACTATCCACTCTGTCTATGCCCCTCAATTTTGTAGACCTCTATCAGGTCGCCCTCAACCTCAGTCTTTCTGGTGAGAACAAACAGAGTTTATTCAACCTCTCCTCAGAGCGAATGCCCTCCATACCAGGCAACATCCTGGTAAATCTCTTCTGCACCCTCTCTAAAGCCTCAACATCCTTCTGGTAGTGTGGCGACCAGAATTGAACACTATACTCCAAGTATGGCCTAACTAAGGTTCTATACAGCTACAAAATGACTTGACAATTTTTATACTCAATGCCCCAGTCTCACAGCCTTCAACACGTCATTGATGACGATGAACATCTTGCCAAGGTCATCCCCACACCCCCACTACTTGCCTTCAAACAACCGCGCAATCTCAAACGAACCATTGTTTGCAGCAAACTACCCAGTCTTCAGAACAGTGACCACGACACCACACAACCCTGCCATGGCAATCTCTGCAAGACGTGCCAGATCATCGACATGGATACCACTATTACACGTGAGAACAGCACCCACCAGGTACGCGGTACATACTCGTGCGACTCGGCCAATGTTGTCTACCTCATACGCTGCAGGAAAGGATGTCCCGAAGCGTGGTACATTGGCTAGACCATGCAGACGCTGCGACAACGAATGAACGGCCATCGCGCAACAATCACCAGGCAGGAATGTTCCCTTCCAGTCGGGGAACACTTCAGCAGTCAAGGGCATTCAGCCTCTGATCTCCGGGTAAGCGTTCTCCAAGGCGGCCTTCAGGACGCGCGACAACGCAGAATCGCCGAGCAGAAACTTATAGCCAAGTTCCGCACACATGAGTGCGGCCTCAACCGGGACCTGGGATTCATGTCGCATTACATTCATCCCCCACCATCTGGCCTGCAAAATCCTACCAACTGTCCTGGCTTGATACAATTCACACCTCTTTAACCTGGGGTTACCCCATCTCTGGATCTGTAAAGATTTAATCACCTGCTAATGGTCGCATTCCTAGCATTGTTTGGCATCTTTGAATTTGTCTATATATGTGTTTCTGGAACATACCTCGTCATTCACCGGAGGAAGGAGCAGCGCTCCGAAAGCTAGTGACATCGAAACAAACCTGTTGGACTTTAACCTGGTGTTAAGACTTCGTACTGTGCTCACCCCAGTCCAACGCCGGCATCTCCACATCCAGTCAATGAAGGCAAGCATGCCATATGCCTTCTTGACTACCTTCTCCACCTGTGTTGCCCCTTTCAGTGACTTGTGGACCTGTACACCTAGATCTCGCTGACTGTCAATACACTTGAGGGTTCTACCATTCACTATATATTCCCTACCTGTATTAGACCTTCCAAAATGCATTACCTCACATTTGTCCGGATTAAACTCCATCTGCCATCTCCCTGCCCAAGTCTCCAAACAATCTAAATCCTGCTGTATCCTCTGTCAGTCCTCATCGCTATCCGCAATTCCACCAACCTTTGTGTCGTCTGCAAACTTACTAATCAGACCAGTTACATTTTCCTCCAAATCATTTATATATACTACAAAGAGCAAAGGTCCCAGCACTGATCCCTGCAGAACACCACTAGTCACAGCCCTCCAATCAGAAAAGCACCCTTCCATTGCCACTCTCTGCCTTCTATGACCTAGCCAGTTCCGTATCCATCTTGCCAGCTCACCTCTGATCCCATGACTTCACGTTTTGTACCAGTCTGCCATGAGGGACCTTGTCAACAGCCTTACTGAAGTCCACATAGACAACATCCACTGCTCTACCGGCATCAACCATCTTTGTGACCTCCTCGAAAAACTCTATCAAGTTAGTGAGACACGACCTTCCCTTCACAAAACCGTCCTTTCGCTAATACGTCCACTTGCTTCCAAATGGGAGTAGATCATGTCTCGAAGAATTCTCTCCAGTAATTTCCTTACCACTGACGTAAGGCTCACCAGCCTGTAGTTCCCTGGATTATCCTTGCTACCCTTCTTAAACAAAGGAACAACATTGGCCAGTCTCCAGTCCTCCGGGACATCACCTGAGGATCCAAAGGTTTCTGTCAAGGCTTCAGCAATTTCCTCTCTAGCCTCCTTTAGTATTCTGGGGTAGATCCCAGCAGGCCCTGGGGACTTATCCACCATAATATTTTTCAAGACGCCCAACACCTCGTCTTTTTGGATCACAATGTGACCCAGGCTATCTACACACCCTTCTCCAGGCTCAACATCCACCAATTCCTTCTCTTTTGGTGGATACTGATGCAAAGTATTCATTTAGTACCTCGCCCATTTCCTCTGGCTCCACATATAGATTCCCTCCCCTGTCCCTCAGTGGGCCAACCCTTTCCCTGGCTACCCTCTTGCTTTATATGTACGTGTAAAAAGCCTTGGGATTTTCCTTAACCCTATTTGCCAATGATTTTTCGTGACCCCTTTTAGCCCTCCTGACTCCTTGCTTAAGTTCCTTCCTACTTTCCTTAAATTCCACACAGGCTTCAGTTGTTCCCAGCCTTCTAGCCTCCTTTTTCTTTTTGACGAGACCTACAATATCTCTCGTTATCCTAGTTTCCTGAAATTTGCCATATTTTTCCTCTTCCTAACAGGAACATGCCAGTCCTGAATTCCTTTCAACTGACATTTAGAATTTGAATTTGATGACAAGAGCCCCAGGGCAGATGACACGACATTCGTGGTGCCTCAACCAAACGGCTGAACAATGCCAGTTCACATTTGTACTTAATGACTAGTTGAGAGACAGCCTGGTATGTGGTGTTACCGACATGGCCATACAATATTGTTTTAGTGGAGACAAAGATTACCTTAAAGAAGGCATTAGAGGTTGCCCAGGAATGGAAAGCACTGAAAGGGACACAATGGAGTTGCAGAGCATGTGGGCAGGTGAGGTGCATCAGGTTTGGTGGGAAGCTGCCAGCAGTCGTGGCGCCAGAGATGGTGGCGGAGACCATGGAACAGAGAGGCTCAGAGCAAAAAGGTATAGGGAATTTGGTCCACGAGCCAGGGGCTATGAAGATGCTGCCGGTGTAGGGACGATTGCCCCAGGAGAGATGAAAGTTCAGGGAAGCTACATGTTATGCCTGCAACAGAAGGGGGCCCAATAGAAGGAAAGACAAAGCCCACAGGGGGCTTGTAAAAAAAGCACCAACTCCAGTACCCAGTGTCGAGAATAATCCAGAAGATGAAGCTGAGCTAAACAGTTTAAACAATATCAAAGTTGTCAAGATGCTGCCAATTACGATCGTGTTGATAGTAAATGGTCAGCCACTTAGAATGGAGATGGAGGTGGACACAGGGGCTTCTAGTTGTGGAGGAGCAACTGTATCATTATCTGCAAGGTGAGGTCCAGCTCCTGAAGCTAAGAAGCACGTCGGCCAGGCGAGCCACGTTTCCTGGAGAGGTTTTAATAATCCTGGAAATGACCACAATACCTGTAAGCTACTTGGACCACTCAGCTCAACTGACCCCAATAGCCGTTGGGGGGGGGGAAAGAGAGAGGGGGGGGGGGAAAGAGAGAGGGGAGGGGGGGGGGGGTTACCAAGCGCCAAGTCCGACTGGCTGGGATTGGTTTCTCCCAATTCAATTAAATTGGCTGGAGATCTTTCATATTAACCAAGGAGGCCTGTGTGATATCTTAAAGAAATATCAGGAGGTTCCAGAACAAATTAGGCAGGGTACAGAGCCGTAAAGCAAAGATTGTGGATCCGGAGGCCAGGCCCAAGTTTTTCAGAGTTCGACCCGTCCCCTATGCCTTAAACGAGAAGGTCCAGTCTGAACTAAAGCAACTAGAATTAGGTGCCATCAAACCTGTACAGTCCTTGGAGTGGGCAACTCCAATCGAGCCTGTGGTGAAGCCAGATGGAATCATCAGAATATGTGGGGTCTGGCTGTAATATTCGGAGTCAAGAAGTTCTGCCATTACATCTATGGATGACATTTCATAGTCATTACCGGACAAACCCCCGTTGGGATTATTGAGGGAGAATAAGGCCATTCACCCTCCAGCTTCAGCTAGGGTCCAACACTGGGTTCTATTGTTAGCAGCTTAAGAGTTCATTTCAACATTGGCCGAGAACCCACATTTCCCATGCAAACACTTTTGAGCTGTCTTCCCCTACCTCAGAGTGTATTGCCTTCGCTGGTACCAAAGGAGATCGTTCTTGCCATGCACTTCCTGAATACATTCTCAGTGTTGGTAAGGCAGATCAAGCTTTGAACCCAAAAGGACTTCTAAATACCTCAAATCAACCAAATGGTCCTTCACGGCTGGCATTATGACAACAGGGCTGAATAGCTGCAGCCCTTTCAGATAAGAAAGGTTGAGCTCAGTCGAAAGGTGGTGTATTATTAATGGAGAGCTACGGTTGTCGTTCCCACCCCTGCGAGGAAGCTATTGTTACAGGAGCTACGCTGCGCCCATCCGGGAATGACAGAAACAAAGGCACTTGCACGCAGTTACGTGTGGAGGTCCGGGATGGCCATCCACCGAGAGAATCTGGCCAAACAACGTGGCCAGTGGCACATGCAGCAACACTTGCTATCTGCAGCTCTCATGCACTCTTGGGAGTGGCCAGGTCGCCACTGGGTGATGTTTTGTTATGTTTCCTTTGTAACATAAGCAGCTTCCTTGTGTTGCATTTGTCAAGGAAGGTCGAGACGTGTAAATAACTTCAACTCATTTATTTACACTATGTACACTTTTAGAACTTGAGTTCGACACTACTGCTAATCCTATTGTAGCTACCTAACTGACTAACCATCTGCTGTCTTCCATGTGGTGGGTGTGATAATGAATCAACCCTGTGCCTCTCCTCACTGACTGTTTCCACTGGCCAAAGGGGGCTGATCATGTGTGTGGTGTCCTTTATGTATGGGTTGGTGTAATGCACCCCTGTGGTCGTGTCACCTCCTTGTATAACGTGAATGTCCATTGGTCGAGTGTGTGTGTGTGATGTTTCTGGTGCTCTCTCTAGTGTCTGTCTAGCTTACATGTATTTACAGTGATGCACATCACCACAGGTGAGACTACACGTCAACATCGCTGGCCCATTTATGGGCTCCATGTTTTTGCTTATCATTGATGCTCATTCCAAATGGTTGGACGTACACGAAATGAAGTCCACAATTTCATCAGCAACGGTAGAGAAATTGCGACAGACATTCACCGCCACGGGTTGCCCAAGGTTCTGGTCTCAGATAACAGGACTGCTTTCACAAGTGAATAATTTCAACATTTTACGAGGACCAATGGCATCCAACATATTCAAATTGCTCCCAAACATCCTGGTTCACATCAAGGCTGAGAGAGCCGTTCAAACGTTCAAGGCCGCCATGAAAAAGCAATCAAACACTTTGAGCCGACTTCCCCTCTTTGCAACTCAGACTGGTCCAGTTCCTACTCCTGTATCGTACACACCCCACCACAGGACACTGCCCCTGCCCAGCTGCTAATGGGCAGAAGCATTAGAGCGCGATTGGACCTTATATTTCCAAATTTGCAGGGAGGGTGGAGCCTAAGCAGAACAAACAAAAAAGACACCACAGGGGAAGTAGGAAAACTACATGTATGGATGCATCATCACCTAGAGAGTCAGCCCGTTGTGAGCCAAACACCAGTATTGCTGCAGCACACGTCTCTCTCAAAAGGATTAAGAAGTCTTCTGACCGACTGACCCGAGAAGAGACTTTTGAGAGACACTTGTATATTTTTGTAAATAGTTCATTACTTGAGAATGTTCATCAGAGACTCATAGGGGGAGAGTTGTTGCAGCGTGCCCCGTTCAGGGGGCAAGTTCCCAGAGAGTCATGTGGTCCAATTGGCCAATGGGGCAAGATCGCGCAAATCCTGGGTGCGGAGTACGGGTTTCCCGCCAGTTGCGAGTTCGGAGTCTCGGAACACGGTAGTTCTTATCTCCTCTCAATTTCTTACTTTAATAAATCGTTCATTCGTTAATCCACCTGGTGGTCGCCCATTTGTCAGGCTATTACACTCGCTGAGCGCTCACCGTCCTTAAAATGTTACCCCATGTATTGGAAGTCACATGGGAATTCCCATTACCGTACGTTGGCTCCTTTTCAAGCAATGTCTTGATTATTAAATTTTCATCCTTGTTTTCAAAGCCCTCCGTGGCCTTGCCTCCTCCCATCTCTGTAACCTCCTTCAGTCCTACAACCCTCCGAAAGATCTGAATCACCTATTTCTGCATCCCTGATGTTAATTGCTCCTCCATTGGTGACCGTGCCTTCTGTTGCCTGGGCCCGAAGCTTGGGGACTCCCTTCCTGAAGCTCTCTGTCTTAACCTCTCATTTAAGATTCTCCCAGCAAACCTACCTTTTTCACCAAGATTTGATCATCTGCCTCTAATATCTCCTCATGTGATTCAGGGTCATATTTTGTTTTATAACCCTTCCGTGAAGCACCTGGGGATGTTTTATTCTGTTAAAGGTGCTACATAAATATAAGTTGTTGTTGAGTGCGATGGGCGGTTCAAATTTTTTCCCCTCTTTCGTTTTCCTCTGTCCTTCCCGCAGGAATCCGTCTCCATCTCCTGCTCTCTTGACAAACCTTCAAATGTTGCAAGGTGCCGGTGTGGAGCTGTTGGACAGAGGTAAAGAATGTCCTGAAATTCCCCCATCGTCCCTGCTGGAGATTCCCTGGATGTTAAAGCAGTGGACGCTGAGGAAAGCATCAATGACAGGTATTCAATGGGAATTATTCAAATTTTGAAGAGTTTTTACACAGTAAATAAGCTGAAGCTATTTCCACTGAGAGGGATTGGTAACCAGGGGGCACAGAGTTGTGACAATTGATTAAAGGCCCAGAGGGAGGGAATAAGGGGAATCTCTTTTGCGCAGTAATACGTTATGATCTGGAATGAACAGTCGTGAGAGGGTGATCCAAGTCGATTCACAAGTAACTTTCAAAAAGGAATTGGGTAAATATTTCCAAAGGGAAAAAAGTCGCTTGAATATTGCTGAAAAGAGAGATGTTGCTGAAGCTTTTCATCTTGCACTCATCCGGTCAAATGCAAGAATGCTAATTTTCAAACAATCACAACCATTTATGTGACAGGAGAATAGTGCTGATTGCTCGGCAAGTTGACCCTGATTGGCCAAACTGTTGCCATGGAGAAAGCAACCGGAAATATAGGCTCCCCAAGCTCCAGGTAGTTCAAAAATGGCACAATGCTTGGATAGATTTTTTTGCTTGTGAATGAATTCCTACAGAGGGGTCTGTTCTCTGCAAGAAAAGGAATATGTTCAAGTCTTGCACCTCCTTTGAATTACCTCGGAGATTGGGGAGCCGAAAGTTCCTCATGCAATCTCTATGGCAATGCCATGACGAATTAGATTACCAACCAATCAACACCCTTTACTCCTGCAGCATAAATTGTGGTGATCGTTTCAAATTTGCCATTCTTGAATTTGCCCTGATGAGGTCACGATGAGCTGAATGGATTCCTTCTATGCTGTAGGATTCCTTATAAACCACTGACGGACTGTTTATTTGTTTCAATTTTAATTCCAGCACCATGCTCAAAGATCAAGACAAGTGGCAACACAAAAATGCACCTAGCACTTGTAGTCATCCACCTGTACACTGCGTAGACTGGGCGGTAAGTTATTCAGGACAGGCAACAGTAGCAGACTTGACGAAAAACCCTTCAGTCCAACTGACGACCCGTATGGCTTCGGCAAGAGAAAACGCAGAAGTCTGGATTCCCTCCTGGGCAGTTCCACCAGGCTCCACAGGGGTGGGCAGTGAAGGCCAGGGATCAACCTACACCCCTACCCCCCCACCCCCCCCCACCGCCACCTACCCCGCAAGGCTCACCCAGCCTCACAAAACTGGACCCATCATGACAGTACATACACTGCACTCACTGCCAGAAACTCTGGCGGAGGTGAGAAAGCAAATTTAACACCAAAGACGCAATAAAACATTTGTTTCGCTCAATGTAACGCCAGATGCGCCCCCCCCCCCTCCTTGCATAGGGTTGAACGAAGAAATAGGCTGCCCCGCCTCAAAACCTTAAACAGATTGAGTCATAACGTTCCTAGTGAAGAACGAGGCCATTTGGCCCATCGAGTCTGCACAGACCCTATGAAAGATACCCTACCTAGGCCACCTCCCCGCCCCCCCACCTAACTGCACATCTTTGGACTGTGGGAGGGAACGGGACCACCCGGAGGAAACCCACGCAGACATGGCGAGAAAGTGCAAACTCCACACAGACATCTCAGATTGTGAAACCAAAATACATAATCTATCAAATCACCCACTCTGTGATCTTACTCTATAAATAAAAGCAAATTACTGCGGATACTGCAATCTGAAACCAAAGAGAAAATACTGGCAGCATCTGTAGGGAGAGAAAAGAGCTAACGTTTCGAGTCCAGGTGACCCTGACAGAGTGATGGTGCATCGCAGTCGCTTAGCTCTTGCTTGCCTTCATACTGCCTGTAAAGTCCAGTGTATTAATCACACCCTCTGACATGGAACTCCAGATATTGTGATGTGTACACTGGTGCGCATGTCGGAATGCTTTCACTCCCGTATGAACATGTAGAACATAGAACATTACAGCGCAGTACAGGCCCTTCAGCCCTCGATGTTGCGCCGAACTGTGAAACCACTCTAAAGCCCATCTACACTATTCCCTTACCATCCATGTCTATCCAATGACCATTTGAACGCCCTTAGTGTTGGAGAGTCCACTACTGTTGCAGGCAGGGCATTCCACGCCCTTACTACGCTGAGTAAAGAACCTACCTCTGACATCTGTCCTATATCTATCGCCCCTCAATTTAAAGCTATGTCCCCTCGTGCTAGACATCACCAACCGAGGAAAAAGGATCTCACTGTCCATCCTATCCAATCCTCTGATCATCTTGTATGCCTCAATTAAGTCACCTCTTAACCTTCTCTCTAACGAAAACAGCCTTAAGTCCCTCAGCCTTTCCTCATAAGATCTTCCCTCCATGCCAGGCAACATTCTGGGGTAAATCTCCTCTGCACCCTTTCCAATGCTTCCACATCCTTCCTATAATGCAGCGACCAGAATTGCACGCAATACTCCAAATGCGGCCGCACCAGAGTTTTGTGCAGCTGCAACATGACCTCATGGCTCCGAAACTCAATCCCTCCACCAATAAAAGCTAACACACCGTACACCTTAACAACCCTCTCAACCTGGGTGGCAACTTTCAGGGATCTATGTACATGGACACCGAGATCTCTCTGCTCATCCACACTGCCAAGAATCTTACCATTAGCCCAGTACTCTGTCTTCCTGTTATTCCTTCCAAAATGAATCACCTCACACTTTTCTGCATTAAACTCCATTTGCCACCTCTCAGCCCAGCGCTGCAGCTTATCTATGTCCCTCTGTAACTTGTAACATCCTTCCGCACTGTCCAAAACTCCACCGACTTTAGTGTCAACTGCAAATTTACTCACCCATCCTTCTACGCCCTCCTCCAGGTCATTTATAAAAATGACAAACAGCAGTGGCCCCAAAACAGATCCTTGTGGTACACCACTAGTAACTGGACTCCAATCTGAACATTTCCCATCAACCACCACCCTTTGTCTTCTTCCAGCTAGCCAATTTCTGATCCAAACTGCTAAATCACCCTGAATCCCATGCCTCCGTATTTTCTGCAGTAGCCTACCGTGGGGAACCTTATCAAACGCTTTACTGAAATCCATATATACCACATCAACTGCTTTACCCTCATCCACCTGTTTGGTCACCTTCTCAAAGAACTCCATAAGGTTTGTGAGGCACGACCTACCCTTCAAAAAACCGTGTTGACTATCTCTAATCAAATTATTCCTTTCCAGATGATTATACATCCCATCTCTTATAAACCTTTCCAAGATTTTGCCCACAACAGAAGTAAGGCTCACTGGGTTGTCTCTACTCCCCTTCTTGAACAAGGGGACAACATTTGCTATCCTCCAGTCTTCTGGCACTATTCCTGTTGACAAAGATGACTTAAAGATCAAATCCAAAGGCTCAGCAATCTCCTCCCTAGCTTCCCAGAGAATGCTAGGATAAATCCCATCCAGCCCAGGGGACTTATCTATTTTCACACTTTCCAGAATTGCTAACACCTCTTCCTTATGAACCTCAAGCCCTTCTAGTCTAGTAGCCTGAATCTCAGTATTCTCCTCGACAACATTGTCTTTTTCCTGTGTGAATACGGATGAAAAATATTCATTTAGCACCTCTCCTATCTCGTCGGACTCCATGCACAACTTCCCACTACTGTCCTTGACTGGCCCTACTCTTACCCTAGTCATTCTTTTATTCCTGACATATCTATAGAAAGCTTTAGGGTTATCCTTGATCCTACCTGCCAAAAACTTCTCATGTTCCCTCCTGGCTCTTCTTAGCTCTCTCTTTAGGTCCTTCCTAGTTAACTTGTAACTCTCGAGTGCCCTAACTGAACCTTCATGTCTCATCTTTACATAAGCCTCCTTCTTCTTGACAAGTGTTTCGACTGCTTTAGTAAACCACAGTTCCCTTGCTCGACCACTTCCTCCCTGCCTGACAGGTACATACTTATCAAGGACACGCAGTAGCAGTTCCTTGAACAAGCTCCACATTTCCATTGTGCCCATCCCCTGCAGTTTTCCTCTCCACCCGATGCATCCCTAAGTCTTGCCTCATCGCATCATAATTGCCTTTCCCCAGATATAACTCTTGCCCTGCGGTATATACCTATCCCTTTCCATCACTAAAGTAAATGTAATTGAATTGTGGCCACTATCACCAAAGTGCTCACCTACCTCCAAATCTAACACCTGTCCTGGTTCATTACCCATTACCAAATCCAATATGGCCTCGCCTCTCGTTGGCCTATCTACATACTGTGTCAGGAAACCCTCCTGCACACTTCAGACAAAAACAGACCCATCTAAAGTACTCGAACTATCGCGTTTAAAGTCCCCCATAACAACTACCCTGTTGCTTTCGCTCCTATCCAGAATCATCTTTGCAATCCTTTCCTCTACATCTCTGGAACTTTTCGGAGGCCTAACCTCTCCTTTCCTGTTTCTAACCTCAGCCCATACTACCTCAGTAGACGAGGCCTCATCAAACGTCCTTTCTGCCACCGTAATACTGTCCTTGACTAACAATGCCACCATTCCCCCTCTTTTACCACCTTCCCTGAGCTTACTGAAATATCTAAATCCCGGCACCTACAACAACCATTCCTGTCCCTGCTCTATCCATGTCTCCGAAATGGCCACAACATCGATGTCCCAGGTACCAACCCATGCCGCAAGTTCACCCACCTTATTCCGGATGCTCCTGGCATTGAAGAAGACACTTTAAACCACCTTCCTGCCCGCCAGTACACGCCTGCAACTTTGAAACCTTACTCATGACCTCATTACTCTCAACCTCCTGTATACTGGAGCTACAATTCAGGTTCCCAAGCCCCTGCTGATCTAGTTTAAACCCTCCCGAAGAGCATTAGCAAATTTCCCCCCCAAGGATATTGGTACCTCTCTGGTCCAGGTGTAGACCATCCCATTTGTAGAGGTCCTACCGACCCCAGAATGAGCCCCAATTATCCAGAAATCTGAAACCCTCCCTCCTGCACCATCCCTGTAGCCACGTGTTCAGCTGCTCTCTCTCCCTATTCCTCGTCTCGCTAGCACGTGGCACGGGTAACAACCCAGAGATAATAACTCTGTTTGTTCTCGATCTAAGTTTCCACCCTAGCTCCCTGAATTCCTGCCTTACATCCCTATCCCTTTTCCTACCTATGTCGTTGGTACCTATGTGGACCACGACTTGGGGCTGCTCCCCCTCCCCCTTAAGGATCCCAAAAACACGATCCAAGATATCACGCACCCTGGCACCTGGGAGGCAACACCAACCGCGAGTCTCTCTTGTTCCCACAGAATCTCCTATCTATCCCCCGAACGATGGAGTCTCCAATGACTAATGCTCTACTCCTCTCCCTCCTTCCCTTCTGAGCAACAGGGACAGACTCTGTATGGTCACAGGACTCTCTGAATCCCACACTTGTCCCCAACTTTGTATACCCCCCTTGAGCCCAATTCTCTGAATCCCCCAGTTTGTTCCCGATTCTCTGTACCCACCCCCTTGTCGCCGACGCTCTGTATCCACCGCATTGTCCTCGACTCTCTGCATCCACTTGTCCCCGACTCTCTGTATCCACCTCCTTGTCCCCGACTCTCTATATCCCTCTCTTGTCCCGGACTCTTGTCATGTGAGAGAACCTTTTATAAATGGGTGTTTACAAATGCGTATGTATATAAATATCTGTAGTGAGAGTACCTGTAAGAAATGGGTGTTTGCTACTGCAGTAATGTCAGAGAGTGGGTGGAGCTGGGCTGTCTGTCAGCTTTTTACTTTTGCTTTAGGCTTTTTGCTGCAGGGTGGGTTTGGTTTCATTATAGTTTTGGAAAAGCTGAAATCACAGCAGGATGTGTGTGAATCTCTGCAAGCTTATGAATGTTCATTTGGGATTTTCAAAGTGGTAACTGTTCTCAATAGTGTATTTAAACCTGATCTTGGTGTTAAAAGGGTCATTTTGTCTACTCAATGTTGTTTGGGAATTTATTAAAGATTACTTAATGTTGTATTCTTTGGGGGTTGTATTTGAATTAATGGTTGCTAAGAAGTTCACTGTATGTTTTAAAAAGGTTAACTTGAGTTCATAGAATAAACATGGTTTTGCTTTAAAAAATACTTTTCCATTTCTGCTGTACCACACCTGTAGAGTGGGCTGTGTGCTCCCCATGCCACAATCTATTAAAAGTTGTGGGTCAGGTGAACACCATGATACACTTTGGGGTTCTCTAAACCTTGGCCATAAAACTCTCTATGTCCCTGACTCTCTATATCCCTCTCGTCCCTGACTCTCTATGTCCCTCTCTTGTCCCCGATTCTCTATGTCCCTCTCTTGTCCCCGACTCTCTATGTCCCTCTCTTGTCCCCGACTCTCTATGTCCCTCTCTTGTCCCCGACTCTCTATGTCCCTCTCTTGTCCCCGACTCTCTATGTCCCTCTCTTGTCCCCGACTCTATATGTCCCTCTCTTGTCCCTGACTCTATATGTCCCTCTCTTGTCCCTGACTCTCTATGTCCCTCTCTTGTCCCGGACTCTCTGTATCCCTGACTCTCCATATCTCTCTCTTAGAATCATAGAAGTTTACAGCATGGAAACAGGCCCTTCGGCCCACCTCTACTACTACCTCTGGCAGCACATTCCAGACACTCACTACCCTCTGAGTGAAAAAATTGCCCCACTGGGCCCTTCTGAATCTCTCCCCTCTCACCTTAAACCTATGCCCTCTAGTTTTAGACTCCCCTACCTTTGGGAAAAGATATTGACTATCTACCCTTGTCCCTGACTCTTGTCATGTGAGAGTACCTTTTATAAATGGGTGTTTATAAATGCGTATGTATGTAAATAACTGTATTGAGTGTACCTGTAAGAAATGGGTGTTTGCTACTGCAGAGAAAACAGAGAAGAAAACATTTATTTCTCCTTCTGCAGTCCAAAAGCAGTCAAACTGAAACCTAAAGAAAAAACATCTCAGCTGACAGCCGCAGCCCAATGTGCTACAAGTTGTAATGATATGTATATTGACTGGGATGTAGAGTTAACAAGTTAATATAATGCTTCTTACCACTAGAGGGAACCATAGAACAGTCATATTATTTGACTTTGAGGATCCTGGGAGTCATGGGTTAGGATAGAGCTGGATAAGATAGTGAGGCACGAGAGCAGTTGTACTTGACAAAGTCTGCTAGTTAGAGATAGTATAGTTTAATCGAGACACCCTCTACTTTAGGAATGTGATCGAATCTTAGTAGTGTGATAAATGTATAGTTTTGTCTATAAACCAAGCTTTGTGTTCTTTATTCAACACTACGCATCCGAGCTATCCAGGTCAGGCAAAGTAGAGAACACAACACAAGTCACATAAGAGACTCAACCCTTCTTGAAGGGACACTCACATGACAGGAGACCAAGTCTGGAATATGAATATCCAAGTGTACTCAGTGTATCGGAAAGATAAACTGAAAGGAAAAAGAGGTGGTGTAGCATTGCTGGTGAGGAAAGGGATCAGTGCTGGAATGAGAAATGATATAAGCACTGGGGATCAAGATGTGGAACCAGTTTGGGTAGAAATAAGGAAAAGCAAAGGGAAGAAGTCCTTGGTAGGGCACAGTATAAATTCTGGGGGCTTGTAAGAAAGATATAATTATGCAATAAAAGCAATAATTGTGGGTGATTTTAATATGCACATAGACTGGATGAACCAAATTGGCAAGGGTCACCTAACAATCTGTTGTAGAGCCAACCAGGGAGCAGACTACTCTGGATTTGGTTTTGTGTAATGCAGAAGGATTAATTGATGACCCCAAAGTTAAGGATCCTCTAGGGAACAGTAGCCATGGTACAGTAGAATTCAAAATGCAGTTTGGGGGTGAGAATGTGGAGTCCCACATTAGTGTTCTGGAATTAATCAAAGGTAATTACATAGGCATGAGGACAGATTTGGCCCGAGTGGGCAGGAAGGCTTAAAGGTAGGACAGCTGACGAACAGTGCCAGATGTTTAAGGAGATGCTCAGTTGCTCGCCACTAACATATATTCCAGAGAGGAAGCAAGATGGTAAGAGGGGTGAAAAAGTATCCATGGCTAAACAAGATCAACGACAATACAAAGACAAAAACTAAGGTGTACCATGTTGTACCTGCCAGTGGCAGGCTGGAAGATTGGGAAACTTGCAAACATAAATAAAGGGATACTCAAGAAGTAATAAAAAAGTTAAGGTAAATTACAAAAGCATACTAGTGCAAAATATCAAAAAGGATAGCTAAAGCATCCGTCCACTCATCCCTCCCCCTCCCCATCTCCCCCCCCCCCTCTTCTCTTCCCCCCCCCTCTTCTCTTCCCCCCCCCTCTTCTCTTCCCCCCCCCCCTCTTCTCTTCCCCCCCCCCTCTTCTCTTCCCCCCCCCCTCTTCTCTTCCCCCCCCCCTCTTCTCTTCCCCCCCCCCCTCTTCTCTTCCCCCCCCCCCTCTTCTCTTCCCCCCCCTCTCTTCTCTTCCCCCCCCCTCTTCTCTTCCCCCCCCTCTTCTCTTCCCCCCCCCTCTTCTCTTCCCCCCCCTCTTCTCTTCCCCCCCCCCTCTTCTCTTCCCCCCCCCCCTCTTCTCTTCCCCCCCCCCCTCTTCTCTTCCCCCCCCCCTCTTCTCTTCCCCCCCCCCCTCTTCTCTTCCCCCCCCCCCTCTTCTCTTCCCCCCCCCTCCGCCCCCCCCTTCACCTCCCCCTCGCCCCCCCCTTCACCTCCCCCTCGCCCCCCCCTTCACCTCCCCCTCGCCCCCCCCCTTCACCTCCCCCTCGCCCCCCCCTTCACCTCCCCCTCGCCCCCCCCTTCACCTCCCCCTCGCCCCCCCCTTCACCTCCCCCTCGCCCCCCCCTTCACCTCCCCCTCGCCCCCCCCTTCACCTCCCCCTCGCCCCCCCTTCACCTCCCCCTCGCCCCCCCCTTCACCTCCCCCTCGCCCCCCCCTTCACCTCCCCCTCGCCCCCCCTTCACCTCCCCCTCGCCCCCCCTTCACCTCCCCCTCGCCCCCCCCTTCACCTCCCCCTCGCCCCCCCCTTCACCTCCCCCTCGCCCCCCCCTTCACCTCCCCCTCGCCCCCCCCTTCACCTCCCCCTCGCCCCCCCCTTCACCTCCCCCTCGCCCCCCCCTTCACCTCCCCCTCGCCCCCCCCTTCACCTCCCCCTCGCCCCCCCCTTCACCTCCCCCTCGCCCCCCCCTTCACCTCCCCCTCGCCCCCCCCTTCACCTCCCCCTCGCCCCCCCCTTCACCTCCCCCTCGCCCCCCCCTTCACCTCCCCCTCGCCCCCCCCTTCACCTCCCCCTCGCCCCCCCCTTCACCTCCCCCTCGCCCCCCCCTTCACCTCCCCCTCGCCCCCCCCTTCACCTCCCCCTCGCCCCCCCCTTCACCTCCCCCTCGCCCCCCCCTTCACCTCCCCCTCGCCCCCCCCTTCACCTCCCCCTCGCCCCCCCCTTCACCTCCCCCTCGCCCCCCCCTTCACCTCCCCCTCGCCCCCCCCTTCACCTCCCCCTCGCCCCCCCCTTCACCTCCCCCTCGCCCCCCCCTTCACCTCCCCCTCGCCCCCCCCTTCACCTCCCCCTCGCCCCCCCCTTCACCTCCCCCTCGCCCCCCCCTTCACCTCCCCCTCGCCCCCCCCTTCACCTCCCCCTCGCCCCCCCCTTCACCTCCCCCTCGCCCCCCCCTTCACCTCCCCCTCGCCCCCCCCTTCACCTCCCCCTCGCCCCCCCCTTCACCTCCCCCTCGCCCCCCCCTTCACCTCCCCCTCGCCCCCCCCTTCACCTCCCCCTCGCCCCCCCCTTCACCTCCCCCTCGCCCCCCCCTTCACCTCCCCCTCGCCCCCCCCTTCACCTCCCCCTCGCCCCCCCCTTCACCTCCCCCTCGCCCCCCCCTTCACCTCCCCCTCGCCCCCCCCTTCACCTCCCCCTCGCCCCCCCCTTCACCTCCCCCTCGCCCCCCCTTCACCTCCCCCTCGCCCCCCCTTCACCTCCCCCTCGCCCCCCCTTCACCTCCCCCTCGCCCCCCCTTCACCTCCCCCTCGCCCCCCCTTCACCTCCCCCTCGCCCCCCCTTCACCTCCCCCTCGCCCCCCCTTCACCTCCCCCTCGCCCCCCCTTCACCTCCCCCTCGCCCCCCCTTCACCTCCCCCTCGCCCCCCCTTCACCTCCCCCTCGCCCCCCCTTCACCTCCCCCTCGCCCCCCCTTCACCTCCCCCTCGCCCCCCCTTCACCTCCCCCTCGCCCCCCCTTCACCTCCCCCTCGCCCCCCCTTCACCTCCCCCTCGCCCCCCCTTCACCTCCCCCTCGCCCCCCCTTCACCTCCCCCTCGCCCCCCCTTCACCTCCCCCTCGCCCCCCCTTCACCTCCCCCTCGCCCCCCCTTCACCTCCCCCTCGCCCCCCCTTCACCTCCCCCTCGCCCCCCCCTTCACCTCCCCCTCGCCCCCCCCTTCACCTCCCCCTCGCCCCCCCCTTCACCTCCCCCTCGCCTCCCCCTTCACCTCCCCCTCGCCCCCCCCTTCACCTCCCCCTCGCCCCCCCCTTCACCTCCCCCTCGCCCCCCCCTTCACCTCCCCCTCGCCCCCCCCTTCACCTCCCCCTCGCCCCCCCCTTCACCTCCCCCTCGCCCCCCCCTTCACCTCCCCCTCGCCCCCCCCCTTCACCTCCCCCTCGCCCCCCCCTTCACCTCCCCCTCGCCCCCCCTTCACCTCCCCCTCGCCCCCCCTTCACCTCCCCCTCGCCCCCCCTTCACCTCCCCCTCGCCCCCCCTTCACCTCCCCCTCGCCCCCCCTCGCCCCCCCTTCACCTCCCCCTCGCCCCCCCTCGCCCCCCCTTCACCTCCCCCTCGCCCCCCCCTTCACCTCCCCCTCGCCCCCCCTTCACCTCCCCCTCGCCCCCCCTTCACCTCCCCCTCGCCCCCCCTTCACCTCCCCCTCGCCCCCCCTCCCCTCTCCCCTCGCCCCCCCCTCCCCTCCTCGCCCCCCCTCCCCTCTCCCCCTCGCCTCCCCTCCCCTCCCCTCTCCCCCCCTCCCCTCTCCCCCTCGCCTCCCCTCCCCTCCCCTCTCCCCCTCGCCTCCCCTCCCCTCTCCCCCCCTCCCCTCTCCCCATCCCCTCTACGCCTCCCACCCCCTCCCCTTCCCCCCTCCCCACTCATCCCCCTCACTGTCCACTCCTCCCCTTGTCCCTCACTGTCGACTCCTCCCTTGTCCCTCACTGTCGACTCCTCCCCTGTCCCTCACCTCTGTCGACTCCTCCCCTGTCCCTCACTCCATAAGGCATAGGAGCAGAATTAGGCCACTTGGCCCATCGAGTCTGCTCCGCCCTTCAATCATGGTTGATATTTTCTCATCCCCATTCTCCTGCCTTCTCCCCATAACCCCTGATCTCCTTATTAATCAAGAACCTATCTATCTCTGTCTTAAAGACGCTCAGTAATTTGGCCTCCACAGCCTTCTGCGGCAAAGAGTTCCACAGATTCACCACCCTCTGGCTGAAGAAATTCCTCCTCATCTGTTTTAAAGGATCGTCCCTTTAATCTGAGATTGTGTCCTCCGCTTCTAATTTGTCCTACAAGTGGAAACATCCTCTCCACATCCACTCTATCCAAGCCTCGCAGAATCTTGTACGTTTCAATAAGATCCCCTCTTATCCTTCTAAACTCCGAGTACAGACCCAGAGTCCTCAAACATTCCTCATACGACAAGTTCTTCATTCCAGGGATCATTCTTGTGAACCTTCTCTGGATGGATCCTTTCTTTTTTTTTTTAAATATATTTTATTCAAAATTTTTGGCCAACCATAACAGTACATTGTGTATCTTTCACACAGTAATATAACAATATAAATAACAATGGCCAGTTTTTTTTTTTTTTTTTAAACAAGAAATAAATAATATATAAACAACATCAACATTTTAAATGGCAACTGCCTTGTCCCAAATAAATACCCTCCAAAAAATACAATTCAGCCGTCCAGTATACAATTACCTATAACAACAACCTATACATATTATACTTATACACTAACATCCCTGAGAGTCCTTCTGGTTCCTCCCCCCCCCCCCCACCCCCCCTGGGTTGCTGCTGCTGTCTTCTTCTTTTCCATTCCCTCTATCTTTCTGTGAGGTGTTCGACGAATGGTTGCCACCGCCTGGTGAACCCTTGAGCCGATCCCCTTAGGACGAACTTAATCCGTTCCAGCTTTATAAACCCTGCCATGTCATTTATCCAGGTCTCCACACCCGGGGGCTTGGCTTCCTTCCACATCAACAGTATCCTGCGCCGGGCTACTAGGGACGCAAAGGCCAAAAACATCAGCCTCTTTCGCCTCCTGCACTCCCGGCTCTTCTGCAACCCCGAATATAGCCAACCCCCAGCTTGGTTCGACCTGGACCCCCACCACCTTCGAGAGCACCTTTGTCACCCCCACCCAAAACCCCTGTAGTGCCGGACATGACCAGAACATGTGGGTGTGATTCGCTGGGCTTCGAGCATCTCGCACACCTATCCTCTACTCCAAAAAATTTACTGAGCCGTGCTCCAGTCATATGCGCCCTGTGTAACACCTTAAATTGTATCAGGCTTAGCCTGGCACACGAGGACGATGAGTTTACCCTACTTAGGGCATCAGCCCACAGCCCCTCCTCAATCTCCTCCCCCAGCTCTTCTTCCCATTTCCCTTTCAGCTCATCTACCATAATCTCCCCCTCGTCCCTCATTTCCCTATATATGTCTGATACCTTACCGTCCCCCACCCATGTCTTTGAGATCACTCTGTCCTGCACCTCCTGCGTCGGGAGCTGCGGGAATTCCCTCACCTGTTGCCTCGCAAAAGCCCTCAGTTGAATATACCGGAATGCATTCCCCTGGGGCAACCCATATTTTTCGGTCAGCGCTCCCAGACTTGCAAACGTCCCATCTACAAACAGATCTCTCAATTGTGTTACTCCTGCTCTTTGCCATGTTCCAAATCCCCCATCCATTCTCCCCGGAGCAAACCTATGGTTATTTCTTATCGGGGACCACACAGAGGCTCCCGTCTTCCCCCTATGCCGTCTCCACTGCCCCCAAATTTTCAGAGTAGCCACCACCACCGGGCTTGTGGTGTATTTCTTCGGTGAGAACGGCAACGGCGCCGTCACCATAGCTTGTAGGCTAGTCCCCCTGCAGGACGCCCTCTCCAATCTCTTCCATGCCGCTCCCTCCTCTTCTCTGGATCCTTTCTAAGGCCAGCACATCCTTCCTTAGATATGGGGCCCAAAACTGCTCACAATACTCCAAATGGGATCTGACCAGAGCCTTATACAGCCTCAGAAGTACATCCCTGGTCTTGTATTCTAGCCCTCTTGACATGAATGCTAACATTGCATTTGCCTTCTTAACTGTCGACTGAACCTGCACATTAACCTTCAGAAAATCGTGAACAAGGACTCCCAAGTCCCTTTGTGCTTCTGCTTTCCAAAGCATTTCCCCATTTAGAAAATAGTCTATGCCTAGATTCATCCTTCCAAAGTGCATAATCTCACACTTTTCCACATTGTATTTCTTTTGCCACTTCATTGCCCACTCGCTTGTCCAAGTCCTTCTGCAGCCCCCTTGCTTCCTCAATACTATCTGTGCTTCTACAGATCTTTGTATTATCTGCAAACTTAGCAACAGTGCCTTCAGTACCTTCTTCCAGATCATTAATGTATATTGTAAACGGTTGTGGTCCCAGCACAGACCCTTGAGGCACACCACAAGTCACCGGCTGCCATCCTGAAAAAGACTCCTTTATCCCCACTCTTTGTCTTCTGCCAGTCAGCCAATCCTCTATCCATGCCAGGATCTTACCCTTAACACCATTGGCTCTTAACTTATTTAACAGTCTACTATGCGGCACCTTGTCAAAGACCTTCTGGAAATCTAAATAAATCACGTCCACTGATTCTCCTTTGTCTAACTTGCTTGTTACCTCCTCAAAGAACTCTAACAGATTTGTCAGACACGATCTCCCTTTGACAAAGCCGTGCTGACTCAGCCCTATTTTACCATGTACTTCCAAGTACTTCGCGATCTCATCTTTAATAACAGACTCTAAAATCTTACCAATGACCGAAGTCAGGCTAACCGGCCTACAATTTCCCGTCTTCTGCCTCCCTCCTTTTTAAACAGTGGTGTTACATTAGCCACATTCCAGTCGTCTGGGACCCTTCCTGCCTCCAGTGATTCCTGAAAGATCATCACTCATGCCTCCACAATTTCCTCAGCTATCTCTTTTAGGACCCTGGGGTGTAGTCCATCTGGTCCAGGTGACTTATCCACCTTTAGACCTTTCAGTTTCCCCAGAACCTTCTCCTTAGTAATGGTCACTCACCTCTGCCCCCTGGAGCCCTGGCATCCCACTGGTGTCTTCCACCGTGAAGACTGATGCAAAGTAACTATTCAGTTCGTCTGCCATTTCTTTGCTTCCTATTATTATTTCTCCAGCCACATTTTCTAGTGGTCCAATGTCTATTTTTGCCTCTCTCTTACCTTTTATATATTGAAAAAAATGTCTTCCTATCTTCCTTTATATTACTAGCTAGCTTGCACTCGTACTTCATCTTCACCCCCTTTATTGCTTTTTTAGTTGTCCTCTGCTCGCTTTTTAAAAATATATTTTTATTCTCCTTTTTCACATTTTCTCCCAAATTTACACTAAACAATAATCAGTAACAAATATGTCAATCCCCTTATCAATAACAACGATCCTATCCTCCCACCAAACCGCAAACATTAGCCCGCATGTTCACACAAACAAATGAAAAAAGGAATTAGGGATCACCCATAGTCACCATTAACACACACAGCCCCCCTCCCCCCAACATGCCCCAACTAATATTCGATGTTATCCAGTTCTTGAAAGTGCATAATGAATAATGCCCATGAATTGTAGAACCCCTCCATCCTTCCCCAGTTCAAACTTAACCTTTCCAAGAGTCAAGAATTCCAACAGGTCCCCCGCCAGGCCAGGGCACAGGGTGGAGAGGTTGCTCTCCAACGTATGAGGATCCGCCTTCAGGCGATCAACGAGGCGAAGGCTACAACATCTGCTTCCACACCTGTTTCCAACCCTGGCATGTCCGACACCCTGAATATGGCCTCCCGGGGGCCCAGGTCCAGTTTCACGTGCACCACTTTAGAAATTACCCTAAAAACCTCCTTTCAGTAATCCTCTAGCTTTGGGCAGGAACAAAACATATGAACGTGATTAGTTACCCCCACCCCCGCAATGTAAACACACATCTTCTACTCCTTCAAAGAATCGGCTAATCCTCGCCCTCGTGAGGTGTGTTCTTTATACCACCTTCAGCTGTATCAGCCCCAACCTCACGCACGAGGTGGAGGCATTCACTCTCCGGAGCACCTCACACCAGAACCCCTCCTCCATATCCTCTCCCAACTCTTCCTCCCACTTTGCTTTGATCCCATCCAGTGGTGCCTTCTCCTCTTCCAAAATAGCTCAGTAAACCACAGACACTACCCTCTTCTCCAGTCCCTCTGTCGTCAGCACCTCCTCCAGCAATGTGGAGGCCGGTTCCGCCGGGAAGCTCTGTATCTCCTTTCTGGCAAAATCTTGAACCTGCATGTATCTAAACATTTCCGCCTGCTCCAGCCCATACTTCGCTTCCAGCTCCTTCAATCTTGCAAACCGACCCCTAAGAAACAAATCTTTTATTGTCTTAATCCCCTTCTCCTCCCATTTCCGAAAATTTCCGTCCCACTTCCCTGGCTCAAATAGGTGGTTCCCCCGAATCGGCATTTACCTTGACCCTGCCCCAACCCGAAATGTTGGCGAAACTGCCTCCAAATTCTCAATGAAGCTATTATTACTGGACTCCCTGAGTATTTCCCCAGGGCTATCTGGAGCGGCGCTGTTGCTAGTGCTTTCAATCCCGACGCCATGCACAAACTCTCCTCCATTCTGACCCACTGGGAATCAACCCCTCTAACCCAGCTCCGCACCTTCTCCACATTCGCTGCCCAGTAGTAATACATCAGGTTCGGAAGACCCAAATCCGGTGCCTGCCTTCCCCTCTGTAGAAGCACCTTTCTAACTTTGGCCACCTTCCCTCCCCATATGAACGAAGTAATCTTTCCCTCAATCTCTCTGAAAAAAGCCTTTAGCAGGAAAATCGGCAGGCATTGAAAAATAAACAGAAATCGTGTCAACACGTTCATTTTAACTGGCTGTACCTGACCCGCCAGTGACAGAGGGAGACCATCCCACCTTGCCAAATCAGCTTTCACTCTCCCCACCAAACGAGAAATATTGTACCTGCCGAGACCCCCCCCCCCCCCCCCCGGTCAACCTGCACCACATGGTACGTAAAGTGATTCCCTGCCCTACGGAATGGCAGCCCCCCCCCACCCTTGCCCCAACCCCCGGCCGAGACACCACAAAATACTCACTCTTGTTTAGATTTAGTTCACATCCCGAGAAAGACCCAAACACTCGCAGCAGCTCCAATATTCCCCCTATCGACACACTCGGTTCCGACACGTATAACAGCAAGTCATAGGCATATAAGGACACCCTATGCTCTATTCCCCCCCCCCCATTCCTTTCCATACCTCCGAACTTAATGCGATGGTCAACGGCTCAATCACGAGTGGAAACAGCAGGGGGAACATAGGACAACCCTGCCTAGTCCCACGGTGGAGAGAAAAGTATCTTGAGCTATGTTTGTGCGGACACTCGCCCTTGGCTCCTTATATAGTAGCTTTACCCAGTTCACAAATCTTGGTCCAATCCCAAACCGCTCCAGAACTACCATCAAGTACCCCCATGCTACCCGGTCAATCGGTTTCTCAGCGTCCAATGCCACAACCACCTGTTTCCTTCCCCTCTGCCGGTGCCATAATGACGTTCTATACCCTTATAACGTTTGAAAAGAGCTGCCTCCCTCTCATAAACCCAGTCTGATCTTCACCCATCACCTTCGGGAGGCACTCCTCCAGCCTACCTGCCAGTACCTTCGCCAATAATTTTGCGTCCACATTCAGAAGTGATATGGGCCTATACGACCCACACTCCGTCGGATCCTTATAGTTTTTTAGCAACAGGGAAATTGATGCCTGCCCAAAGTTTGTGGCAACACCCCCCTCCCTACCGCCTCTTCAAACATCCCCACCATCAGGGGTGCCAGCTTATCCTTAAATTTTTATAATATTCTACAGGAAATCCATCTGGCCCTGCCACCTTCCCCAACTGCATCCTCCCAATCGCATCCTTTATCTCCTGCTCCACTATCGCTCCTTCTAATGTAGCCCTGTCCCCCTCCCCTAACCTCGCGTTCTGTAACCCATCTAGAAATTCCTGCATCTCACGGTCTCCCCCAAGTGGCTCGGGCCTGTACAACCTCCATAAAATTCCTCAAAAACCTTGTTAATCAGATCTAGAACCACCAACTTCCCTGCCCTATCCCTCACTTGAACAATTTCCCTTACCTCTGCCTTCCTCCGGAGCTGACCTGCTAACACACTTATCTCCATGTTCGTAAACTGCACTCCTTGCTCGTCTCAGTTGGCGCACTGCCTTCCTGGTAGATAGTCGGTCAAAGCTCGCATATAGTTCCTTCCTCTTTTCCAGCTTTGCTGGGTCTCCATCTTCTGCATACATCTACCTCCAACATCTCATCTATTACCCTCTGCCGCTCCAACCTCTCCTCTTTGTCCACCCTGGCGAAAACAAAATCACCTCACCTCTCACCACTGCCTTTAGAGCCTCCCAAACAACTGCCTTTGACACCTCACCCGTTCTGCTCGCTTTTAAAGGCTTCCCAATCCTCTGGTTTCCCACTAATCCTCACCACTTTGTATGCTTTTTCTTTAGCCTTTATGCTGTCCTTGACATCCCTCGTCAGCCATGGATGCCTTGTCCTCCCCTTAGCATATTTCCTCCTCCTTGGGATGTCCCTCACCCTCTGTCCACTCCTTCTCATCCCTCACCCTCTGTCCACCCCTCCCCTTGTCCCTCACCCTCTGTAGACTCCTCTCCTTGTCCCTCACTCTGTCCCCTTCTCTCCTAACTGTCGATTCCTCCCCTGTCTGTCACTCTGTCGACTCTTCCCCTTGTCCCTTACCCTCTGATCACTCCTCCCGGGGGTACTGCACGGTCACGCTCACAGTGCAAGCCGTAGAGTTCCACGGCTTTCGCCTCTATGTCCTCCCTAACCTCTGCGCGGCACTTATCCTCGGCCTGGACTTCCAGTGCAACCTCCAGAGCCTGACCCTTAAATTCGGCGGACCCTTACCACCCCTCACTGTGTGCAGCCTCGCGACCCTAAAGGTCGATCCTCCTTTCCTCTTTGCCAATCTAACTCGATTGCAAACCCGTTGCCACCAGGAGCAGACGGTACAGCACCCAGGATAAGGCCTTCATCAGGTCCGAGATCCAGCGGTTGCTTCGGGAAGGCGTCATCATGGCCAGCAACAGCCCCTGGAGAGCTCAAGTGGTAATGGTTAAGTCTGGGGAGAAAAAACGAATGGTCGTGGACTACAGCCAGACCATCAACAGGTACATGCAGCTTGATGCGTGCCCCCTCCCACGCATATCTGACATGGTTAACCAGATTGCACAGTACCAGGTCTTATCAATGGTGGACCTGAAATCCGCTTACCACCAGCTCCCCATCCGTAAATCGGACCGGCCATACACCGCCTTCGAGGCAGACGGCCGGCTATATCACTTCCTTCGAGTCCTCTTCGGCGTCACCAATGGGGTTTCGGTCTTCCAAAGGGAGATGAACCGAATGGTCGACCGGTACGGTTTGCTGGCCACGTTTACGTACCTAGACAATGTGACCATCTGCGGCCATGACCAGCAAGACCACGACGCTAACCTCACTAAATTTCTCCGCTCCACCACTCTCCTCAACCTCACGTATAACAAGAAGTGTGTTCCGCACAAACCGCTTAACCATCCTCGGCTACATGGTCCAGAACGGAGTTCTGGGGCTTGATCCCGACCGCATGCGCCCCCTCATGGAGTTCCCCCTCCCCCACTGCCCCAAGACACTCAAACGTTGCCTGGTGTTCTTCTCATATTACGCGCAGTGGGTCCCAAACTATGTAGACAAGGCCCGCCCACTCATACAGTCCACTCATCTCCCCCCGACGCCCGAGGCCCAACAAGCTTTCGCCCGGATCAGAGCTGATATTGCCAAAGCTGGAATGCACGCTGTAGACGAAACACTTCCTTTCCAAGTAGAAAGCGACGCATCGGACGTCGTTCTTGCCGCCACCCTCAACCAGGCAGGCAAGCCCGTGGCATTCTTTTCCCGTACCCTCCATATTTCCTCAGTGTGATCGATGAATACTCATGGTTTCCCTTCGCCATCCCATGCCCCGACATGACGCCTGCCACCGTCATTAAAGCCCTTAATTCTATCTTCACTTGCCTCCCCCCCCCCCCCCCCCCCCCCTACATACACACTTCCCCACCTACATCCACAGTGACAGGGGATCCTCATTCATGAGTGATGAGCTCCGTCAGTTCCTGCTCAGCAGGGCATCGCCTCCAGCAGAATGACGAGCTACAACCCCCCCGGGGAAACGGACAGGTAGAAAGGGAGAATGGGACGGTATGCAGGGCCGTCCAGCTGGCCCTGCGTTCCAGAAATCTCAAGGCCTCCTGCCGGCAAGAGATCCTCCCTGATGCACTACATTCCATTCGCTCATTACCCTGCACTGCCACTAACAGTACACCACATGAACGCCTTTTTGCCTTCCCCAGGAAGTCCACATCCAAGGTATCGCTCCCAACTTGGCTTACAGCTCCGGGAACTGTGCTTCTCCGTAAAAATGTGCGGCTCCACAAGGCGGATCCGTTGGTGGAAAAGGGCACTTGCTCCATGCAAACCCACAGTACGCCTACGTGGCGTTCCCCGACGGCCACCAGGATACCGTCTCCCTCAGGGACCCGGCACCAGCAGGTTCCACCCGCACAGCTCCCCGTCGTCACCCTCCCCCCCCCCCCCATTAACCCCCCCAGGACCGTCCGTCCTCCCCCTGCCCACCCCGTTGATGAAGAGGATTTCAGCATGCTCCCGGAGTCAACATCGACCACGACAGCGGCAACATCGCCGTCACCACTTTGTCAATCTCAAAGAACCATCAAGGCACCGGACTGGCTGAACCCCTAACCGGCCCGCCGGATGCCCAGAGACTTTTTTTTTTTGCAGCTCTGTAGATATTAAAATTGCTAATTGTATACAGTTATCCACCCCCAGCCCCCGCCGGACTCCATTCTAACAGGGGGTGAATGTGGTGAACCTCTGTGTTCTGATATTAGAGGTTGTACGGTAGAACCTGCACTACAGGTTCACCTGTGGCCCCTGCATGCTAGCTCTGCCCAGGAGGCGGGTTATGAATATGTGTGGGATCCAGATCGCAGCCATTTCGCCAGCTGCTGTGGGAGGCCACACATCGGAGACTAATAAAGCCTCAGTTTGGATTCAACTTCGTCTCCAGTCAAATTGATCGTGCCACACTGTCCACTCCTCCCCTGTCCCTCACTCTCTGTCCACTCCTCCCCGGTCCCTCACTCTCTGTCCACTCCTCCCCGGTCCCTCACTCTCTGTCCACTCCTCCCCGGTCCCTCACTCTGTCCACTCCTCCCCGGTCCCTCACTCTCTGTCCACTCCTCCCCGGTCCCTCACTCTCTGTCCACTCCTCCCCGGTCCCTCACTCTCTGTCCACTCCTCCCCGGTCCCTCACTCTCTGTCCACTCCTCCCCGGTCCCTCACTCTCTGTCCACTCCTCCCCGGTCCCTCACTCTGTCCACTCCGCCCCCTGTCCACTCCTCCGTATCCCTCGCCCCCTGCCCCTCATCGTGCTCCGCCTCCTGTGACGTGCTCGAGGCTGGGCTCGGGCCGCCCAGTGACGTCAGGCGCGGTCAGCTGACGGTTTGGCGCGAGCCGCTCGAGCGGGAGGAGCGCGAGCGGAGGGACAGGAGCGGCCGGCGGAGCCGGGCCTGGGGTAAGTCAGAGGGAGGGAGGCGGCAATGCCAATGAATGGGTTATCCCTGTGCGGGGGACCTGACAGGGTGCGGGGGAGCGGCTCCATTGAAGTGTGGTTGGGGGGGGGGGGGGGGAAGAGGGAGGAGCAGGGCTGGGGCGGGGCGAGACGAGAGTGAGGGGGCGGGGCGAGACGAGAGTGAGGGGGCGGGACGAGAGTGAGGGGGCGGGGCCAGCTCGAATGGGGAAAGGGAAGGACAACGTGAGGGGGAGGGGCCAGTGAGGGGCGAAGCCAGCGTGCGGGGGTGGGACCAGAGGGGAGGGCAGAATGAGGGGTGGGGCCAGAGTGGGGTTTGGCCAGAGAGCAGGGTGGGGCCAGGGTGAGAGGGAGGGTTCAGAGTGAGGTGGTGGGGCCAGAGTGAGGTGGTGGGGCCAGAGTGAGGGGTGGGGCCATAATGAGGGGGTAGAGTCAGAATGAGGGGGTGGGGCCAGAGTGAGGGGGTGGGGCCAGAGTGAGGGGGTGGGGCCAGAGTGAGGGGGTGGGGCCAGAGTGAGGGGGTGGGGCCAGAGTGAGGGGGTGGGAGGGGAGGTGCGTGGCCTGAATGTGGTTGTGGGGCTAGAGAGGTGTGGCTGTGGAGAGGTGAGGCCAGAGTGAGGGGTGGGGACAGAGAGGGGTGGGGCCAAGGCCAGAGGAATGGGAGGGGTGGGGTCAGATTGTCGAGGCTAGGCCAGGAATGAGATTGGGAGAGAGGGAGGGGCATCATTAATGGGGTGGGGCCAAAGAGTGAGAGGCTTCTTTTATTGGGTAGAGAAAGTGGGAGAGGCTCCAGTGAGTGGGTGGATCCAGAGAGAGGGGGGTGGGCTTTGACTGAGGGTGGAGGCACCAGAGTTAGTGAGGCATGGGGCCAGAATGAATTCTGCCAGAGTGATAGAACATAGAAAATACAGCACAGAACAGGTCCTTCGGCCCACGATGTTGTGCCGAACCTTTGTCCTAGATTAATCATCGATTATCATTGAATTTACAGTGCAGAAGGAGGCCATTCGGCCCTTTGAGTCTGCACCGGCTCTTGGAAAGAGCACCCTACCCAAACTCAACACCTCCACCCAACACCAAAGGCAATTTATCATTGGCCAATCCACCTAACCGGCACATCTTTGGACTGTGGGAGGAAACCGGAGCACCCGGAGGAAACCCACGCAGACACGGGGAGGACGTGCAGACTCCATACAGACAGTGACCCAAGCCGGAATCGAACCTGGGACCCTGGAGCTGTGAAGCAATTGTGTTATCCACAATGCTACCGTGCTGCCCTTAAGAACAAATAAATCTACACTATATCATTTTACCGTAATCCATGTACCAATCCAATAGCTGCTTGAAGGTCCCTAATGTTTCTGACTCAACTACTTCCACAGGCAGTGCATTCCATGCCCCCACTATGCTGAGTTCGAGAGTGGCCAGAAAAAGAGGGACATGTGTTCAGTAAAGATAGGGGCTTCATTGAATTGAGGGACCACAGCAAGTGGAACGGTCAGAGAAAAGGAGCTGAGAATTCAGGTCTTGGTGAGGGGAAGGGAGAAATTGGGGGCAACCTCAGAGGGGAAGAGAGGGAATTGAGGGAGTGTCTCTCAATGAGTAGGTTATAATGAGGATGGGAAATTCTCTTTTATTTCATGCACCTAATGATTTGTTGAGCTGCTCGTAGAAAAATACTTTTCACTGTACCTTGGTACACATGACAATAAACAAATCCAATCCAAATCGCCACAGGGTGAGCATGACACATGATGTTATTGGGCAGTTCAACTGAATAGATTAACAGAAAGTAACCAAGGGACAAATTAAAAGAGGCTGCTCCTAGTAGGAGCACAGCCCAAAAATAAGAAAAGTGAAATGGAAACCGAAACATCAAGTCAACATGTGCAAAGAAGGGTTGATAAAACAATACAACCCCTACGGTGCCCACCGAGCACAGAAGGCCTCGAGTGTGCCCGTGGACACCGCATGCTTCCTCTCCGGGGACACCCGGCCACAAAAGAAGCCACAGAATAGGGGCAGACAGTCCGGTCGGACGACCCCCTGGATCGCCCGCTGCCTGGACCCGTCAATGGCAAGTTTCGGCAGGAGTAGGTTCACGAGGAGGTCCTCCGCCTTCCCCGCCCCGGATGCCTGTAGATCAGGAGCGTGGGGCTAAAGTGTAAACAAAACGTTAACAGCAATGTTAAGAAACTGAAAAGGGAGTGCATGACGTACTGACACAAGATCATGGATCCTGAGAAAACCAATCCAGGAGTAACAATTGGTCATTGAGTGTGTCACATGGATAGAAAGATGAGGTAGACAAGTCACAGGCAGAGCTGTGACAAAAGGGAAGGGTCACAGACTTTGAGAAATGACAGGGGAGGACCGCTGAGTGTTGGGTCATAGAGGAGTGACAGAGGATGTGAGTCATAGACTGAGAGAGAGAGGGGTGACTGGGGAGACAAACTGAGGGTCAGGCGGCTGTGCCATCAATGAGGGAGGTGGAAGTTAGAGTGGAAAGGATTTTGGAGTAACAAGGCACAGGCGGATAAATGGAAGCGAGCCCGAAATCTAACGGGTGAGTTTCACAGGTTTGTAGATACTCCAACATTCTTCACCAAGAGAGTGGTTAGAAAATGGAATTTTCTACCCTGGGGAGTAGCAGAGGCAAATAATATGGATTCATTTCATGGAAGCTAGAGAAGTGCATGAGGGAGAAAGGTATAGAAAGATATGTTGTTGGGGTGAAATGAAGTGGATTATGAAAGAGGGTTATGAGGAGTATAAACACTGGTTCTAGATCTGTTGTTGAGCTGAATGTTAATGCGTTGTAAACACTTTGTATGTCTCTGAAGATCAAGTCTTTCTTTGTCACGTATGAGTGATGACAATTTGAGGAACCTAATGATAGCCTAGCTTTCTAATGATGGCAGATTTTAAAAAATAAATTGTTTGCTTGAAGTATGAAAACATGAGGCAGAACGATTTTGTCCTTCTAAATTTGAATTGTGTCATCAGCAAAGATTTGCACAATATAACTGATGACGGTAGCCTTATTTTCTTTTCTTGTGCAGTTACTACTAGAATGCCAGTTTTGGACAGACTCAAATGGAAATTTGAGTATTTACATCCATCAGCTAATAAGGGCAGGTTGTAGATGTAGACTTGAATGGAAAACTGACTCGAAGCCAAATTTAAAACAATTAAATGGGAGCGTCACAATAGGAGAACTTAAATTCTGAAAGATCTTGGCAAGCCTCAGAAAGCGTTTTAAACCTATTCACTAAATCACAGAATAAAGAACAGAAGAGGCCCTTTGGCCCATCGAGTCTGCACCGGCCATGAAAAACACCTGACCTGCCTACCTAATCCCATTTGCCAGTATTTGGCCCATAGCCATGAATTGTTGTTAACTTTTGGTTGGTTCTTAATTTGGCTCTAATCACGTTTGCGCAAGAGTCGCCAGGTATCTTTTGACACCGCCACAAGGTTCAGAACCAAATACTGCTCAATGACTTGATACACCAGTTAGTAAGTTCAAAAGCAATGCTCATTTATTTACACACAGTCAAATCTACTCATGCATAATCTCTACAAAACTAAACTACATCTATTACTAAGGCCTATACTTAGCTTTGGGACCCACTCAGTCAGAGGAACAATGGCCGTTGCGCGGTTCTGAGGCTGCTGGGTTGAGCTGTTTACAGGGTAGCAACTAGGAGCGTCTATCTCGTAGCGTGCGTTGACTTGGAACTTACTTGGTCTGCTGTAGCTGCTAGGCAGGTCTCTCCTCGCTGAAAGCCAAAGGAGAGTGTTCTCCCTTGGGGGATACCTTTTATACCCAAAAGGGCTTCGTGCTCTTTTGGGCGGGCCTTGAACTTGGCCTCAACTAATTGGGTTTTTCCCAATCATTGGTATCGATTTTCCTCCAATAGAAAGACAGATAGACTTGTGCCTTGTGCAATCTCAGGACATTCCAATTCGCTTTATAGATAATAAATGACTTTTAAATTGGAGTCACTGTTATACTGGGAATCAACTCTTGGTGTGATAGTCAATCCTCCTCCCAAATTGCTGCATTGTGCACATGTACCTCACCTATATGAAAATGAAAAATGAAATGAAAATCGCTTGTCACAAGGCTTCAAATGATGTTACTGTGAAAAGTCCCTGATCGCTGGGCGTGTCCTGGTGACTGTCAGTCAGCTTTGTCTTAGCTTCTTCTGGCGCCGGGGACTCTGTCCTAACATTGTGTATCTAAATGTTTCCCTTTTGTCCCCGGAGATGGCTCATTAGTATGTAAATCGTTTGGTAGTTTCTGTCCTGTCTGAGCGTTCAAGATTCTAATCAACAGACAGAGCTTGCACCTGCTTGTTTCTTAGCATTGTCCAATTTTCCCTGCATTCTTTGCAAGTGTCCATTTTGTAATCGGGACGTGGCCATCCCAGATGGCTACAGAATGTTATGACGCACCGTGCTCATCCAGGTACTTTTTAAAGGATGTGAGGCTGAAAGGGAGTTGGTGACCATGGAACTATGTGTTGGGCCTTGATTATGCTTGGCATGGTACTGCAGTGGTTAGCCATTGCCTTCTGCAGTTAGCTGACCAAGAAACTCTCCTTCTCTTAGCCACCTGCTATAGGCGCTTTGGAAGGATTCACAGGTGGATATGAATCTAGCCTAGTTATGAACACAATTTCTGTGGTCATCAAGTCCTGGGTATGGGACTAGAAACTGGAGCTGGCTCAGAGGACAGGACACTATCCACTGCATCATAAGACCACCCCTCAGTTTGAATAATGAACTGAATATGTGCCCCATTTGAAATGAACACCGCTCCTAGCCCTAATTCCTGTCATTGCTGAATGTGCTGAGACACCAACCCATTCTGTTGTGATGGGACTTCCGTTATCCTATAAAGCTGCTGCAATCTGGTTTACCACAGGGCTAAAGAGCTGGCTTTCAAAGCAGACCAAGGCAGACCAGCAGCACGGTTCAATTCCCATACCAGCCTCCCTGAACAGGTGCCGGAATGTGGCGACTAAGGGCTTTTCACAGTAACATCATTTGAAGCCTTGTGACAAGCGATTTTCATTTCATTTTTCATTTTCATATAGGTGAGGTACATGTGCACAATGCAGCAATTTGGGAGGAGGATTGACTATTACACCAAGAGTTGATTCCCAGTATAACAGTGACTCCAATTTAAAAGTCATTTATTATCTATAAAGCGAATTGGAATGTCCTGAGATTGCACAAGGCACAAGTCTATCTGTCTTTTTATGAAATGTAGTGATAAAAGCATAAGTTATTTTTATCCCCAAATGCCTCAAAGGTAATTCCTTACAAAACCGTAATACTAAAAATCCGAGATTACCTGAAGTCTGGATATCTCATATCATATCATAGAATTTGCAGTGCAGAAGGAGGCCATTCGGCCCATCGAGTCTCTACCCAAGGTCCACCCTATCCCCATAACCCAGTAACCCCACCCAACACTAAGGGCAATTTTGCATGGCCAATCCACCTAACCTGCACATCTTTGGACTGTGGGAGGAAATATTTGCTTCAGGGCAGCAAGGCGACGCAGTGGTTAGCACTGCTGTCTCACGTCACCGGGTTGTCCATATGCAGTTTGCACATTCTCCCCGTGTCTGCGTGGTTTCACCCCCTCAACTCAAAAAGATCTGCAGGGTGGGTGGATTGGCCACGCTAGATTTCCACTCAATTGGAAAAAAAAGAATTGGGTACTCTAAATTCATTTTCTAAAAATGAAATATTTGTTTATTTGTCAGATTGGCAATTCTTCCTCCACTCATTGATCAATATTTTAACCAAATGTAATGAATTGTTGTTGCACTGGCAGCCACAACTACTTGGGCAGGTGGTAGCGTCGTAATCCAGAGGCCCAGGCGAATGCTGTGGGGACAAGTCTTCACATCCTATGGCGGCAGGTGCAACCTAAGTTTGGTTAATAAAAAATCTGGAATATCAAAGTAGTCTCAATAATAGTGACCATGAAGCCATCATTGATTATCATTAAAAATGCATCCGGTTCACTGACGTCCTTTAGGGAAGGAAATCTGCCAACCATACCTGGTCTGGCCGACATGTTATTGACTCCAGAATCACAGTAAAATGGATGACTCTTGCCTGCCTTTTGGAATGGGTTAACAAGCCACACAGTTCAAGGGCAATTAGCTAGTGACACCCCCATACCATGTGTTATAACCTGCTTACTTACCATTGGCTGGGGACTAATGACTATCCCACAATCCTGTGGGAGTATGAGCTTCCCCAATGAGGGGGGCGGAGAAACCACTAGTTAACTCCTAGTATAAATAAGCTGGCCAGTTCAGGAACCAGGAGGAAGGAGTATGTAGCAAGGGAAGTTACTGCTACTGTTATGTATATATGTTATAGTAAATAAATGTTATTACTTTGTATCCTTAAAACTCGTGCTGTATTCTTCGTGGCCCTTACAAAACCATGAAAAAAGATAAATATCAGTCCAGCCTACTGCCAGTGATTGGCTGTTAGTTTCAGTACCAAGAAGAATGGCACTTTAAAACACTCTGCTGTTTAAATTAACAGTAAGAAGTCTGACAACACCAGGTTAAAGTCCAACAGGTTTGTTTCAAATCACTAGCTTTCCGAGCACTGCTCAGGTGAATTCGCCTGAGGAAGGAGCAGTGCTCCGAAAGCTAGTGATTTGAAACAAACCTGTTGGACTTTAACCTGGTGTTGTAAAACTTCTTACTGTGCTCACCCCAGTCCAACGCCGGCATCTCCACATGTTTAAATTAAGGCACTGCTGGGTAGAGAGATTGGAAAAGTCTTTCAGAACATCAGAATTTGTGTGGGCAAGTAACCTCTTACAGCAGTTAGACGTTCATTGCGCTGAAATTTTAGTTAATTAAATGAACTGTGATCTAGACCACTTGGACAGGTTACAATTAATTTATTGTGAAGTGACTCTGGTCAACAGTGGAGTATCGCTGTGACTTAGGAGGAGAAACAGACAGAGAAAGTTGATTGTGAGATAAGTGGATACTTGTGTAACTTGAAGATAATTGAATTTATCAAGTTGTATCAGGGATATTGTGGTAGCCAAGGACCCAAAGTAAGATTGCTGATGGACTCAGAATCACCCAGACAAAAGTAGACCATTTCGTTCATCAAGGTCATTCAAGTGTACAGCCAATTCTCTTCTGAAAGTTGCTCCGGGATCTGTGTCCTCTCCCTCCTGATCCTTCTGCCACTAGAAACAATTCATCCTTCTTTACTCTGTTTAGCCCTTCATAATTTAGAACACCTCTCTCAAATCTTCTCATAATCACCTTTGCTCGAAGAACAATCCCAGCTTTTCTTGCAGCTCCAAATAATTGCTGTCCCCCATTGAACCATACAATGGCCCCACAGAAGGGGCCATTTGGCCCGTATTGTCCACGCCAACCCAAAGACACCCAGATGCCCATTCTAATCCCATCTTCTTGCACACGGCCCATAGCCCTACACCTACACCACACTTAAGCCCTACTTAAGGTGCAGATTCAGGTACTATTTCTTTTTTGTAAAATATTTTATTACGGCATTTGTGATTTTATAACAGTAACAGTATACCATATACAAAGAACTATAAACATAGTGCAACGATCCTCTACCTCCCTCACAGGCCCCACCTTCCTAAAACAGTAATGTAGACTACCCCCTTCCCCCCCCTGCTGCTGATAGTTCATTTTCTCTGAAGAAGTCGACACACGGCTGCCAACTCCAGAAGAACCCGGGCATTGACCCTCTTCGGGCGAACTTGATTTTCTCAAGACTGAGAAAGCCAGCCATGTCATTGACCCAGGTCTCTGATTTCAGGGGCTTCGAGTCCCTCCATGCTAACAGTATCCGTCTCCGGGCTACCAGGGAGGCAAAGGCCAAGACGTCGGCCTCTCTCTCCCCCTGGACTTCAGGGTCCTCCGACACTCTGAAAATCGCCACTTCTGGACTCGGTGCCACCCTTGTTTTTAACACCGTGGACATGACGTCTGCAAAGCCCTGCCAGAATCCCTAAGCTTCAAACATGCCCAAAACATGGTTCGCTGGTGTTCCCGCACACCTTGCACACCTGTCTTCAATCCCCCAAAAACAGATCCCGGTACTATTAACAAGAGCAGGTGGTGCAGGTCTCTGCCTGCACCACCAGCTCAGGCAGCGAATTCCAGACACCCACTGCGTAAAAAAAATCATTTTTTTCATGTCCCCTTTAATCCTTCTGCCACTTAGCTTGAATCTCATGATCCCTTGTTTTTGAATTGTTTTTCAATAGTCATCTCTGGTAAAGATAAAGTCGCCATAGTCCCGGGTGACCATAGGCTGCTTTCCCCTTTATGGGGGGGACAGCTGACTGGTGGTGATTTAACCTGTGGGTCACCACACCTCAGGTAACGGGCGAGGTTGAGGATAACCTCAGCCGGTATGGGAATTGAACCCGTGCTGTTAACCTCGCTCTATCACAAACCAGCAGTGCAGCCAACTGAGCTAAAGCAGGTTAAGTTGAAAGAACCAGACTCACTTTAGGTATCTGGGGGTGCAGGTTGCCCGGGAGTGGGGAGGGCTCCGCAAGTACAACATTTCTAGTTTGGTGGGGAGAGTGAAAGCTGATTTGGCAAGGTGGGATGGTCTCCCTCTGTCACTGGCGGGTCAGGTACAGGCGGTTAAAATGAATGTGTTGCCGTGATTTCTGTTTTTTCCAATGCCTGCCGATTTTCCCGTACCAGCCTCCCCGAACAGGTGCCGGAATGTGGCGACTAGGGGCTTTTCACAGTAACTTCATTTGAAGCCTACTTGTGACAATAAGCGATTTTCATTTCATTTTCATTTTTCCTGCCAAAGGTTTTTTTCAGAGAGATTGAGGGAATTATTACTTTAATTTTGGCTATGTGCCCACTAGAAGCTCTTTAACAAAACAAAGATTTGCAAAACATGTTAATTGTTGACTTTTTGGTTTCTTTGTGATCACAAATTGAGCCCGAACGTCAACAACATTGCTGTGTTTCTGTAGAGCTGAATTAACACGAGTAATAATGCTGCTACACTGTCAGCTCTGAGACACCCTCACACTATTCATTTTTGTTAATGATGTTTTTATGGATGCAACCTTAAACCAAGGCCCCATGCTCTGATGGATGCGAAAGATCCTCTGGCACTATTTTTGAAGAAGAGCAGGGGAGATCTCCCCTGGAGCCTGACCAATATTTATCCCCCAGTTAACATTACAAAAAACAGATTATCTGGACAATATCACATTGTTTGTCGGAGCTGGTTGTGCACAAATTAACTGCTGTGTTTCCTATAATAGTTCCTGCACTTCATGGACTTGCACTAATGGGTGGCACGGTAGCACAGTGGTTAGCACTGTTGTTTCACAGCGCTAGGGAGCCAGGTTTGATTCCCGGCTTGGGTCACTGTCTGTGAGGAGTCTGCACGTTCTTCCCGTGTCTGTGGGTTTCCGCCGGGTGCTCCGGTTTCCTCCCACAAGTCCCGAAAGACGTGCTGTTAGGTGAATTGGACATTCTGAATTCTCCCTCAGTGTACCCGAACAGGCGCCAGAACATGGCGACAAGGGGCCTTTCACAGTAACTTCATTGCAGTGTTAATGTAAGCCTACTTGTGACAGTAAATATTGTTATTATAGTGCTTTTCATGACCACTGGCTTAAAATGCTTTACAGTCAATTAAGTCTTTTAACTGTAGTCTTAAAATCAAAATGGTGATTTTGACAATAATGTACTTTAGTTACACCCAGATAAATTGATATCACCACTTGCATATTGTATTTTGTTGAAATCAAAGTGTATTGCTTTGAGTATTATTCTTGCTGTTGTTTCCCAGACTTTTAGAACCATGTGATGCCCCTCCTAAACCTTTGCCTTGATTTGAAAGGCTTTTAGAACTTGGGTCTTCATATCTTCCAATTTCATTACTCTTGACTCTTATTCTTTTCAACCTTGCTGGTATCTTGCACTGGGTTTTAGAGCCTTATTTTCATAGAGTCAGGAAGACTTCATGGACTTCAACAAAACGTCCCTCCTCCATTTCCGACACATGTTTTGCTTTCAGGGGGAGTGGTGTGAATCACACAGGGAGGAAACCTGGATTTAGTGGGGCTATTTGAACTTTGTGCTGAATTCAAACGGACTTCATTCTCACTGTTCCAAGGGCCTTAATCTGTGGTGTGGGTGCCATGAATTGATGGAGTAGCTGTGAATGTTTGTTAAGGCCAGATAAGGTATATTTAATATTATGAGCTGCAGTTTTAAAATCCTCTTCTCTTTAAACTTGGGGGGGTGGGGGGAAACACACTTAAGCTGTCAGTAAGAGTTTTAAAAATCCACCATACGCTGGACGGCTTCAATTGACTGAGCATCTGGTGTAAGTTTAAAAAAAATAAATGTAGGTCATTTTAAAATTTAAATTTTTCCAATTAATGAGCAATTTAGCGTAGCCAATCCCTCTACTCTGCACATATAGATCATAGATCATAGAACAACTACAGTGCAAAAGGAGGCCATTCGGCCCATCAAGCCTGCACTGAACCTCTCTCAAAGAGCACCCTTCCTAGGCCCCACCTAACCTTTTGAACTCTAAGGCATAATTTATCATGGCCAATCCCCCTAATCTGCACATCTTTGGACTGTGGGAGAAAACTGGAGCACCAGAAGGAAACCCACGCAGACACGTGGAGAATGTGCAAACTCCACACAGCAGTGACCCAGGGTCGGGATCGAACACGGGCCCTCGGTGCCGTGAGGCAGCAGTGCTAACCACTGCTCCACCATGCCGCCCCTTATTTAGGTTATTTATGAATGTTTGGCTGAGTTTCAAAGCTAGTGTTAACTCAGCAGGGGGTTGGTAGTTCACAGTATGATTGTCAGTTGAAAAAGGCTATTAAACGATTGGCTGTCTTTGTGGGGTCGAATAGAAGTTTTTTACGTTCACATGCCTTGTATGCTTGTCATAGATTATCATAGATATACAGTGCAGAAGGAGGCCATTCGGCCCATCGAGTCTGCACCAGCTCTTGGAAAGAGCACCCTACCCAAGGTCAACACCTCCCCCCTATCCCCATAACCCAACCCAACACTAAGGGCAATTTATCATGGCCAATCCACCTAACCTGCACATCTTTGGACTGTGGGAGGAAACCGGAGCACCCGGAGGAAACCCACGCAGACACTGGGAGGATGTGCAGACTCAGCACAGACAGTGACCCAAGCTGGAATCGAACCTGGGACCCTGGAGCTGTGAAGCAATTGTGCTATCCACAATGCTACCGTGCTGCCCTAAAAAACTTGTATCTTCTCCTTATCCTAATTCAAATAGCCTCCCACATGAACACAGTTTAATCCATTCATTATCTTAAAGTGGGGCAACATCTATGCTTTTTAGAATAAAACAGGTCCAACTCTCTGACTGATTCTGATAATTTAAGGATTTAAAAGTGGCTTTTCTCCATGAAGGCCTCTAAAATTACCTACCATATGAGGGGACAATATTATAGGTGAGGCCTAACATATTGTATATGAACAATGTAGTGCTTTATGTGTTGATCATCACAGCAACATATTCTGGGTGGCACAGTGGTTAGCACTGCTGCCTCACGCCACCGAGGACCCGAGTTCGATCCCGGCTCCAGGTCACTGTCCGTGTGGAGTTTGCACATTCTCTCTCTCTCGCTCTCTCTCTCTCTCTCTCTCTCTCTCTCTCTCTCTCTCTCTCTCTCTCTCTCTCTCTCTCCCTCCTCCTCTCCTCCCCCCCCCCCCCCCACCCACCCACCCACCCACCACCAAGAACCCGAAAAGATGTGCAGGGTAGGTGTATTGGCCATGCTAAATTACCCTTTAATTGGAAAAAGAATAATTGGGTACTCTAAATTTATTTTTTTTAAATGAAAAAAAAACCTCATTCTAGTACTCCTAATTGCGTTTGCTCTAGTTTTGTGCAAATGAAATGAAATGAAATAGGTGTGAACCTTTAGAGATTCATGTATTTTTACACCTGCAGTTTTGAGATTGGTTTTAGCAGGTTTGGTATTAGGTTATCGGTGATTCTTGGTGTTGTATAGGGTTCATTGCTTGGAATGAGCATGGAAGTGCCAGAGCCTGGCAGGGCATATGGGCTGTATGGGGATCTTGATGGGCCATAGGGGTTGTCTTGGTGGGGGGGGGTTGGGGTGTATAGCTCGTCAAGGGGGCATGAGGGACCATAGGGCGTGGTTGAGGGGATGAGTTGTCATGGAAGGGGCATGGGAGTGTGTGGGGGTGAGGGCTGTGCCATTACACAGAGGCGGGCCTTTTACATAGAACATCGAACATTACAGCGCAGTACAGGCCCTTCGGCCCTCGATGTTGCGCCGACCTGTGAAACCACTCTAAAGCCCATCTACACTATTCCCTTATCGTCCATATGTCTATCCAATGATCATTTGAATTCCCTATTCAATTGGCGAGTTCACTACTGTTGCAGGCAGGGCATTCCACGCCCTTACTACTCTCTGAGTAAAGAACCTACCTCTGACATCTGTCTTGTATCTATCTCCCCTCAATTTAAAGCTATGTCCCCTAGTGCTCGGCATCACCATTCGAGGAAAAAGGCTCTCACTGTCCACCCTATCCAATCCTCTGATCATCTTGTATGCCTCAATTAAGTCACCTCTTAACCTTCTTCTTTCTAAAGAAAATAACCTCAATTCCCTCAGCCTTCCCTCATAAGATCTTCCCTCCAGACCAGGCAACATTCTGGTAAATCTCCTCTGCACCCTTTCCAATGCTTCCACATCCTTCCTATAATGCGGCGACTAGAATTGCACGCAATACTCCAAATGCGGCCGCACCAGTACAGCTGCAACATGACCTCATGGCTCCGAAACTCAATCCCTCTACCAATAAAAGCTAACGCACCGTACACCTTCTTAACAACCCTCTCAACCTGGGTGGCACCTTTCAGGGATCTATGTACATGGACACCGAGATCTCTCTGCTCATCCACACTTCCAAGAATCTTACCATTAGCCCAGTACTCTGTCTTCCTGTTATTCCTTCCAGAATGAATCACCTCACACTTTTCTGCATTAAACTCCATTTGCCACCTCTCAGCCCAGCGCTGCAGCTTATCTATGTCCCTCTGTAACTTGTGACATCCTTCCGCACTGTCCACAACTCCACCGACTTTAGTGTAATCTGCAAATTTACTCACCCATCCTTCTACGCCCTCCTCCAGGTCATTTATAAAAATGACAAACAGCAGTGGCCCCAAAACAGATCCTTGTGGTACACCACTAGTAACTGGACTCCAGGCTGGTTTAGCACACTGGGCTAAATCGCTGGCTTTGAAAACAGACCCAGGCAGGCCAGCAGTGTGGGTTCAATTCCCGTACCAGCCTCCCCGAACAGGCACCAGAATGTGGCGACTAGGGGCTTTTCACAGTAACTTCATTTGAAGCCTACTTGTGACAATAAGCGATTTTCATTTTCAGACTGAACATTCCCTATCAACCACCACCCTTTGTCTTCTTCCAGCTAGCCTCTACCCTGTGGCTGACTCTGAATTTTTTCCTGTGTCAGCTGGCTGACTGCAGTCTGCGCTCACCCATACCAGAGGTGGGCAGGCTGACCAAGGAATTTTCCCGACTCTTGTAACCCGGCTTGAAGTTGAAAATCCTGGCTTCTTTTGCTGACAATATTTTAAACATTTTATAATGTTTACAGATCACAACACTGCCAACACCTAAATCAGACAAAATACAAGCAGCAACAGTAACAGGAACCCCAATAACAGAAATTCCCCCCAGAACAATCCCCGTCTTGTTCACCTCCCCCCACGAATAACTAGCAATGACCGAATCCTTAAAGTGCAAAATAAAAGGCCGCCATCTACGATAGAACCCATCGATCAACCCCCTCACCATGAACTTGAACAAGAATTCCATCAATCACCCAGAGCCATGCTTCGGCACTGGGTGGAGTCACCTGCCTCCTGCTCAGAATCCAGACCTATTAAAGGTTGGTCAGTGTGAGACAGCTGAAGTGGCTACGGACTTGAAAGTGGTGGTGGAGGGGTAAAGTTAGGTGTTAAACGTGGCTGGTGACATTGCATTCTCGTCCAACATTTTCTTTTTTTAAAGAAAATATTTTATTGAAGCATTTGTAATTTTCACAGTTTTAACAATTTAACATTTCTTAAGCAACTGACCGGGCCGACACAAGCAACAACATTAAAATAACATCCCCTACTACCCTTCTCCCCCCGCCCGATCTCCTGATTAACCATATATTAAGTTTCCTGTCCTTGTCTTACACTACCATGCCTCTCTCTCTCTCTCTCTCTCTCTTTCCCCCCCCCCCCTCCCCCCCCCTGATGAAGGAGCTGCGCTCCGAAAGCTAGTGATTCTAAACAAACCTGTTGGACTTAACATTCTCAATGAATAGGCTTGTGGGGGAGTTGACTGATAAATGAGGCACTTAATATTTGGAATTCTTTACTGCAGAAGGTTGTGGGGGCTGGGTCATTAAGTATGTTCAAGGCTGAGATAGACAGATTTTAAAACAGTTAGGGAATGAAGGGTTATGGGGATAAGACGGGAAAGTGGAGTTGAAGATTATCAGATCAGTCAGGATTTCATTTAATGGCGGAGGAGACTCGATGGGCCAAATGGCCTCATTCTGCTCCTAAGCCTTACGATCACTCACAAGTGGCTGGCTTAATTCTCTTTACGTGGGCGGAGATATAAATTGTTTCCCTTCTTTAGAAATATAATTTCATTCCCGTTTGTTTGATTTTTCTTTTAACATCTCAAAACTGTAGTCCATGTCAGTGGCTTGTCTTCGTGCTTTGCTGTTTGGTTAGTGGTTCATATTGGCTCATTGCTTTTTCACCTTATTTTAAGTAGTGTCACTTCCCCCTAGCAACTAAAATAATTGTCCGCTGGCTCCGGTCCAGGGAACATATAACTAATGCTTTGTAGCCAGGCCACTCATAATTACAAATTTATGAATGGAATCTACACGATGACATAAAAATTCCAAATAAACCATGCTGCCATCCATTTGCATTGCCTCCCTCCATGGATTATTTGCTGTTTAAAATGAACCTAAACCGATGCTTTTGAAAAGGGCAAGAGAAAATGAAAAAGATTCAAGTGAAAACTTAAACCACCCTTGGTATGTACTATCTGCATGTTTGTTTGCATGATGGCTGGTTTTTCTTGTTCCTTCCCCCGCACCCTCCCCCCAATTCGTTCCTGAATGTGTCTGAGAGAGAATGTTATTTCACAACGAGGCTGTGTTTGGGTGGAACCAGTAAATAGTTGCATGAAACAAATAGCATCACTTAATGCTCAGTGCTGCATAATTACAATTCCCTGGAATCGTTACTCCGGTATTGAGCTGCAGATCTGTGCCCTTGTTGTTGAAGGCTCTCTGCTGCTCTCAAAGAGATACAAGCATTTGCGAGGTATCACATAGAATTTCGAGCATTTGGCCCAACTGGTCCATGTGGAGCATAAATACCTACAAGAGCCTGTTCTCACACTGCTTTGTTTTGCCCTATCAGTGTATTCTTCTAGCCTTTTCCCCTCATGCTTTTATCCAGGTTCCCCTTGCGTGTACCTGCGTGATACATATTGAAACATCAATGCTCAAATTACTCACTGGGAAGTCTTAAAGTGGAAGCCATCATGTGGAGATGCCGGCGTTGGACTGGGGTGAGCACAGTAAGAAGTTTTACAACACCAGGTTAAAGTCCAACAGGTTTGTTTCGATGTCACTAGCTTTCGGAGCGCTGCTCCTTCCTCAGGTGAATGAAGAGGTATGCTCCAGAAACATATATATAAACAAATTCAAAGATGCCAGACAATGCTTGGAATGTGAGCATTAGCAGGTGATTAAATCTTTACAGATCCAGAGATGGGGTAACCCCAGGTTAAAGAGGTGTGAATTGTGTCAAGCCAGGACAGTTGGTAGGATTTCGCAGGCCAGATGGTGGGGGATGAATGTAATGCAACATGAATCCCAGGTCCCGGTTGAGGCCGCACTGGTGTGCGGAACTTGGCTATAAGCTTCTGCTCGGCGATTCTGCGTTGTCGCGCGTCCTGAAGGCCGCCTTGGAGAACGCTTACCCGGAGATCAGAGGCTGAATGCCCTTGACTGCTGAAGTGTTCCCCGACTGGAAGGGAACATTCCTGCCTGGTGATAGTCGCACGATGTCCGTTCATTCGTTGTCGCAGCGTCTGCATGGTCTCGCCAATGTACCACCCTTCGGGACATCCTTTCCTGCAGCGTATGAGGTAGACAACATTGGCCGAGTCGCACGAGTATGTACCGCGTGCCTGGTGGGTGGTGTTCTCACGTGTTATGGTGGTATCCATGTCGATGATCTGGCACGTCTTGCAGAGATTGCCATGGCTGGGTTGTGTGGTGTCGTGGTCACTGTTCTGAAGGTTAAGTAGTTTGCTGCAAACAATGGTTTGTTTGAGGTTGCGCGGTTGTTTGAAGGCAAGTAATGGGGGTGTGGGGATGACCTTGGCAAGATGTTCATCTTCATCGATGACGTGTTGAAGGCTGTGAAGAAGATGTCGTAGTTTCTCCGCTCCGGGGAAGTACTGGACGACGAAGGGTATTCTGTCGGTTGTGTCCCATGTTTGTCTTCTGAGGAGGCCGGTGCGTTTTTTTGCTGTGGCGCGTTGGAACTGTCGATCGATGAGTTGAGCGCCATATCCCGTTCGTACGAGGGCATCTTTAAACGTCTGTAGATGTCTGTTACGCTCCTCCTCGTCTGAGCAGATCCTGTGTATATGGAGAGCTTGTCCATAGGGGACATAAAGAAGCCATCTCCTATGGACAAGCTCTCCGTATACACAGGATCTGCTCAGACGAGGAGGAGCGTAACAGACATCTATAGACGTTGAAAGATGCCCTCGTACGAACGGGATATGGCACTCGACTCATCAATCGACAGTTCCAACGCGCCACAGAAAAAAAACACACCGACCTCCTCAGAAGACAAATATGGGACACAACCGACGGAATACCCTTCGTCGTCCAGTACTTTCCCGGAGTGGAGAAACTACGACATCTTCTTCACAGCCTTCAACACGTCATCGATGAAGATGAACATCTTGCCAAGGTCATCCCCACACCCCCACTACTTGCCTTCAAACAACCGCGCAACCTCAAACAAACCATTGTTTGCAGCAAACTATTTAGCCTTCAGAACAGTGACCACGACACCACACAACCCTGCCATGGCAATCTCTGCAAGACGTGCCAGATCATCGACATGGATACCACCATAACACGTGAGAACACCACCCACCAGGCACGCGGTACATACTCGTGCGACTCGGCCAATGTTGTCTACCTCATACGCTGCAGGAAAGGTTGTCCCGAAGCGTGGTACATTGGCTAGACCATGCAGACGCTGCGACAACGAATGAACGGACATCGTGCGACTATCACCAGGCAGGAATGTTCCCTTCCAGTCGGGGAATACTTCAGCAGTCAAGGGCATTCAGCCTCTGATCTCCGGGTAAGCGTTCTCCAAGGCGGCCTTCAGGACGCGCGACAACGCAGAATCGCCGAGCAGAAGCTTATAGCCAAGTTCCGCACACATGAGTGCGGCCTCAACCGGGACCTGGGATTCATGTCGCATTACATTTATCCCCCACCATCTGGCCTGCGAAATCCTACCAACTGTCCTGGCTTGACACAATTCACACCTCTTTAACCTGGGGTTACCCCACTGGATCAGTAAAGATTTAATCATCTGCTAATGCTCACATTCCAAGCATTGTCTGGCGTCTTTGAATTTGTCTATATATATGTTTCTGGAGCATACCTCTTCATTCACCTGAGGAAGGAGCAGCGCTCCGAAAGCTAGTGACATCGAAACAAACCTGTTGGACTTTAACCTGGTGTTGTAAAACTTCTTAAAGAGGAAGAGCAGTGGCTGGCTTTTCCGTTCCAGATCGCTTTCTAGTAATTCCCGCTGTAAGATATTCCTGCTTGCACAGTCGGCGAGGATAGCTTACAGGTGAAACCTGGCAACAGTCACCATCTAGGTTCGTACTCTTAAGAACAGATACTCGGTTCAAGGTCCAGGAGAACCACAGGCAAGTATGAAATGATCTCCCTTCATGAAAGGAGAAGAGGATACTGGGGATGAAACAGGCTAACCAAAGTCACAATGTTATCTTGACTATCTGTCCATGTTGGCAAGGAACACCTGTAATTAAGCTTGGGTGCTGATATTGGATTTGCACCCTTTGCCTACCTGATGTGTAGGGTTGGAGACATTCATCCCCTCACGTCAATTTAGTATTTTATCTGTTGACCCACAGTGTAATGAAGCAAAGAGGATTTTCAGCGGTCTTCCTGTTTACCGCAGAAAGGCAGTAGTTTTGAAATAACTTTTACAATGGTCAGCAAGGTCAAGGAAACACATTGAGCTTTTAATGACTTTCTGTTAAATTTTTAACTTTTTGTTAATAATCCATCTATGTGGTTTGTCATTGTGTCGGATTCTGCCACCCCTTGAGTTCCCCTTCTCAGTTTTGCTGTTATGGTGAATTACAAACCATAATAGTAATAATAATCTTTATTAGGCTTACATTAATACTGTAATAAAGTTACTGTGAAAATCCCCTCGTTGCCACATTCTGGCGCCTGTTCGGATACACTGAGGAAGAATTCAGAATGTCCAATTCACCTAACCAGCACGTCTGTTGGACTCGTGGGAGGAAATCGGAGCACCCGGAGGAAACCCACGCAGACACGGGGAGAACTGGCGCTGTGAAGCAACAATGCTACCGTGCTGCCCATACCAAACCAGATGGTCTTCCCACTACTGATAGTGTTGCTAACTTTGATTCGACATTATCTTGAAGGTTTCATTGCCTGCTCCTCGCTCCAACAATTGGTCACCTGACATGTTCAACATTGTGGCGCCTCACCTTCCCATTCCAATTGGATATTGAATGGACTCTTCGTTAACCAATTTGTTGATTCTAGTCTGTCAATCAAACAACCATTTTGATGTCTCTTAAGATTTTTCTCCTGGGTTGCAGATTGAGCTTTAATTCCTGGAGAGTCCTCAGACAATCTGGGAGAGTCGGAAACCCTACAACAGATGGTGGTTGTTAGATAGGCTTGCCCATCAACTTGAGAGTAGAGGAAAGGAAGAAAAAGGATTGAAATGTACCACAGAGCACATCCCCTCCGGATAAATACCGTCCCCGGTGTGAGTCACACAGATCCCAAATGTTCCAACTTCGGCCCCCAACGAAATCACGGGAACTTACAGCTCAGAAGGAGGCAATTCGCCCATCCTGCTTGTGCAGACACTTCGAAGGAGCAGTCAGTATTTTTTGATTCTTTCCCAAGAGATGGACATCGCTTAGTCCCACTATCCTGCATTTTGTCTGTGAACCTGTTATTCCATCATCCTCAAGGATTTTGCCAAGTCACTTTTAAAATTATTAAAGGTTTCTGCTTCCACCATCTTCTCAGTTAGTGATCCAGACCCTGGCAAATCTCTGACTGCAAACTATTCTACTCGGCTCCCTTCTAGATCATTTGACAATGCTTTCAAATACGTAACCTCTGGTCAATGACCCACGGGCTAGATTAATATTTAGGGAATGGAAATGGGCAGCACAGTAACAATGTTGCTCTACAGCGCCAAGGTCCCAGGTTCGATTCCCGGCATTGCGTCACTGTCTGTTCTCCTCGTGTCTGCGTGGGTTTCCTCCGGGTGCTCCGGTTTCCTCCCACAAGTCCCGAAAGACGTACTTGTTAGGTGAATTGGACATTCTGAATTCTCCTCTGTACCTGAACAGGCAGCAGAATGTGGCGACTAGGGGATTTTCACAGTAACTTCATTGCAGTGTTATTGTAAGCCTACTTGTGACAATAATAAGGATTATTATTATTAAACCATCCACCATCTGTGAGACCTCACCTCTTGACCTCCCCTGTTTTGAGGAGAACTCTGGTAACTTTCTTACTGAAGTTGCTCATCTGAGTAAAATCCTGGTAAACCTCCTCTATACCCTTTGTAAGACATGACAGCTTTCCTGAAGTGTGGTGCTCAGAATTGTCCACAATTACTCCAGCTGGGGCATAACCATTGATTTATAAAATCTGTAGAATCATAGAATAGTTACAGAACAGAAGGAAGCCATTGAGCCCATTATGCCCATACTGGTCCTCTGAAGGTGCATTTTATTTAGTGCCACTCCCCTGCCTTTTCCCCCATGTCCCTGCAAATTTTTCCTTTTCAGATAATGATCTAATTCTCTTTTGCATGCCTTGCTTGAACCTGCCTCCACCACACTCAGGCAGTGCATTCTGCTCTGTAAATTCAATGATAATCAATGATTAATCTAGGACAAAGGTTCGGCACAACATCGTGGGCCGAAGGGCCTGTTCTGTGCTGTATTTTTCTATGTTCTATTCCAGATTCAAACCACTCATTGCGGAGGAAGGTATTTCCTCGAGCTGCCATTGCTTCTTTTGCCAATCACCTTAAATCCATGTCCTCTTGTTCTTGATCCTTTCACCAATGGGGACAGTTTCTCCCCATCTACCCTGTCCATACTCTTCATGATGTAAATACCTCTATTAAATCTCCTCTCTGCCTTCTCTTCTGCAAGGGGAACAATCCTAACTTCTCAAATCTTTCAGTGCACCTGAAGTTTCTCATCTCTGGGACCGGTCACCTAAATCTTTTCTGCATCCTCTATAATGCTGTCCCATCCTTCATAAAGAGTAGTGTCCAGAACTGGACATAGTATACCCTAGTTGCAGCTGAACCAGTGTTTTAAGCACGTTTAACTTAACTTCTTTGCTTTTACACGCTATGCTCAGGATCTGGTATGTTGTATTAATTGCTCACACAATCTGTCCTGCCACTTTCAATAATATATGAACATGTACACCAGGTCACTCTGCTTCTGCAACCCCCTTTAGAATTGCACCTTTTATTTTCTATTGTCTCTCTGCATTCTTCCGATCAAAATGAATCATGTCACACTTCACGGCATTAAATTTCATCTGCCACTTGTTTGCCCAATCCACCAACTGTCTATGAACGTCTAAAATTCTGCACTACCCCGTTGGAAGGGTTCCAGACAAATATGTCTTAAAGAAGTCACTGTAGTTTTCTGTAGGTTAACCATGAGACTTTATTAGCTACTAAAACTTTGTTCAGTGAAGAGGATAGGCTCGGAGCTGTCTCCATGCTTAAGTCTCTGCTTGACACGCGACTGCCCCTAGGTCTGGGTTAGCATAGAATTTACAGTGCAGAAGGAGGCCATTCGGCCCATTGAGTCTGCACCGGCTCTTGGAAAGAGCACCCTACCCAAGGTCAACACCTCCACCCTATCCCCATAACCCAGTAACCCCACCCAACACTAAGGGCAATTTTGGACACTAAGGGCAATTTATCATGGCCAATCCACCTAACCTGCACATCTTTGGGCTGTGGGAGGAAACCGGAGCACCCGGAGGAAACCCACTCACACACGGGGAGGATGTGCAGACTCCGCACAGGCAGTGACCCAAGCCGGAATCGAACCTGGGACCCTGGAGCTGTGAAGCAAATGTGCTAACCACAATGCTACTGTCTTGCATCATTGTATGGATGGTACTAAGTACAGTCGCACATTAACCCTATGTGTGCCAGATCCTGATATGTCGATCCTTGTCATCGTCCAGCTCTAGCATGGTCTCTTTGCTTTTATATTCTAGATTTTGCAGGCGGCACGTTGGCACAGTGGTTAGCACTGCTGCCTCACAGTGCCAGGGACCCGAGTTCGATTCCAACCTCGGGAAACTGTATGTGTGGAGGTTGCACCATGTCTCCCCATGTCTGCGTGGGTTTCCTCCTGGGGCTCCGGTTTCCTCCACTGTCCAAAAATGTTCAGGTTAGGTGGATTGGCCATGCTAAAAATTGCCCCTTAGTGTTACAACGGTTGGGAGTGGTATCAGGAGTGGGGCCTAGGTGGGATGCTCTTTCAGAGTGTCGGTGTAGACTTGATGGGCCAAATGGCCCCTTTCTGCACTGTAGGGATTCTATGAATTGTTCTCTTCTATTCTATATCCCTATAAGCATATGTCACCCTTATGCCCTGTCACCTTGAGAGATTTCTGTATTTGACCATCAAGATCTCTCTGCTCCTCTGTACAGTTAGCTAATCTGAATTATGCTGACAGTGGGGCTGCTGCTGTCAGTTAGAATTCCCACTTCTACTTAAAAGAAGTGCATGTGCAAATATTACATGAGGATGAGATCTAGCTCAGCTGTGATTCGCTGGATGGTTGAATTGCCTCCCAACGTTATCCAGGCTGACACATGAAGAATGCCAAGGTGCCCCACGGAACTTCACTATCAATAGAACTGTCAGCAAAACTGAATGCCTTCAGGAGAACATTTGCAGGGAAAACAAACTGGGTGGCTCTGGGAAGTCTGATGCTGAGAGATAACGGGCGCAATTCTCCGCTCCCGCGCCGGTTGGGAGAATCGCCTGGCGGCTATTTTTCCCCGCGACGCCGGTCCGACGCCCTCCCGATTCACCCAAGCGGCGAGAATGGCCCCGTCTAGTTCCGCGGAGAGGACGGGAACCACGCATGCGTGGGTTGGCGCCGGCCAACCCGCGCATGCGCGGGTGACGCCAGTTATGCGGCGCCGGCCGCAACATGTATGCGACGCCGCCTTTACGTGGCGCCAATGCCTGGCGCGCGTAAATGACGCGGCATCGCTCCTGGCCCATTATCGGGCCCTGAATCGGTCGGGATAGGGGCCGTTTCACGCCATCGTGAACCTCCAATTTTTTTCCTTTTGTAAACTTAAACCATTTGAACTTCTGGAATTGTTTCTGCATCACGAGTGATTTGTACAGGGGTCCGGCAGACTCGCACAAATCAGAAACAGCAAAGAGGGGGAAAAGTTCTGGAAACAATATCAAAAAACTCTGGAAGTACGTGACAAGTCTTTTATCATCCCAAGAGGAATAATAGATTCATATTTCAATCTATCCTTCAATAATAGACCTATATGTTCCAACATTTTGTGTCAGTAATAAGTTAGGAGGAATGTAATACAGTGTTGGCCAAAATCTTCCAGGACATACAGTTGCCCCCCCAAAAATCTTACTAAGACTAATAACCATGCAAATTCTTCACCCTAAAATTGGACGTATATTATTTTATTTATGGTAGTCTAAAGCCAATTGAAATTTTTTTTTTAAAATGTGTTCAACCAAAAGCCACAATTCTTTGGCAGAAAGGCAGAAGATGACTCACATCACCTCAGAAAACACCACAATGTGTGTTGTAAAACCCAAAATGTTGGGCGCGATTCTCTGAAATGGAGGCAGAGTGTTCGTGCCATCGTGAATGCCGTCGAGGTTCACGACGGCGCGAAATTCCCACTTCTACTTAAAAGAAGAAATCTACCCCCAGTCCTCCAGCCTACTCTGAACCAGCTACTGGGGAGGATATTCTCTGTCCAGCTATGTCTTGTGCTCCTCCCCATTAGTGGGGTAGCTGAGATCAACAGGTGCAGAATGAGAGGTGACAGGGTGGGTTGGTATAAACGTGCATCCTGTCATTCCTCGGTGATCCATCCTAATGCAGCATGCATCAAGTGAAGATTTGGGGTCCCATAATTGAAGACTCCCGTTAAATATACGCGCCACTCACATGCACAATGGTGGGGGGGAGTCGTCGTACCTCAGCAAGCATCAACATCTGGACAAAACCAGGGGCGGAATTTAGAGTTTCTAAATAATCTGGTGTTGCATTTACCAAAGTCAAATTCTCACTGTGATTCCTCTTGGATAGCTAGAACAATTAACACGTTACTGGGAACAGAAATATTGCCACAAGCCTCTCATTCTGCGTTTTCCACTGTATTCATCCCACAAATTGCGAAGCAGTAAGTTACTAGCTCTTAACAACGATTCTAAGCAACGAGGTCAATGGGTTTATACAGTAAATTTGCAATATGATCCACATATGTCCACGTTTTGACATTACAATTATAGGGGCATGTTGCAGACTTGAAACAAATAATCTCAAGAAGAACTGCTTTTAAATAGGAGCGCTAACACCAAATCAAGTCCATATCACTAATTCTCCCATCCAGTGCAGTTTTAAAGCATGATCAATCTGCATATGTAATTGAATTTCTCTTAGCTAGTGTTAGGTGGTATTTGGATAAATGCAAAACACCACAGAAACCAGCAAGCAGTCAAGAAAATAATAGTACAGCCGGTACTTAACAGACAAGTTTAGCAAGCTGACTTGAAGTCAGCACCTTCCAACATTTAATGTGCAATTCAAGCATAAGGAAGGGGGGAGGGGCGTATAGGGCTTGACTCACGTAAATTTGTGGTAATTTCTTCCTGAGCTAAAGGATGAAGGTGGCCTGTGAATCCCACGGGAGTGTGTAAGATAATGCAAGTGTGGAATAATTTAGTTACTAACTATTGGCCTTGGCGACCCTGGGAATAGATCAATACGTCAGCTAGCATGTTGCTGAGCCGTCCAACATATCAAAAGAATATTCCCTTTATTGGGAAAGGGCCACTGGCAACATTAAGAGATGGGGTAGCAGGATTTAAGCCATGCAGTGCTGTTGGCTGATTTGTTTCTGGTAGCTAACAGTTTAGCTGGAGCTCAACCAGGTTTTGTAAAATTGCACCATTTATATAGGGCATAATTTAACCCGCAAAAAACAAGAATCCCATTTTGGGCCCGTGTAGGTGCCAAAAACCGCTATCAAACGGGATTGTGTTTTTTTCTGGCCTCAGTCTGAAACATCCCACCAAGGCCCATTTACCTCATTTTCTGCACTGACGAGCCCCAACATACCTCTCATGGGCTCCTCGAGCCTCCCCTCACCCCTCCTCTTAAGGCAGGTCAATCCCAGGCCCGATCCCTGGCACAGGCAATCTGGCACCCGGGCACCTTGACAGTGCCCCAGCTGGCCTGGCTGTGCTACCCGGGAAACCTGGCACTGCCAGTGTATCACCCTGCCCAGCGCCCAATCACCTGGGGGCCTTTGATGGTCTGGGAGACCCCCACCCCCAAGGTGCCGTTACGCCAGGTCCAAATTTGTATGGACCAGTGCTAAACTGAACCATGGCGTGGTCTCCCAGCTCCCAGGTGCAGACATTAGTTCCCAAGCCGAGGGAGAATCGGGCGCCGACATATTTAAATGAGCCTAATTGCTCATTTAAATCTGGCGAGATCCAGATCGCGGCATCTCACCCGATCTCATAAAATCTCGTGAGGTAGGCTCAGCCTCAGACAGTTTATGGTGCTCCACAGGGCACACATGACCGGGACAAGGATGAGCCGGTTCTTTGGGGGTGAGGACAGGTGTGTTAGGTGCTCAGGGAGCCCAGCAAATCACACCCATATGTTCTGGGCGTGCCCAGCGCTGGAGGAATTTTGGAAGGGCGTAGCGAGGACGGTGTCGAGGGTGGTAGGATCCAGGGTCAGACCGGGCTGGGAGCTCGCAATATTTGGGGTGGCAGAGGAGCCGGGAGTGCAGGTGGCGAAAGAGGCCGGAATTCTGGCCTTTGCGTCCCTGGTAGCCCGGCGAAGGATTCTCCTTCAGTGGAAAGATGCGAGGCCCCCAAGCGTGGAATCCTGGATCAGCGATATGGCAGGGTTCATTAAATTGGAGAGGGTGAAATTTGCCTTGAGAGGGTCGCTACAAGGGTTCTTTAGGCGGTGGCAACCATTCTTAGACTATCTGGCAGAACGATAGACATTGGTCAATGGCAGCAGCGGTGGGGGGGGGGGGGGGTTGTTTACTTTATTATTGTTTTTGTTATTTACACTGAAGGGACTGAGGGGGTGTATATACCCGTTGTGTTAAGTCGGGGTGTTAATGTTAATTTATTATTTATGTACGGAGGGGTGGTATGGAGGGTTGCTTTTCTAGATTGTGTTTTGTACTTAACCCTGTTGGGTTCTTATTTTTTCTCATTTTGTTATTGATATTTTATGAAAACCTTTAATAAAAATTATTTTAAAATTTTTTTTTTAGAAATCTCGTGAGGTGTTCTGAGCGCCGCAAATCTTGCGAGAGGTCTCTTGCGAGATTTAACGGCCTCATCATGTCACCGAGTCAGGTGTGACGAGGCCGTTCGATCGCGCCCATAGTGTTAAAATAATAGGTGTCTTCTTTCACATCTTGATTTTTAAATTGAGAAATCTCAGTGAACTGCAAAGGCACATTGCGCCACGATTGAATAGTGTAAAGGAGGTAAATCGGGAATTTGTTTCTCAATGCCAAGTTTTGTATATTTCCAGCTGGCAGCTCCCGGAGTTGAAATGAATGAAAATCGCTTATTGTCACAAGTAGGCTTCAAATGAAGTTACTGTGAAAAGCCCCTAGTTGCCACACTCCAGCGCCTGTTCGGGGAGGCTGTCACGGGAATCAAACTGTGCTGCTGGCCTGCCTTGGTCTGCTTTCAAAGCCAGCGATTTAGCCCTGTGCTAAACAGCCCTAGGTTCAAGCCTATTTTTGGATTCAAGCAAATAATCTAAACTGACACTGTATAGTTCCGCTGACAAAGTGCTGCATTGCTGGTGAAGCTATCCCTCAGATGTGATGTTAAATTAAAACCCCGCTTGTCTGTTCCGGTGGATCCGCTGAATCAGGACACGCTGTGCACAAAATGATTATTTTTTAAAAATATTTCCAACTAAGGGGTAATTTAGCGTGGCCAATTCACCTACCCTGCCCATGTTTGGGCTGTGAGGGTGAGACCCAAGCAGACACGGAGAGAACATACAAAATCCATACGGGCAGTGACCCGGGGTCGGGATCGAACCTGGGTCCTCGGCGCCGTGAGGCAGCAGTGCCATGCTGCCCAGGTCGCTATTTTTTGCCTACATAACATTTTTTGATGGTCTTTTTACCTAAAAGTTATTTGTGAACAGAACTTTACTGAACAATATACTGTGTGGTATGAAATAATACAAACCACTTTTTGTTTGGAATCAGATATTGGTTGCGTTGGCCTTGCATTTTAGCCTGCAGTTTATTTAAATTTTACCGATCATATTCAGTAGCACTGGACAATTATTTGCAGTCTGCCTTGCGGTTGTGTATACCTGGCAGGTTTTAAATGTTACCTGCTTGTTCAAACAGCTGTGCCCAAGCAGTGACTGCATTTCATATCTGTGGCTCATTTTAAAAACTTGCATTCTCCCCCCTCCTATCAAGCGTTTTCCCTGGCTGTAACCTCTCACCTAGTTTTCTGAGTCACATGCCTTGTCAGCGTAGTGCACCTCCCTCCCCATTGCTACGTTGACTGTGCCCTTTGGCAAGTAGCTCATTCTTTCCACACTGGAGTTACGAGACTACTGTAAACTTTCGGTAGACTGTAACTTTTAGCTTCAGCCTGCAGCGTGCATTTGGGTGACATCCTAAACACCAGTTGGCGTTCACAGGGTACTATACTATACATTCTGTTTTTGTAAACATTGTGGGTTTTTTTGGTCACTAACAAACATCCTTAATTAAACTCCCTGATTTGGATTGAATGGATTGAATGAGTTGACATGATTTGAAGCTGTACGTTTGTTGCGCTCTGTTTCACAGAGTGCTGGAGAAAATAACAGATAATCTTGCTGTTGATGAATGACAAGGGTGGCTCTCAACCGATCAATAAAATTGCTATTTGTTAATTGAGCTTCCTGATTGCCTTAAATCTCTGCCAGCCCTCTTTAGCTGTGAGGATGTTCAACCATGCTTTTAAAAAAAAAATGTTTCATCCAGTTTTCTCTCTCTCATCTTCCAAATGCGTCTGTACATTCTTGGGATTGCATGAACTGCCTATTCGTTCTGCTTGGGCCTGATCATCGAGCGTTGCTATTCCATTCAACTGCAAAGGACATCATAACCACCTGGCCCTTCCCTCATCCCAGCAAGAGTCATTGCACAGTAATCGGGGAGACGAGTGTGTATATGAATGTGTTGCGTTAAATCCCAGTGTGCTCTTGCAACAATTATGCTTTTAATTGTTTTGGGGATGGATTTTCAGATAATTTGATGAATTTTCTGATGATTCTTCATGTAATTGAACTGAAAAACCGCCTATCCTGCCAGTCCTATGACTAATAAATAAGTTACTGTACAGTGATTTGTTTCTAAATTTGTAGTAATGGGTACGTACGTTGCATGAGCAGACGCATATTTAATTTGGAGGGGAATGACACTGAATTAATTACACCATCACAACAAATGGTATAATTAATCTTACATGTAATGTTTTATTGATAAGTTTATACCCTCATTCTATGGCCTGTCCATCTTGATTGCACTGGACTTTAGCTGTTGCCTTTACGTCCATTTGGACTGTTATGGAGAATTTGTAGAAGGCTTGATTTGTGAGGAATATTTGTTGATGAGAGTAATTAATTTCAGACATTTTGAGGGAGGTCATTCTACTGAGTTTTACAGTTGACTTAGTAGATAAATGAGGTGAGGCGCCGAGCAGTTTTGCCAAGAATGTTGTAGATTGATTTCCTGCGTTAGTAGCTGATTTTGATTGAGATGGCTGTGGGTTGCTATAGGGCGGCACGGTAGCTCAGTGGTTAGCACTGTTGCTTCACAGCGCCAGGGTTCCAGGTTTGATTCCCGGCTTGGGTCACTGTCTGTGCGGAGTCTGCACGTTCTTCCCGTGTCTGCGTGGGTTTCCTCCGGGTGCTCCGGTTTCCTCCCACAAGTCCCAAAAGATGTGCTGTTAGGTAATTTGGACATTCTGAATTTTCCCTCCGTGTACCTGAACAGGTGCCGGAATGTGGCAACAAGGGCTTTTCACAGTAACTTCATTGCAGTGTTAATGTAAGCCTACTTGTGACACTAAGTGAATGCTGATTGAGGATTGGAGTAGCAAAGAAGCCTAACCTAATCAAATAGAATTCTAATGTTCATTGTCAAGCTACTATTAGATAAACAAATTGGGTTTGACCTTATAGAATTGTGCTTTGAGCATTGCGAGTGCCCTTTGAGCCCCAAAATGGTGTCTGTGGCACAAGTACACTTGTGGGGCAAATCATGTCAGGGGCCATATTGATGAAGGAGCCAGCACATAGGGCGGCACGGTGGTGCAGTGGTTAGCACTGCTGCCTACGGTGCTGAGGACCTGGGTATGATCCCGGCCCTGGGTCACTGTCTATGTGAAGTTTGCACATTCTCCCCGTATCTATGTGGGTACCCAAAAGATTAGGTGGATTGGCCACACTAAATTGTCGCTTAATTGGAAAAAAAAGAATTGGGTACTCTAAATTTAGTAACAAAAATAAGGAGCCAGCACACATACACAGAGAGCGTCTCGTGGAAGTAAGCAGAAAAGGCAGATCACGGCACTGATTTGAGGCCAGTGATGCCAATTAGGAGGTCAATGCGCCAGTTTAACTCCCCCTCTTAACCTTGAACTGTGTTCAGCAGTATTATTTTGCAGCATCAATAGTTTACAGATTAGTTGCTGGTTGAATTCTTCTGGCTTTCACGACAATCGTACAGGTGTTTGGTGCTTTCTGTAGTTGTTTCAAGTTGTAAAAGTCCACAGGGAGCATTGTAGAAGGTGTTAAAGGACTTTTTGCTGATTCTTAAGCTTCTGCGCAGAGCAGTTTCAGACATGGGTGCACTGGTAGGCATTCCCCCTGGAATACAGCATGACTTGGAGAATGCACCTGGCAGCATCTGTGTAGAGAGAAACAGAGCTAATTTTGACCCCATAAGAATATGGGACACCTTTACAGTGATTAGCATTGTTGATTCACAGCGCCAAGACCCAGATTCGATTCCCGGCTTGGGTCACTGTCTATGCGGAGTCTGCACATTCTCCCATGTCTGCGTGGGTTTCCTCCGAGTGCTCTGGTTTACCCCCACAAGTCCCGAAAGGTAATATATTAATCTAATCTAATAATAATCTTTATTGTCACAAGTAGGCTTACATTAACACTGCAATGAAGTTACTGTGAAAAGCCCCTAGTCGCCACATTCTGGTGCCTGTTCAGGTACGCAGAGGGAGAATTCAGAATGTCTAAATTACCTAACAAGCACGTCTTTTGGGACTGTTCAATTACTAAGGGGCATAGGTTTAAGGTGCGAGGAGCAAGGTTTAGAGGAGGTGTATGAGGCAAGGTTTTTTACACAGAGGGTAGTGGGTGCCTGGAACTCGCTGCCGGAGAAGGTGGTGGAAGCAGGGACGATAGTGACATTTAAGGGGCATCGTGACAAATACATGAATAGGATGGGAATAGAGGGATACGGACCCAGGAAGTGTAGAAGATTTTAGTTTTGACAGGCAGCATGGTCGGCACAGGCTTGGAGGGCTGAAGGGCCTGTTCCTGTGCTGTACTTTTCTTTGTTCTTTGTACTTTGTTATTTTGTTCTTTGACTTGTGGGAGGAAACCGGAGCACCTGGAGGAAACCCACACAGACTCAGGGAGAACGTCAGATTACGCACAGACAGTGACCCATGCCTGGAATCGAACCTGGGACCCCGAGCCTGTGAAGCAGCAGTGCTAACCACTGTACTACGTGCCAGGAATGATCCCTGGAATGAAGGGCTTGTCGTATGAGGAACTGTTGAGGACTCTGGGTCTGTACTCGTTGGAATTTAGAAGGATGAGGTGGGATCTTATTGAAACTTACAGGATACTATGAGGCCTGGATGGAGTGGACGTGGAGAGGATCTTTCCACTTGTAGGAAAAACTAGAACCAGAGGACTCAATCTCAGACTAAAGGGACGATCCTTTAAAACAGATGAAGCGGAATTTTTTCAGCCAGAGGGTGGTGAATCTGTGGAACGCTTTGCCGCTGTGGAGGCCAAATCATTGAGTGTCTTTAATCATAGAATCATAGACTTTACAGTGCAGAAGGAGGCCATTCGGCCCATCAAGTCTGCACCGGCTCTTGGAAAGAGCACCCTACCCAAGGGCAACATCTCCACCCTATCCCCATAACCCAGTAACCCCACCCAACACTAAGGGCAATTTATCATGGCCAATCCACCTAACCTGCACATCTTTGGACAGAGATAGATAGGTTCTTGATTAATAAGGGGATCAGGGGTTATGGGGAGAAGGCAGTAGAATGGGGATGAGAAACATATCAGCCATGATTGAATAGCGGAGCAGACTCGATGAGCCACGTGACCTCATTTTGCTCCTATGTCTTATGGTCTTAATGCGGGCTGGCAGTAACATGCCGGAAGTAATACTGCCACGCAAATTCTGTCCATTCATAACAGTCAAACAAGGACATTATTGCTCATGACCACCTCGTAATGCCGTTTCACACAAAAATGTCTTTTACATTTTTTAATCACACTTGAACTCGACAACTGCTCTATCTCCAGGTGGTTTGAGAATTAGTCTATGACCAGAAGGTACTCCTTTCCATTGAAATGGAAAAAGTCTAGGCCCACCTTCTGCCATGGGGTAGTGACTGTCTTGCCTATCTGCCCAGGTTCCTTGCTCTACTTGCGCTGAAATCTTTGGCATGTTTCACAGTTCTTAACCAGCAGCTCAATGTCCCAGATGATCCCAGGCCAATAGACTGGCTCTCGTCTTGCACTTTTCCATCCATAAATGCCCTTCATGCAACTTGATGAGGATTATTGACGCAATGTCTGTGGAATCACAATCCACTGATATCGCAACAGAAATCCGTTAATGTGACTTAACTCTGCTCGAATGTTACAGGAACTTGAACATGATCCTTTGGGCCATCCTTCATGGATGCACCTTATCGCTTTCTGCAACTTTGGGTCCTTCTTAGTTTCTTCTCTAATGATCTTTGACTTGTCATCAGGGACAGGCAGAGACTCTGTCACCATGTTTACATGGACCTACGTCCTCATCCAACTGGGGTGGCTCTACAGTGCCGGTAGCTCTGGAAAGGATGTCAGTCACGATAAGATGTTTACCCGATGTGTACACCAATTCAAAATCGTACCACTGCAACTTCATAAACATTTGTTGCAGTCTTGGCGACATCTCGCTAAGATTTATTTTATGATGGCTACTAGTGGCCTGTGGTCAGTCTCCACAATGAAGGTTGGAAGCCCATACTCATAATCATGGAACTTTGTTAGCCCATTAATGAGCACAAGACACGCTTTTTCAATTTGTGCGTATTGTCGTTCAGTGTCGGATGTCGTCCTGGACGCAAATGCCACAGTTATACGGGTAAGATGGGCCAAATGCGGGCAATTAGGACTAGTTTAGTGGTAAAAACTGGGCGGCATGGACACGTTGGGCCGAAGGGCCTGTTTCCATGCTGTAAACTTCTATGACTCTGACCATTATCATGTTCTTCCCGAGTTGACCCCCAAATGATAACGTCATCCACATACACACGGACTCCTGGCTCCCTTAAATTATCTGCTCCATAGCACGATGAAATATCTCTGAAGCCAAGCTGAATGCCAAATGGCATTCTTAAAAAACAATACCCCTCGAAGGGTATGTTGAATGTGCACATTTTTGTACTTTCTTTATCTAGCTTCAATTGCCAGAAGCCTTGCGACGCATCCGATTTGCTGAAACGGGTTTCTCCTGCCATTTCACACGTTATTTCCTCCACCTTTGATATAGGGTGGTGTTCTCTTTTAATATTGAAATTCAAATCCTTCGGATCCATGCAGATTCTTAGGCCCCCATACGCTTCTTTACACAGACCATGGAATTGACCCAGTCTCTGGGGGCGTTAATACATTTAATAACACCCAAAGCAGTCATTCTCTCTAACTCTGCCTTTAGTTTATCTCTTAATGGCGGCGACACACGTCTCGGCGCGTGAATCACAGACTTTGCACCTTCCTTTAACTGAATCTTGTACATGTATGGTAACGTACCAAAACCTTGGAAAATTTCAGGGAAGTCAGGCAATATGGAGTCTCCTGAGGGATGAGAGCCTGTTGCAGCATTGTCTGCACTGTACACTCGTCGGACGAGCTGTAGCTCCTCACACGCCTCCACTCCCAATTAAGGAGTCGCGGTCCACTGCCACCAAAGAAAATTTCAGCTTGTACCTTCTGGTTTTGACTTCGACATCAAGCTCACATGCTCCTAGCGTAGAGATTTTGTTAACATTATAATCTCTTAATGGTACCGTTCCAGTAACTATGTTTGGCTGAATTTGCAGACAGGCTGATGAGATTGGCCCTCGCACCAGTGTCAAGCTTAACTGTTATTACTGTGCCATTTATTTTTAATGGCACCATCCATTTATCTGTATAATTATCTGCCTTCTATTCACTATTCCTGCAGATTGATAAAAATATCCTTCTTTTGATATACCTTGATTCTCCTTGTCTTCACTGTTGATCACATCAACAAAGAATGTGTTCTTTCAACACACCTCATCAATGGGGCTGATACTCTTCATTTGTTCAGGCCTTTTTCTTGTATAACATTAGGCTGCAAAATGATTCCTGCCATTACAGATGGCACATGTTTTTCCCTGAACAGCGCATTGCCGTGGCATATGCCGTTTGCCACATTGTGGACACAAAATGGAGGATTGGGTCGGCCACTAAAAATGGCCGCCCCCACTGGGAGCATGTTTCTTATTCAGCTGTGGCACCACACTAATAGCGTCTGCTGCCTTCGCTCCAAAACTATGGTGATTCAACACGTCTAGCTGCTTTGCAGCAAGCTCACGAGTGTGACATATTTGAATGGCACTATCAAGTTTCACGGCTGTTTCCCCTAGTAGACGCTTGCGCACTTTAGAATTGGAGATTCCTAAAACTATCTGGTCTCGTATCACTGACGACTGGGTGTGCTGATGTTGCACAACTGCGCTTTCAATCGCAAGTCAGTAAGGAAGCTATTGAATGTCTCTCCCACGTTTTGGGTGCGGGAACAGAATTTATAGCGCTCAAAGGTACAGCGCTCAATGGTGTTTTTTCAAGGGGAGCAATGCTGACTGAATCGTTTAAGCACTTCTTCGAAGATTTTGCCGTCAGTCTCGTCTTCAAATGCAAAAAAGTATTGAAGATCTCAATTGCATGGGAGCTGCTACAGTGAACAGCAACACGATACACCTTACATCGGGCTGTGCCTGCAGACCAAGGGCTGCAGCATACAGTTTAAACTGCTGCTTAAACACCCTCCGATTTTCATCTACATTACCAGTAAACCGAAGCTGTTGAGGTGCCTTGATACCTTCCATCCAGGCTTCAAAGTCTTACCGCGCGTTGAGCACAAGATGCCAGTAGCTTGCAAGGTTACTCACAAAGATTTGTTTCCTTGCTTATCCTGCAGAGTTATCTTCAGTGGTTTGAATTTTCTTGTACAGAATCTTCAAGTTCTGGTTAAATCACCAAACCTGGTACCATGTCATGTTCTGTAGACTGGCCGAAGTGAAAGATGAACTCAGAACATGTAGTTTAAAATAATTTCTTATAGAACAAACTGTGTGATAAGATAACTAGGATAAACAAACTAACAAACAACTAACTCTGAACAACTCTTGTGGGGCAGCATGGTGGCATAGTGGTTAGCACAGCTGTCTCATGGCGCCGAGGTCCCAGGTTCGATCCCGGTTCTGGGTCACTGTCCGTGTGGAATTTGCATATTCTCCCCATGTTTGTGTGGGTTTCGCCCCACAACCCAAAGATGTGCAGGGTAGATAGATTGGCCACTCTAAATTGCCCCTCAATTGGAAAAAAATGAATTGGGTACGCTAAATCAAAAAAATAAACAACTCTGTGGAATTACTGCAAATACGTCTATCTCCCAGCACGATCAACTCCCAACTCCCAGATCACATGGTGACGTGACGGGTTTACAGTGCCACCTAGTGGTCGGAGGTCGTGCATAACATTATATACAAACTTACATTATGCAGATCATCACACCCGTACACCTTCTTCACCAAGTAGTAACTTTTGAGTGACTGTCTCCAGTGCTTTCCTGAATTTTCAGAGAGCTTCTTAAATCCACCACCAGCAGTAAAGGTTCTTCTGGTGGTGGGTCTTCCTCCTGGCCATTGCCAGACCAAATCTCCCTGAATCTGTGGAAGGATGCAGGATGCATCCCTTCAGCCCTCCAGCATCCAGTGGCTCACAAAGTCAAGCCATTTTTCTCCCTGCTGATCACACAGAACCTCTGCCTGTCTGGCTGTGATATTCATTGATTTGTAGGGGAGCTTGTAGGCTGATCCTCTGCCTTTTTCCCCATTGGCATATTAATATTGTATCTATGTAGAAATGCTAATTAGCAATCCTTGATCCCAACTCCTTTACATCTTTGACGTAAATGGACAATTACAACACAACTGTACCATCAAGACATTTCTGGAACTTTGGAAGCCTATTCATTGTAAACTAATAGACTACTGTCAAGTGTAAATACCTCGTACCTTCTTCTCAGTAAAACAGTCTAAACCTTTCCTTGATCTCTAACAATCGAACCACCCATACTGTCAAGACAGACTTATAATAATAACCTTTATTGTCACAAGGAGGCTTACATTAACACTGCAATGAAGTTACCGTGGAAAGCCCCTAGTCGCCAGATTCCGGTGCCTGTTCGGGTACACTGAGGGAAAATTCAGAATGACCAAATTACCTAACAGCTCATCTTTTGGGACTGGAGGAAACCTGAGCACCCAGAGGAAACCCACGCAGACACGGGGAGAACGTACAGACTCCGCACAGACAGTCACCCAAGACTTCAGAACAGATCAGATGACCCTCCCCTTTATTTACTCTAAATTTAAAACCTCGGTCACAATATATAATCTTATGAACCTCATAATTGTAACAGTTGATTAGTTGCACATTGCTATCCCATCTCCTGTTTTCAGGGGCTATTCATAAGAACAAGTAGCAGGAGTCGGCCATCTGGCCCCTCGAACCTGCTCTGCCATTCAATAAGATCATGGCTAATCTTTTTGTGGGCTCAGCTCCACTTACCCGCCCGCTCACCATAACCTTTTATTCCTTTACTGTTCAAAAATCTATCTAGCTTTGCCTTAAAAACATTTAACGAGGTAGCCTCAACTGCTTCACTGGGCAGGGAATTCCACAGATTCACGACCCTTTGGGTGAAGAAGTTCATCCTCAACTCAGTCCTAAATCTGCTCCCCTTTATTTTGAGGCTATGCCCCCTAGTTCTAGTTCCACCCGCCAATGGAAATAACCTCCCTGCTTCTATACTATCTATTTCAGTTATCATTTTATGTGTTTCTATAAGATCCCCCCTCATTCTTCTAAATTCCAATGAGTATAGTCCCAGTCTACTTAGTTTCTCCTCATGAGTATGATATGCAGTTTTGGTCTTGGCTTTATCAAGAAAGGATATGCTTGCCATAGCGGGATTGCAGCAAATGCTGGTTTAGCACAGGGCTAAATCGCTGGCTTTTAAAGCAGACCAAGGCAGGCCAGCAGCACAGTTCAATTCCCGTACCAGCCTCCCCGAACAGGCGCCGGAATGTGGCGACTAGGGGCTTTTCACAGTAACTTCATTTGAAGCCTACTTGTGACAATAAGCGATTTTCATTTTCATTCCATTTCAAATGTTCATCAGACTGATTCCTGGGATGACAGGATTGCCACACGAGGAGAGATTTGGCCGGTTAGGCCTGTATTCACTGGAAATTTGAAGAATGAGAGGGGATCAAATTGAAATATAACATGAAATTCTGACAGGGCTGGACAGATTGGATGTAGCGTTGATGTTTCCTCTGGCTGGGGGTCTAGAACAAGTGGCCACAGTCTCAGGATATGGGGTAGGGCATTTAGGATTGCGATGAGGAGAAATTTCTTCACTCAGGGTGGTGAACTTGTGGAATTCTCTACCACAGAAGGCTGAGGAGGCCAAGTCACTGACTATATTTAAGAAGGAAATAGAACGATTTCTAGACTCTAAAGGCTTCAAGGGGCTTGGGCAGAACTCTGGAGTATGGTATTGAGATGGAGGAACAGCCATGATCAAATTGAATGGTGGAGTGGGCTCGAAGGGTCAAATAGCCTACTCGTCCTATTTTCAATGTATCTTTGAGAGGGTAGACAGGGAGGCCTCAATTTAATGACTCATTTGAAGGAATGACAACATTGGCAGGTCAGCCCTCCCTCAGTGCTCCACTGAAGTTTCAGCTTAGACTTTTGTGCTCAGGTCTCTGGAGTGGAACTTGAAGCCTAACCCAAAGTTACGCAGTGAAGTGTTTCTGTCGAGTGTGCTCAAATCCACAGTGGGGATAGTTAATCAATGTTACTGATTCAGAGACAAGAGTGGTGCTATCAAATTGACATGATTAGTTAAGGATTGTTGAGGAAAGGTTTGTATGCTGATGGGGAGGACATTGGAAGGACATTCCCTTTTATAAAGGTAAATAGACATACAAAAATTAGGGTCTGTGACGAGATAGTCAGCTAACAATGCATTAGGATTTTTAAAAATCCAATAACTTTATCTTGTAGTAGCTGGCTTGGTCATGTTAAAACATCGAGGCAGTTAACTAGGTACACTTCACTTGTGACTTTTGTTGAAGTCAAGCCAAGGACAAGGCGTGCCTTTCTAAAATAGAGACTGATAGATATTTTGAGTCACAGGGCGCTGTGGTTTATGATGTAATTAGTGCAACGGCAGTTCACCAGCATTCTGGTAAAGCTGGCCATGTGACTTACATAAAATGATACCCCGAATACAGATCCGGAAAGATTAGGCCTGACAGTTAAATTATTGGTAAAGTTTTTTTACCATACCCCATTGCGGACATTTAGATTTGGATTTGTTTATTGTCACGTGTACCGAGTGAAAAGTATTTTTCTGCGAGCAGCTCAAACAGATCATTTAGTACATGAAAAGAAAAGAAAAGAAAAAGCAAATACATAAAAGGGCAACACAAGGTCCACAATGAAAATACGTAGACACCGGCATCGGGTGAAGCATACAGGGGTGTAGTATTAATCAGATCAATTCATAAGAGGGTCGTTTAGGATTCTGGTAACAGCGGGGAAGAAGCTGTTTTTGAATCTGTTAGTGCGTGTTCTCAGACTTTTGTACCTCCTGCCCAATGGAAGAAGTTGGAAGAGTGAGTAAGCCGAGTGGGAGGGGTCTTTGATTATGCTGCCCGCTTTCCCCAGGCAGCGGGAAGTGTAAATAGAGTCAATGGATGGGAGGCCGGTTCGTGTGATGGACTGGGCGGTGTTCACGACTCTCTGAAGTTTCTTGCCGTCTTGCCTATTGCAATAACTTTGTTCTTCTGTGAAACTTACGTTTTCTTTTAAAGCAGACCAAGGCAGGCCAGCAGCACGGTTCAATTCCCGTACCAGCCTCCCCGAACAGGCGCTGGACTGTGGCGACTCGGGGCTTTTCACATTAACTTCATTGAAGCCTACTTGTGACAATAAGCGATTTTCATCTCATTTTCATTTCATTTCATATGTGTATTTCTGTCTACTCCCAATGATAAATATGTAATCATTGCAAAAGTTACTTTCCCAAGTTTTGTTCATTGATTTTATAAATATTATAAAGGACAAACGAAACTGACGAGGAGATCAGACGGATTAGAAAAGGGGTGACCAGGACAGGGAAGCGGCAAGATAGATTCCAATTTTTGCTATGTCATCAGAACCTAAACTGTACTCTAATGATCCAGCTGTTATACAGAAATTCTGCAGCTCAACACTGGTTTTATTGAAAAGCTAAAAGTGTCAAAGCTGAGGTGAAGGGGTAGTAGTGGTTGTTAAATTTGTAAAAATAAATTTTAGTTTCCTGTCGGGCAAAATTGATTTGTGTGTCACTGGAGTTGCAGTCTTTTGGTGCAATTGGCTGTTAACGGGAATTATTCGCTCATTGTTCAGTTTCAAATGCAGACTTATCAAGGTCAGTTAAACAGCCTTTATCAGATCCGTGCTACTCCACTGGGGATAAGGTCATAAAGCAGCTGATTAAATATGCCACTGAGTCGTGATAAAGTAAAGTAGTGTTTAAGCAGCTACCTGATGATTTAGTGTTACTTTATGAAGCCATATAGAGCAAAGGGTGTTCTAGGTTCAGTTCTTGGCTGATATAGCTGAGGGAGGGCAGGGCTTGAATTACATTGTGACTCCTCTCACGGTCAAATAGCAAGCTCACATGTCCTGTCCAGGCATGGTTGCGAAGCACAGCCTATGGATTATAATAATCCTGAAGTGGATGGCTATACCTTGGCATAATTGAAATTGAGGATGAATTAGTTTGCCTTCTTTACAAATGCTCAAGAGAGAACAGATTGCGTGTCTCATTTCCCATGGATGTTAAGTTTTTTAAATTTTATTAAATGCCGGACCTTCAGATTTTACGAACAATGTTTAACATCATGTTCAGAGGATGGCGCAGTGGTTAGCACTGCGGCCCCACAGCACTGAGGATGCGGGTTCGATCCCAGCTCCGGGTCACTGTCCGTCTGAAGTTCGCACATCCTCCCCGTGTCTGCGTGGGTCTCACCCACACAACCCAAAATGTGTAAGGTAGGTGGATTAACCACACTAAAACTGCTCCTTAATTGGAGGAAAAAGAAAAAGAAAACATCAAGTTCAGAGGCATAGTTGCAGAAGTTAGAGTAATTGAGAAATTTGCAGCTGACGATCATTGTGTGCACACATGATGCTATTTCATATTGTTCAGTACACTCCTGTTGTGGCATGGTCTACAGAGCAGCCTCCCATTGTTCTACCATCTCCCTCTGTCCACCCCTCTTGTACCGTCTCCCTCGGTCCATCCCTGTTGTACAGTCTCTTAGTCCATCCCTGTTGTACCATCTCCGTCGGTCCATCCCTGTTGTACAGTCTCTCAGTCCATCCCTGTTGTACCATCTCCCTCAGTCCATCCCCGTTGTACTGTCTCTCTCAGTCCATCCCTGTTGTACCGTCTCCCTCAGTCTATCCCTGTTGTACCGTCTCCCTCAATCCATCCCTGCTGGACAGTCTCCATCAGTCCATCCCTGTTGTACCGTCTCTCTCAGTCCATCCCTGTTGTACCGTCTCCCTCAGTCCATCCTTGCTGTACCGTCTCTCTCAGTCCATCCCTGTTGTGCCGTCTCCCTTAGTCCATCCCTGTTGTACAGTCTCCCTCAGTCCAACCCCGTTGTACCGTCTCTCAGTCCATCCCTGTTGTACCGTCTCTCTCAGTCCATCCCTGTTGTATCGTCTCTCTCTCAGTCCATCCCTGTTGTACCGTCTCCCTCAGTCCATCCCCGTTGTACCGTCTCCCTCAGTCCACCCCTGTTGTACCGTCTCCCTTAGTCCATCCCAGTTGTACCGTCTCTCTCAGTCCATCCCCGTTGTACCGTCTCTCAGTCCATCCCTGTTGTACCGTCTCCCTCAGTTCATCCCTGTTGTACCTTCTCCCTCAGTCCAACCCCGTTTTACCGTCTCTCTCAGTCAATCCCCGTTGTACCGTCTCTCAGTCCATCCCTGTTGTACCGTCTCTCTCAGTCCATCCCTGTTGTACCGTCTCCCTCAGTCCATCCCTGTTGTACCGTCTCTCTCAGTCTATCTCTGTTGTACCGTCTCCCTCAGTCCATCCCTGTTGTACCGTCCCTCTCAGTCCATCCCTGTTGTACCGTCTCCCTCAGTCCATCCCTGTTGTAGTCTCCCTCAGTCCATCCCTGTTGTAGTCTCCCTCAGTCCATCCCTGTTGTACCATCTCTCTCAGTCCATCCCTGTTGTACCGTCCCTCTCAGTCCATCCCTGTTGTACCGTCTCCCTCAGTCCATCCCTGTTGTACCGTCTCTCTCAGTCCATCCCTGTTGTACCGTCCCTCTCAGTCCATCCCTGTTGTACCGTCTCCCTCAGTCCATCCCTGTTGTACCGTCTCTCTCAATCCATCCCCGTTGTACCGTCTCCCTCAGTCCATCCCTGTTGTACTGTCTCCCTCTGTCCATCACCGTTGTACCGTCTCTCAGTCCATCCCTGTTGTATCATCTCTCTCAGTCCATCCCCGCTGTACCGTCTTCTCAGTCCATCCCTGTTGTACCGTCCCTCTCAATCCATCCCTGCTGGACCGTCTCCCTCAGTCCATCCCTGTTGTACCGTCTCTCTCAGTCCATCCCTGTTGTACCGTCTCCCTCAGTCCATCCCTGCTGTACCTTCTCTCTCAGTCCATCCCCGTTGTACCGTCTCTCTGTCCATCCCTGTTGTACTGTCTCTCTCAGTCCATCCCTGTTGTACCGTCTCCCTCAGTCCATCTGTTGCTCTTTTTAACCTTAGTCTATTTGCTCTGTTTAGGTCGCCTTTGCTCATGAGCCGCCAGGTATCTTTTGATACCGCCACGTGGTTCAAGTTCAGGTTTTGATTAATAACACAGCACACCGCTCAGTAAGGATTAAAACAATGCTCATTTATTATATACAACAAGCAATATTAATACCCCAATACTACTTTCTATATAATAAACCTATCACTACTGGCCAGTACTTAACTTAGGAAGAGCCCACCAGGTCAGGGAAACGAATGGCTTGTCCAATCAAATCTGGCCCACGGGATTCAAAAGCCTGCTACAGGTCGGTGGCTAGGTGTCTCTACCGGATAGCGATCGTTGGATTCAAACTTACGGTGGCCGGTGGCTGGTCTTGCGAAGGTCTCGAGCAGGCGAAGATGAGAGAGAGAGAGATCTGAACTTGGACCTTTACTTTGATAGGGCCCAGGGGCTTCCCGCCTCCCGGGGCGGCCCTTGACCCTGAGTCCCAAGTGATTGGATTCTGTCCCCAATCTCTGGGGTCGATGTGTCCAATGGTGAGGCGATTCCTCGATCGGGGGGTGGTCGCTCACCTGTCTTTGTTTCGGCCAATGCAGGCGCCGACAGGTCTGGCCCGGTATTCAATTGCTAATATGTTGCAATTGTTCCCGGGGATAGCCGATTTAACTGTGGATGTCGGAGTAGATTAGGTGTAAACAGTCCTGAATGCAACTGCGGATACCTGGGTTGATAGGCTGTTGATAGCCCTGAGTATCGATCTGGACTACGTTCCCAGAGCCGAATATGCAAAACTGTCTGCCGCTGCCTGCTCGTGTCTTCTTGGCTGCTTTTCCCAGCAGTCTTTGGGTTAGCCATTTTAAACTGGGTTTTGGCCAGATTAATCGGAACGCAGCCATTTTACATGGCTACATTCCCGCCTTGTGATCCTAACGCGAAGCGTGAAAGATCACATAAATTTTGTCCTCTTCGTTTCCCGACTGAGGGGGGCACCTCCCACATGGCCACTACTCTGACCCGAGCTATGCACAAAAATTTACCTAAACAATTCTTGAGGGCGCTATGTCAGGCAGGGGCATGTGTCTGCAAAAAATAAACTGGGAACCTCTAATTTTACCTAAACAATTCTTCAAACTTACAGTCTTATCTCTCTATACAATAACAATTACAACATTTAATATATTCTTCCCTGGCTTGGCAGTCAAGCTCAGGATCATACATTTCCACACATTCTCTTTTTATTTACAGGAAAAACCACCAGTGCATGTTTTATTATTCATATATCGCGGGGGTCTGGGGTCTGGTTGTAGCCGAATATCGGGGATCGGATCCGATAGACCGGGGTTCGAGCGCGGTACGCTCTCCTTTTCCACTTGCGGAGGCGCATGGTCTGTACTGCACAACTGAGTATAGCCAATGCCAACAGTGCCTCAATGATGTACGATAGGGAGTACCAAGTTATGAACTTGGCACACCAGGATAATGCAGCGTGGTTGGCCGTGAAGTGTTAACAGTAAAGGGGTTTGGAGTGATGGGGTCCGCGTTCCCACGCAACCAAAAGTCCATAATAAATATGTTGAGCACGAAGAAAAGAGTCCTCATGGCTGTCTTCTTTCTTTTCCTTTTCCTGTTTTTGCTGGTTTTCTCCGGACTTGGAGCTTCTGGAGTTCTGTAAGACAAGCGTAGTGTGTGTAAATACTTCGGTTTAATATCTGGTGTGTTAGTGTGTCTGTCCTTCTTGGGGCCAATTAAACCCTTATAATTGGTCACAGCATGTGACTCTCCCCCCCCCCCCCCCTCCCCATTTTTTTTTCCAAAACAAATGTTTGGACACGGCACACTTCCCAATGGTGGACCAGTGCTAACTTTATCATCCAAATGCTCTAGGATGTAAATAGCATGTGGCAGCAACCCAAAGGTTGCCTAAATAAAATAAAACGGTTTTTGAAAGTAAAGTTCGAATGAGGTGCGTGTGGGCCGCAACGGGTACGATTTGGGTGGAGTCCCCAGGTAGGACGGCTACCAATACCGTATCTTCCCTACCCGAGCGTTTTAGACCAACGGGCGGGTCACCAGGCAGGGCGGGTCTCACGCCGTTTCTCCACTGCCTGAGCGACCAAAGAACGGACAAAAATGTAGTCATCATGATGGGGTTACTGTTCTGATTCTACCATCAAATCAGAAGAGTAGCTACGATCGGGCGTCTGGTCTGGTGGGCCTCTGAGGCAAGTCCTCAGAGGTATCAGCCGAATGGGCGTGTGGCAGTGGTGGGTGTCTGAGGCAAGTCCTCAGAGGTATCGGCAGAATGGGCGTGTGGCCGCGGTGGGTGTCAGTGGGAAAAGTTTAAAAAGTTCAGGTGAATGGGTGTGGGGCGGTGAGAACATTCTCCTGTAGGACGAACAACATTTAACAAACAGACAGACAACATAAAACATTCTGCAGGCTCCATCAGAAAGGACAACACTTTTCACCAAGTGTCTCCTTTAAATCATCATGTGGACACCTCCGTTCTCGGTCGCTACGGGCTCTGCCCTTTTCTTATCGAGAGTGCCTGTCGGTTGGGCACTCTGTGGTTTCTTAGGGCCATTGCATTCTCTAGCAAAATGTCCCAATTGGCCGCAATTGTAGCACTCTTGCGGTTTGGCTGGGGGGCTGTTCTTTCCCTTGTTTACCCAGGCGGGGTTGTGAAGAGTGGTTCTTACTGCCTGCACATCTGCGGCGGCTTGGTTTTCCTCGGGTGTTCTAGTGGCTGATTTACCGTGAGCCGCTTGTTCACAAACGCGGGACAATCTCTTGACCACCCACTTCTCATTATGAGCCTCCTCCGAGGGGTCATAATTGCTACAGGCATTCTGTCCTGCTTCCGTGGCATGGGAGATAAGGGTGCGGGTCCACTTGGCCATATTGTCTGGGGACAAATGGGCATGATCTACGTTGCCGAAAACGGCTTCAAAATGAATCCACAAGCGTCCTGCGAACGCTGTGGGGTGTTCAGACTTTTTCTGTCTGCGTTTATTCAGACCGTCTACGGGGTCGCCCCTGTTGTACCCGATCGCATCCAGGATCGCGGTATGCATTTCTGCAAGGGTGCCTCACCCTACATTCTGTGGGTCGGGAAGGGCTGCTGCGACCGATGGGTCTAAGCTGAGGACCGTGAGCTTTACCTGCTCTTTCTCATCCAGGCCGTACATGGTCGCCTGGTGTTTGACGGTGGCGAAGAAATGGTGTGGGTCTGAAGCGGGGAGGAACGGTGTGATTTTGGCACACGCGTCCCGTAATTGGGTCACTGTGAGGGGGGTGGAATATAAGACCTCCGCCTCGTCTCCTGTGGCGGTGCGGTGGGTTGTTACAGGGTTCATGGGAGCCTGTATTATCTGTTGTGTGGGGGGTGGGGTGCTTTCCTCCTTAGGGGTTTTCCCTGCGCACATGCTCCCTGAACATATCGCTGCGCTGTCTCTCGCAATTCTTCCCAATCAGGGCCATCTTCCCAAAAACTTTCCCCAAAGGTTTCTTGAAATCCCTTTTGGACAGAAAGCAGTGCTTTCAAGTCTGCAACCTGCTTTCGGCACTTTGCATGGTCTAAAGTACTCTGCCTTTGTTCCGTTGTTGTGGCGTGGAGCGCTCTCAAGGCTGCCTTGAGATCACTGCATTGTTTCTGGAGCTTCTCTAACTGGTTTTCTGTTTCTTTCTTTACCCGGACTGCACGCTGCAGGTCCTGATAAGCCTTCTCATATTGTGACTGGAAACTACTGAAGTGCGCCAGACAAGATTGGTGACTTTGTTTGGCGTCAGCCACCTCTTCGTCTTTTGCTGCTAATTTCCCTTTCAATTCCAGGTTCTCTTTCTCAATTTCGCATATATCGGTTTTACTTATCCGATGTATGCCTTCTATTTCCTTGCGGAGCGTCCTGACGACCTCCTCTGTGCCTCGCAATTGTGCCAGACAGGGGACAATTGCTATCGGCTTGCGCGCTTTTGCTAAACTCTTTCTGTGAATCTCACTCAGGTTCTTCCACCAAGTATGCCCTATACTTCCAGGACCTGAGTCGTCGTTATTACAGAAATCCTTCCACACGGGCCATCCTTTGCCCTGCAGAAATTTGCGGATTTCCACCTCCCAAACGGGACACTGTTCCGCTCCTACGCTGCTGACTGGTGCGACAGCAAAATCTTCGGGGTATTTGAGGCGCTGCATCGCTTGCATCGCCTGCATGGCTCTCTCTTATCTGCTCGGTACGTTCGAATTTGGAACAGGGGGCCAAGGTGGTGTGGTAGATGCGGGTATGGCTTGCACTAATTTCCGAAATACCAACTGCCGATAGTTTTGACGCAACAAAAAAGCTATCAGTTTTGCCTTATAACCCTGTTAGTTACGCATGCATATACACACATCCGAATTGTGAATTATTAACCAGAACCGCTTGAACACTTGTGGTTTTTTTTGTTTCCGATTGGATTCTAATTCAAAATGTTCGCGTTCTCCCGGAGTGGTTTTCCACTTCTAAGTCGGGTCCCGTCAGGATGTGGCCAATTATGTTGCTCTTTTTAACCTTAGTCTATTTGCTCTGTTTAGGTCACCTTTGCTCATGAGTCGCCAGGTATCTTTATGATACCGTGGTTCAAGTTCAGGTTATGATTAATAACACAGCACACCGCTTAGTAAGGATTAAAACAACGGTCATTTATTATATACAACAAGCAATATTAATACCCTAATACTACTTTCTATATAATAAACCTATCACTACTGGCCAATACTTAACTGAGGAAGAGCCCACCAGGTCAGGGAAACGAATGGCTTGTCCAATCAAATCTGGCCCGCGGGATTCAAAAGGCTGCTACAGGTCGGTGGCTAGGTGTCTCTACCGGATAGCGATCGTTGGATTCAAACTTACGGTGGCCGGTGGCTGGTCTTGCCAAGGTCTCAAGCAGGCGAAGATGAGAGAGAGAGAGATCTGAACTTGGACCTTTACTTTGATAGGGCCCAGGGGCTTCCCGCCTCCCGGGGCGGCCCTTGACCCTGAGTCCCAAGTGATTGGATTCTGTCCCCAATCTCTGGGGTCGATGTGTCCAATGGTGAGGCGATTCCTCGATCGGGGGGGGGTGGTCGCTCACCTGTCTTTGTTTCGGCCACTGCAGGCGCCGACAGGTCTGGCCCGGTATTCAATTGCTAATATGTTGCAATTGTTCCCGGGGATAGCCGATTTATCTGGGCTACGTTCCCAGAGCCGAATATGCAAAACTGTCTGCAGCTGCCTGCTTGTGTCTTCTTGGCTGCTTTTCCCAGAAGTCTTTCGGGTTAGCCATTTTAAACTGGGTTTTGGCCAGATTAATCGGAACGCAGCCATTTTACATGGCTACATTCCTGCCTTGTGATCCTAACGCGAAGCGTGAAGGATCACATAAATTTTGTCCTCTTCGTTTCCCGACTGGGGGGGCACCTCCCACATGGCCACTACTCTGACCCTAGCTATGCACAAAAATTTACCTAAACAATCCTTGAGGGCGTTATGTCAGGCAGGGGCATGTGTCTGGAAAAAATAAACTGAGAACCTCTAATTTTACCTAAACAATTCTTCAAACTTACAGTCTTATCTCTCTATACAATAACAATTACAACATTTAATATATTCTTTCCTGGCTTGGCAGTCCCTCTCAATCCATCCCTGTTGTACCATCTCTCTCAGTGCATCCCTGTTGTACCGTCTCCCTCAGTCCATCCGCGTTGTACCGTCTTCTCAATCCATCCCTGTTGTACCGTCTCTCTCAGTCCATCCCTGTTGTACCGTCTCTCTCAGTGCATCCCTGTTGTACCGTCTCTCTCAGTCCATCCCTGTTGTACCGTCTCCCTCAGTCCACCAGCGTTGTACCGTCTCTCTCAGTCCATCCCCGTTGTACCGTCTCTCTCAGTCCATCCCTGTTGTACCGTCTCCCTTAGTCCATCCCCGTTGTACTGGCTCTCTCAGTCCATCCCTGTTGTCCCGTCTCCCTCAGTCTATCCCTGTTGTACATTCTCCCTCAGTCCATCCCTGTTGTACCGTCTCTCAGTCCATCCCTGTTGTACCGTCTTTCCCAGTCCATCCCTGTTGTACTGTCTCTCTCAGTCCATCCCTATTGTACCGTCTCTCTCAGTCGATCCCTGTTGTACCGTCTCCTTTAGTCCATCCCTGTTGTACCGTCTCCCTCAGTCCATCCCCGTTGTACCGTCTCCCTCAGTCCATCCCTGTTGTACTGTCTCTCTCAGTCCATCCCCGTTGTACCGTCTCCCTCAGTCCATTCCTGTAGTACCGTCTCCCTCAGTCCATCCCCGTTGTACCGTCTCTCTCGGTCCATCCCCGTTGTACCGCCTCCCTCAGTCCATCCCCGTTGAGCCGTCTCCCTCAGTCCATCCCCGTTGTACCGTGTCTCAGTCCACCCCTGTTTTACCGTCTCCATTGCTCTTCCCCCGCTGTACCGTCTCGCTAAGTCCATCCCTGTTGTACCATCTCCCTCAGTCCACCCCTGTTGGTATACTGTTTTTCTGATTCGTAAGGTCCAAATGAAGAAATGGAGATATAGAAAGCAACAAAATCTTTGGAAGCTCCATAAAGATGGAAATATTTGTGCTGTTAGGAGCATCTAACTCGAAATTGCGTGACATTGTGAACAACAACACTTGCTGACATATCCAGGGTGGGTCGGAATGCTACTTTTAAATAATTGAGAATCTCTATATTGGGAAGATGGTCAAAGCAGTGGCTGATACTAACTGGCTTGACTTATAGCTGAGATAAAACCATAACATCTTGAATACTTTTATAATGCGATCTATATTTAATTCGAATTACTGCTAAATTTGGATTTATTTTCGAAGTCACAAAATGTATTGTAATATCAGGAAGCAAAATTCTGTCAGGAATCTGAAGAAAACAGGACACACTGAGCTGTTTCGGCAGTATCTGTAAAAACAAGAAGGTTTAGTTAATTGTTCAGCATTTTGCCCCTTTTGACAGAACTGCAACATGTGCAGCTTAGGAGGGACAGAGAGAAACCGAGACTAGGCAGCGGGGACCATAGGAAAAAAGTGATCTTGTACACAAAACATGATCCGTAAAGTGATTATGGAGGACAAGAGATGCCTAAAGTACAGTAGTGAAGATATAGTGTAAGACATTAGGTGACAAAATGAGATAAGTTTAAATTGAATATACTTTTGAGACACAGCAGAAGTGTGAACTGTTGAGGCAGAATAGCCGATGGGGAGGGTACACAGAGAAAGCTCCAGTACCACAGTATTTTGATGAACCTTAAAGGCTGGCCCCAGGGAAGCCAATCACCTTTCTGGATCTAGCCCGATACAGGATCCCATCCCAAACACTATCCCACTGTCTCCCCAATTCCTAGTTGTGCTGGTGCCCGCATCCCAAGATACTAGCTGGCTAAGGGAAAAATGGGAGGAGTGGTTAAATCCTGACTTGGGTAAAGTAAGTGTAATGTCCAGAGCTGCAAAGTGCCTAATGAAAACTTGAAGTATTGGTTCTTGAGCTTGCGTTGTGCTTCATGGAAAGAGTGTAGGAGGTCAGAGTTGGGTCAGATGATTAAAGTGGCAAGCACCCGACAAAAATCTGTTTCCTCCATTGGATGTGGATAATTACTGGAAAAAATATCATGCTGATAGTCCACAAATGATTTTCTTTTGTGCACAGAATACAATATGCTGGATAGGATAACACTCCATAGCATTCACAGAGCTAAACAGGGATGGGCCTGTACATTTTTACAAAATAATCGCCTTTAAATTGCAATCTAATCTTTGCGAAGTTGTCTGTGGCATGTATTACTGTGGAAACTCAGCCGTATAGATGTCGTCTGGACAGCTGCCAAGCTACACTGCACAAGGCGTTGATTATGGGCTTTTGTTTAAGATGGCTTCTTTGTATGTGCTTCCTCCTTGAGATGCTTTCACATTTTCTGAATTCAAACCCGTTTATAATTTTTGTTGTTCAAGCACTTTGTTTAGTAAGGTGACAGTGAGACTTTCCACTGAATTACCTGAACGATTTGCCTCACTCGCCCCTCTCATCAAGCCTAACATTGACATTAAATACCGCACAAGTGTAGTGTTAGCGTCCTCCTCCCAGTTATCAATGTTGAGCCTCCCAGGGAGATTACTAATTTTGCTGAATTGTTTACAGTTTTGTACTATGGACCCTGCGCTCACTTGTGTCCAACCTTGCCACAAAAAGGAAACTTATTTTTCCGTTTGCCTGTTTCCACCCTAGTCTCAAAGCTGCAAAACTATAATTAAGCTGGTTGCAGCACCATTCCCTGCTGGATGTCATTGAGATACTCACTATCATTATCAGTTGGCTGGACAGTTAGTTTGTGATGCAGAATGAGGCCAGCAGCGTGGGTTCAATTCCCGAACAGGCTGAGGTTATTCATGAAGGCCCCACTTTACCTTGCTCCTCGCTTGAAGGGCTGGTTTAGCTCAGTGAGCTAGACAGCTGGTTTGTGATGCAGAACAAGGCCAGCAGCGCGGGTTCAATTCCCGTACCAGCTTACCTGAACAGGCGCCGGAATGTGGCGACTAGGAGCTTTTCATAGTAACTTCATACTTGTGACAATAAAAGGTTGTTATTAGGTGTCGTGATCCTGAGGTTAAATCACTGCCAGTCAGCTCTCCCCCTCAAAGGGAAAAGCAACCTATGGTCATCTGGGACTATTGCAACTTAACTTTTACTTATTACCATCATTACGTGTGCTCTGCCCAAAGTCAGGTCAGGATTATTCTCCAGAATGTGGGTAAAACTGCTAGCTCTGAGTCAGAGGTATACATCCACACCTAGCCTGAGTTACACTATCCCATTCAGACTTAAACCCGTTAATGAGAATAAGCAGGGGTACGTACCCCTGTTCAGCTCGGGTGATTCACTCAAGATCCATTGTCCTCCAGGACATTCTGATTGACCAGCTATTAGCCCATTACAGAGGCTGTCCTCTTTTGTCTGTAAATTGGAGGTTAATTGTATATTCGTAGCCTGACTGTTCTTTTGTATAAATGGGAGAGTGGTGATTTAATTTTTTTTTTTATAGTGCCCATTTTTTTTTCAATTAAGGAGCAATATAGCATGGCCAATCAACTTACTCTGCACATCTTTTTGGGTTGTGGGGGTGAGACCCATGCAGACATGGAGAATGTGCAAACTCCACATGGCCTGTGACCCAAAAAGCTTCAATATTGTTTTTCTTTTGTTTTAATAAAGTTTGGTTTGTAATAATAACCAAGCCCTATTTCTCATGCAATCACTCCTGGAACAAATTGATCTTTCCACACATCCTTACAAAATTTAAAAAGCATTGTGGTTCTCGTCCAGCATCTTTGCCACTGCTGAGATCTGACCAGGCGTCCGTAACAAGAGCGAGTTGTTAACCGGAAAGGTGGGTACACAACTCATGAAACAACTTGCAACGGGTTCATTTGGAACGGTGGTTTTGTACAGATGCGAGACCTGGACCTTACAGAATGAGGAAGCTGACTTGCTAAGTAGCTTTAAAATGTACATACTGTAGGCCATTATTTTGGTTGCTTGTCTGTTTAATGTCAAACAAGCAAAACTGTTAACTGGTGAAATGTGTGAGCTTTTATTGCCACTTGCAACTAACAAACTGCAACAAGAGGATCATGTAAAACAACTGCTTGAAATGTAGATAATGGTCCTTGGTTTGGCATTGTAAAGGAGGATAGAAATCACACCTGAAACATTCTGTCTTGCTCAGTACTTGAGAAAACGTACAGCATTTTTTGTTTCGTTTCAGATTTCCAGCGTCTGTAATATTTGACATTTTGTCTTGTCCACAGTTGAAATATGGTTGACTGTGGCCACCCCACCCTGCTCAGCTACCCCCCCCCACCTGTAACATTTGGCACACCTGCCGCTGTGTGATATGGCTGTATGGGGGTGGGTGGGGTGGTGAGAAACGCATGTTAAAAATTACAGTGAGTCCGCAAAAATAGGTTTTAGAAAAATCACTGTGACCATCGGCCGAAGGCCAATAATTGTCCCTGCTCGAATTTCCCATGCTTTGAACTTTTCTGAAATAGGTTGGATATTTTATGCTCTGTGAATGTGCGGGTAGGGGGGAAGCTGAAACAGATTGATGTATTAATAAGGGAGAAAGAATGGAGTATGTCGCAGGGTAGAAAGAGGTCATTAGAATAGGAGGAAGTTCCTAGTGTAAACACTGGCATAGACGAAGACTAATTAGTCTGTTCCCATGTCCGTGCGTTTCTGTAGTTGCTGCTGATGTTCCAACATTGCTTTTCATTATGTTTCCAGTTTTAGTGGTCGAGGGGAGGGCGGTGAGAATGCTTGCTTGCGCAAAGAAAAAGTTTCAAAAGTAGTTGGAAGAATAGGAAAAATGAAACTAGGACGAGTTCGGCTCCATCAGCATATTTAATGATGCCATCTTCCATTCTTGTTTTACAGGTGGTAGCGTAACAGGAGAACATGGCAGAGGCTCACCAGGCCGTCGCATTTCAGTTCACAGTCACCCCAGAGGGCATCGACCTACGACTCAGCCATAATGCATTGAAAGAGATCTACCTCTCGGGCATCAGGGCATGGAAGAAAAAATGCATCAGAATCAAGGCGAGTGCCTTCCATTCAAAATCCAGTTTACCCACAGATTACGTATGAGTAAAAGAGAACAAGAAACTTAAACAAACTTGATCAGAGATCTATGAGGGGAGAACTGATTCAGGTTAATTGAGTAAATAGTGTTATAGGCCAGGTTTTAAAAACTCCAAAGCGTGTTATGGAGTTCACCTGACCAATAAGTTTTCATGTTCAATTTGGCTAGGGTGAGCACAAGAGCCAACCCTTCAGGTGTTTTTCAACAGTCTTCCCAGACACTTTAATCAAAATAAGTTTTATTCTAAGAACTGAGTTAACATTTATATAAACACACAGCAAGAATTTTTATCAATTACAAATGTAAAGACACCCAACAGCTACAGTGATCTATGTCTAACACTTAAAGAATTCCCCCTTACCTGTTCCAATTCAAAAACAAAATCCCATAAACCTAAAACCCCTTTTCAAGGGCATGGTCCAGCACTCTGCATTCTCACTTGAATAAGACTGGCTTTGCCTGAAATTCTGACCCCGTCTCACCTGCAGGTTTAAAACCTTCCGGAAAGCAAACTATATCTTAAAAGCCACCACCAAGGTGATTTACTGGTACAGACATTTAAAATGACACTCGCGAGAGACAGGCCAAAACACTTCTGTTCTCTATCTGAGTCCACAGCAGCCAAATGTGAAAGCGAAACCAAAAACAGCTCACAAAGCCACAGTCCAGCTCCACCCACACAATGACATCACTGAAGCCATGTGATAAGACAAACACCTTTCTTAAAGGAATGCTCCCACGACCATAGACTAAAAGGTATGGAGGTAGATGAACAGTGGGAAACATTTGAAGAAACACTTCAAAATGTTCAACAAAAATACATTCCATTGTAAAATAAGAACTGAACAAGAAAGTCCCACCTGTGGGAAAGTTAAGGATAGAATTAAATTAAAAGAAGAGACTTGCATTGATTTAAAATTTTTAAAATGTATTTCATGTGATATGGGCATCAGTGGCTCAACCAGCATTAATTACCTATCCGTAATTACCCTGGAGAAGGTAGCCTTCTTGAACCACTGCAGTCCATGGTGTAGGTACACCTAAATGACATTACCATAGCTGAATTCTCACCACCCCCCCCGTTGTGGGTACCAGCAGTGAACTGTTTCAATCCACATAGCCATACATCAGCGTTCAGTGACAACCAGCAACGATACCTAGGCAAGATGTTTGAGATCCGGGTTCCGCGGCAGCTCCAGTGCCACGGCGATCTCCGCAAAAACTGGCGGGCATTCCGGCAGAGGTTTGAAATCTTCCTGGTGGCAGCCGATCTGGAAGACATGGCCGATGCTGAAAAGACAGAGCTTCTGCTCACCATCGTCGGTGCCAGAGCACAAGAAATCTTTAAAAACTTCAAGTTCTCCAAGGGGCAAAACAGGAGCGACTTCCAGGCAGCCCTGGACAAATTCGGCAAATACTGTGAGAAAAACACACTCCAACCAGCAAGAAAAGGTAAGAGAAGCGCCAGTACTCACCACGAGGCCGAGATCCCGGAGCAGAGAACAATTTTGATCGGCGGCCATCTTTCCAAAGGGACTGCAGTTGCGCGAGAAGCACACAAAACGGGAAGGTCCGTTTGCGCATGCGCGAGACGTCCCGCATGCGCAATCACGAAAATGGCCACTGGTACAAGAACAGCGATTTGCGCATGTGCAAACGCTTCCTACGTATGATGTCACATGCGTCATGGCGTCAGACCACGCCCATTTAAAGGGGAAACGTCCCAAATCAAAGAAAAAATCTTTTAAAGCCGTAAAACAACCTTCTTTCACCTGGAATGACAGCACAATGCCTCAATGAAATTAACCTCCGAAGAACCCTGCAACAAGCAGTTACCTACACCCAAACCGATGATTCTGACCTTGAATACTTCGAAACCGACCTTTACCGACGCAAACAGTGATGATATGGTCCGAGAAGACAACGACTCAGACGAACCTTTCACCTTAGGAGGCTACCCCAGTATCAAATCCGATCCGCAACTAGATGTGTTGCACATTGATGACCCCGACGACGAGTTCTTCGGATTTGAGGATCTTCAGCTCAACAGATATGACATCCCGACTCGTGAGTGCAGGATTATGCTGCGGCCTGAAACCAAGAGACAGAGAACAGTACTAGCCCACAGAGAGCGGCCTGCTGCCACACAGAGTGTGGTCCACGCACCGCTCAGGGATCCCGCTCAGAGCGTGGTCCACGCACCGCTCAGGGATCCTGACTCTACGAAAGAAGACACGCAAGACTGCACACCACAGTCCTTGCATGAACAAGAAGTGACTCCAGTGTCACAAGCCTCCACAGCGAGTTCATGGACAGACTCCACAATTGCAGAAACGCAAGACTCCAGAGCGCAGTCCTTGCGCGAACAAGACGTGGCTCCAGTGTCACAAGCCTCCGCAGCGAGCTCGTGGGCAGCCTCCACGATAGAAGCAACGCAAGACTCCGACGCGCAGTCCTTGCAGGAACAAGACCATGAGGGTCTAGCAACCTCCTGACCACTAGCGGCAGACAATGCAAGTCTGCCATGCTCAAGTAAACAGCAAGAAGACTATGACAGTCTACCACGCTCCAGTGCACAGCAGGACGACCATGACGGTCTTATCATGCTACAGCGAAGAACAAAGCGACGATGACAGTCCAAGCCCAAATGAAGGACAACAGCAAGACAATGACAGGCCACCACATTGTTTGCGCCACCAGATGAAGACTCTGACAATTTACCCAACCCAAGTGACAACAAGTAGCTACTGAGGCTCTACCCACAGTATGTGAGACGAGTGACGACAGCATCCCACTTCCCATGCAAGATGTGCAAAGTGACAGACCTCGGCGAATGTGTACAGAGGCGCTCGACGATCACTGTGAGACCACTGGTGACTCTGGTGACACCATGATACTTCCACCCTCATTCGCTCGAACCTCTCCACAAGTCAATGCATTCCTGCATGTTCCGACTCCAGACGTGCAGCTTCAAGAAATCTCAGCTGACTCCAGTGAACCTGCTAAGACTCCGGACGGGGAGCATCAACAAACCAACACTGACTCAGTTAAAACAGACCAGACTCCAGATGGGGAGCAACCAAACACCGACTGTGATTCACGTAAGCCGGACTTTACTCCAGACAGGGAGTGCCGCAACCTCAGTGATGGCACACTCAGGGTGACAGCAGATGCCACAACGACAGGAGATGGATCACTTAACAATTACACTGGGTCAGTAATAACAAGCAGCAGCTACAGTCCAAGAGGAATACACCAATATTCACCACAGCTATATCCACACATTTCTTCCACACCAGCAGTGCAGCCAATGACAGCTCATGCTGGACAAACCCAGTATTCAGGCATGCAGCAGTCTATGCAGCATATTCTCAAACAGGCCAGCACTAAGAATTGCCCACTAATGGAATCAAGACCGAAGGAGGACTACCTCAAGCACAATCTGCACTACAGACTGGATGCCTTAGTTACAGCCCAGGATTTGCTGCACTCCAGGCTGGCCAGACGGCATATTCCTATCTGATGCAAGTTTCTAGTTTCACACCATCACCAGGTATTTATGCGAGCAGTAATTCTGTTTCCAATTCGACAAGCTTCAACGGTTCTCAGCAGGATCACCCTTCCCACCCAGCATGTGGCCAGAACCAGTATGTACAGTCTTATCCAACTTCAACATATGGCACATCCATGACCTCGAATGACACTGTTGATGGTACCTCTTCAACGTCAACAGCTTACCAGCTACAAGATGCCACCTGACAGCACCATCACAAACATCGAAAAAGAAAGGGACTCCAAATCAGACAGCGAAGTGATTTGACCACTTCTTGGTTCCTGTGGCACAGGAACGTTGATGGCATTCATAACCAAGAGACATTTGACCACGATGATTGATGGTTTTTGGACTCACACAAATGATTTGGGCTTATTGTTTAATCACTGTTCCCATTACTTGTATACACCTTAACGTATCTACCTGCATTTTGTTCAATTTTCTTCAAGTGTACAGAAAATATGTAACGTATAAAAAAGGGGGGATGTGGTGATGTGCATCAATGTAAATACATGCAGGCTAGGTAGACACTAGAGAGGGAGCACCAGAGACATCACACACACACTCAACCAATAGATCAGTTAGATAGGACACGACCAATGGACATTCACTTTTTTTCTCCCACCCACTCCCCACATCCCCCAACCTCACCCACCCACACTCCCCACATCCCCCAACCTCTCCCACCCACACTCCCCATATCCCCCAACCTCTCCCACCCACACACCCCACATCCCCCAACCTCTCCCACCCACACACCCCATATCCCCCAACCTCTCCCACCCACACTCCCCATATCCCCCAACCTCTCCCACCCACACTCCCCATGTCCCCCAACCTCACCCACCCACACTCCCCATATCCCCCAACCTCACCCACCCACATACCCCACATCCCCCAACCTCTCCCACCCACACTCCCCATATCCCCCATCCAATGGACATTCACGATACACACAGAGGTGACACGACCACAGGAGGGCATTACACCAACCCATATATAAAGGACACCACACACATGATCTGCCTCTTTCCAGTGGAGACAGTCAGTGAGTAGAGACACGGTTGATTCAATATCACTCCCACCATGTGGATTGCAGCAACTGGTTAGTCAGCCTGGGTAGCTATAGTAGGATTAGCAGTAGTGTCGAACCCGAGTAATAGAAGTGCAAATAGTTTAGTAAACATGTTGACGTTATCTCCACGTCTGAATCTTCCTTTGTCAAGTGCACCACAAGGAAGCCGCTTATGCTCCACCTAGAGCATAGCAAATCACCCCCTATCAACAGCCCGGGGACAAAGCCCACTTGATTGGCACCACCCTAAACATTCACTTCCTGTTAGGGACGTAGCTCCAGCATTTTAACCCAATGACACTGAAGGAATGACAATACAGTTCCAAGTCAGAATGGTGTGTGGCTTGGTGAGTTGCTGCGTTGCATATGGTATACATTGCTCCCAATGTGTTGAAGGTGGGGGGAGTGATTGTTTAAAGTGGTGAATAGGGTGCCAATAAAGTGGGCTTTGTTCGCGGGATGTTGATAGTGGGGGATTCATCAATGATAATGTTATTGAACATCGAGGGAAGATAGTTGAATTCTCTTTTGTTGGAGATGGTCATTACCTGGCATGCACATGGTGCAGCTCAAATGTCACTTGCCGTTTGTTAGACCGAGCCCGAATATTGTCCAGCATATGACATGAACTGCTTCAGTATCTGAGGAATCACAAATAATGCCAACATTGTGCAATCATCTGTGAACATCCCCATTTCTAACCTTATGATAATGGAGGGAAGGTCATTGATGAAGCAGATAAGATGGTTGGGCCTAGGACACTACCCTGCAGATGTCCTGGGACTGAGATGATTGAGCTCCAACAACCACAACCATCTTCCTTTGTGCTAGGTTTTTCTGCAACTAATGGAGAGTTTTCCCTATAATTCTCATAGACTCCAAACCTACCTGTTGGACTGGCATTTTGCAAACTGGCTCCGTGGCTAGTCTGTTCTAAAATATCGAGAAATAAAAGGTTAATTGAGCATTATATGTAATGTTGGAGAACTTTATAAAGTACCTTTTTGTTCCCCTTTGTAAGATGTTGGGATGTAGCCTGGCATAAGCTTGCGTACAGAAAGAGGCAAGCTTCATCCCTGTCTACATGAAACGGATTTTATTTCGGTGGAAAATAAAGTGTTAACATTTTTGTTTTGCTTTCTCCTCTTTGCAGAACAATTTTGCGAGCGGCGTTTACCCTGCCAGCCCATCCAGCTGGCTTTTCGTGGTATTGACGGTCATAGGTACCATGTACACGAGAGTCGACCCCTCAATGGGAATGATAGCCAAGCTTAAGGACCACCTCCCTCTAAGGTGAGCAATTATCAGTGACTGATGAGACTGTGGCAGGACTTAGATTCAGTCTTCTCTTGAAAGATTGGAGTTTTCTGACCCTTGGACTCCAGTTTTCTTTGGTTTGTAAGTAAAACAAATTAAATTTCCTCTCTCCATGACCCAATAATGAGATTTGTTCAGAATGGATATTCACTAAACCGCTCCAATCTGCCAACCCGAAATAAACATAGGTGAGTACATCTGAATTGTGTCAATCAGAGACAGAATATGGGGCATTGTTAGTGCTCATGTTTACTGAGCAAATCTTGGTGCTTCACTGAAGCACATTGGGACATGTTAATACATTAATGGCACTATATAAATGCAAATTGTTGTTGTTGAGTGCTGTTACTGCCCTAAAACACTCAATGTGGGGGAAAAAGAAAATACATAACAGTTCAGAAATAATAGAAACTGGACACCAAGAATGTATCAGTCTGTTAGACAACATCCATCCCGACCTCTCAATATGCTGTGAACTTGAATGTTAAGGATGATGAGAAAAAGGTGTTTTACCAGTGTGTCTTACTGAAGCAAAATGGAAACTCTTAAATTTAATAAAAGCATACATTTAACTTTTAACAGACTTATGATGAACTGGGCAATCAACATAGCAATTATAGAATCCCTGCAGTGCAGAAGGAGGCCATTCGGCCATCGAGGCACCAACCCTCTGAAAGAGCACCCTACCTAGGCCCACGCCGCCACCCTATCCCCGTAACCCAGTAACACCACCTCACCTATTGGACACTAAGGGTCAATTTAGTATGGTCAATCCCAAATACCTGCACATCTTTGGATTATGGGAGGAAACCGGAGCACCCGGAGGAAAACCACGCAGACATGGGGAGAAAGTGCAAACTGCACACAGACAGTGACCCAAGTCTGGAATTGAACCCGACCCATGTGCTGTGCGGAAGCAGTGCTAACCATTGTGCTGCCCCGTGATGCGCAGTGGTAGTGATATGAGACTGAAGTAAGGATGTGGTAATATTATAACATAGTAAAACGTCCAAAGGCACTTTCACCAAAGTGTTTTCAAACAATGCGTGACACCAAACCACACAAGTAAATATCAGGACAGGAAAGAGGTGGGTTTTAAAGAAAGTCATGTAGAATCCTTACAGTGCAAAACAAGGCTATTGGGCCACTCATGCCTGCACCGACCCTTCGAAAGACCACTTGACCTTAGCCCAATCCCCCCCCCCCACCTTATCACTGTAACCCCAAATGACCTTTAGACATTTAGGGCAATTTAGCATGGTCAATCCACCTAACCCGCACATCTTTCGACTGTGAGAGGAAACCGGAATACCCGGAGAAAACCCAAGTAGACGCAGGGAAAAAGTGCAAACGCCACACAGATAATAACCCAAGGTCGGAATCGAACCCGAGTCCCTGGTGCTGTGATGCAGCAGTGCTAACCACTATACCACCATGACACTTGTGGGAGTAGAGGCAGAGAGATTTAGGGTGGGAATTCCAGAGCTTAGTGCCCAGGCAGCCAAAGGCATGACTACCATTGGTGGGGCAAAGGAAATTTGCGTTGTGCAAAATACCAGAATTTGAGGAGTGCAGGTATATTAGAAATGTGGAGGTCTTGCGTCGCAGTGGGTAGGGTCCCTGCCTCTGAGCCAGAAGCTCTGGGTTCGAGTCCCACCACCCCAGGACTTTATGGCCAAGGAAAGTTCATTACGCGTCGAAGTGTCAAGCTGCAAATCCTTCTAACACACCAATGGCTCACAGTAAGAGCGGAGACTCCTGGTCAGCCATGCTTGATGTGGCATGGCGCCCCTCAAGTTACAAGCTACAGACAAGCGACCTTTTCCAGGAATTACTGGCTATGGAAACAGCTGAAGGTCTGCCTTAGTGCTTCACTAGATGCGGGAAGAGATTTGGAATTGGAAGATATACTGCAATATTTTAGGGCTGGAGAAGGTTACAGAGATCAAGTAATGCTATAATATAGGGAGTTCTTAAGAGACACATTAGAGACTTCAGCATGCTCAGACTACATGCTTGATCTTGTGGCTGGGAGATGGTATGGGATGAAATTCGAATAGAGAAGGGGACTCCAGGGGTAACAAACCAGCATCCTGAACTAAATTTCACAGGTGTCAGTTTCGCTCAGTGGTAACACCTGTACCAAAATGTGTCACCTGATTTTCATTCCTATGTGCTATTATGTACACATTCCTGTATTAAATTTCACCTACCATTGTTGCGTCAACTTAAATATTTTACCACTTATTCCATTATTCCTAAACTTTCCCCCTATGATTTCACTGCCCCGTCTAGATTGTTATCATGTGGAAATTGGCCAAATTTGCATTGAGTTTCCAAATTCATTTATATATTCATTTGTATAAATTAGTAAATCAGTCTTGCGTGGAGCTTTGTCATTTGGAAGCCAGGACACTCATGGCATAGTGTTTGGGCAATCGCCCACATCCCAGTCATAAAATGTGCAAACAGCAAATATTCAGATCAGTCAGTTAACCAGAACGAAAATAACAGAGACCAGAGGGGTCATTTTAAGCTAATGCGGCATTCGGGAAACTGATCGAATTGGATACAAGGCTTGTTTTACACTCCACCTGAGGTTACGATCTGTTGAAATAGTGACCCACCAGTTTCATGGCCACTTCTAAGGATTGATTGCCAATGTTTATTTTTTTTAATTGAATTCAAACTGCCATGGTAAAATTGGAATTCTCCTTCTGTGGGTTACTTGTCTAGGTCTCTGGACTACGAGTCCTTTTTTAAAAATTCATTTACAGGATGTGTGTGTCACTGGTTAGGCCAGCATTTATTGCCCATCCCTAATTGCCCTTCAGAAGGTGGTGGTGAGTTGCCTTCTTGAACTGCTGTAATCCTTGCGGTGTAGGTACACCCACTGTGCTGTTAGGAAGGGAGTTCCATAGGGGCAGCAGGGTGGTGCAGTGGTTAGCACTGCCGCCTCACGGCGCCGAGGTCCCAGGTTCGATCCCAGCTCTGGGTCACTGTCCGTGTGGAGTTTGCACATTCTCCCCGTGTTTGCGTGGATTTCGCCCCCACAACCCAATAGATGTGCAGGGTCGGTCGATTGGCCACGATAAATTGCCCCTTAATTGGGAAAAATGAATTGGGCACTCTAAATTTTTTTTTAAAAAGGAAGGGAGGTCCAGGATGTTGCCCCAGGGTCAGTGAAGGATCGGCGAAATATTTCCAAGTCAGGGTAGAGAGTGACTTGGAGGGGAACTTCCAGGTGGTGGGGTTCCCAGGTATCTGCTGCTCTTGTCCTTCTAGTTAGTAGTGGTCGTGGGTTTGGAAGTTGCTGTCTCTGGAACCTAGGTGAGTGCTGCAGTGCATCTTGTAGATGGCACACACAACTGCCACTGTTCGTCAGTGGTGGAGGGTTTGAATGTTTGAGGAAGGGGGGGCAATCAAGTGGGCTACTTTGTCCTGGATGGTGTCGAGCTTCTTGAGTGTTGTTGGAGCTGCACTCATCCAAGCAAGTGGAGAGTTTTCCATCACACTCCTGACCTATGTATTGTAGATGGTGGATAGGCTTTGGAGGGGTCAGAGGGTGAGTTACTTGCAGTAGGATCCCTAGCCTTTGACCTGCCCTGGTAGTCACAGTATTAATATGGCTAGACCAGTTCAGTTTCTGATCAATGGCAACCCCCAGGATGTTGGTAATGGCGGATTCAGCGATGGTAATGCCATTGAATATCAAGGGGCGGTGGTTAGATCCTCTCTTGTAGGAGATGGTCATTGCCTGGCACTTGTGTGTCATGAATGTACCATTGCAGTACCATAACGTTTGGTGTCCTTCAGCACAGGGCTAAAGAGCTGGCTTTTAAAGCAGACCAAGGCAGGCCAGCAGCACGGTTCAATTCCCGTACCAGCCTCCCCGAACAGGCACCGGAATGTGGCAACTAGGGGCTTTTCACAATAACTTCATTTGAAGCCTACTTGTGACAATAAGCGATTTTCATTTAATTTCATTTCATTTAGGGCAGCATGGTGGCGCAGTGGGTTAGCCCTGCTGCCTCACGGCGCTGAGGTCCCAGGTTCGATCCCAGTTCTAGGTCACTGTCCATGTGGAGTTTGCCCATTCTCCCCGTGTCTGCGTGGGTTTCGCCCCCACAACCCAAAGATGTGCAGGCTGGGTGGATTGGCCATGCTAAATTGCCCCTTAATTGGGAAAAAAATGAATTGGGTACTCTAAATTCTTCGTGGGCAGCACGGTAGCATTATGGTTAGCACAATTGCTTCACAGCTCTAGGGTCCCAGGTTCGATTCCGGCTTGGGTCACTGTCTGTGCGGAGTCTGCACATCCTCCCCGTGTGTGCGTGGGTTTCCTCCGGGTGCTCCGGTTTCCTCCCACAGTCCAGAGATGTGCAGGTTAGGTGGATTGGCCATGATAAATTGCCCTTAGTGTCCAAAATTGCCCTTCGTGTTGGGTGGGGTTATTGGGTTATGGGAATAGGGTGGAGGTGTTGACCTTGGGTAGGGTGCTCTTTCCAAGAGCCGGTGCAGACTTGATGGGCCGAATGGCCTCCTTCTGCACTGTAAATTCTATGAAAATGTCCAGGACCATAATGTAATGCTACCATATCCTGAAGATTCCTTGACACTGTTTTGAGAGGATTTCTGATATCCTCGTCAATATCCCTCTTTTAACCAATCCCTTAAAGATAGATGAGCTGCTCACTGCTGTTTGTGAGAGGTTGCTGTGCACATGTTAGTTGCTGTGTTTTCTCTTCAAACCAACTACATTTCGAAAGGTTTTCATTGGCTTTGTAGTACCTTGGGAGGCCCTGAAAAGTTATTGAATATCCTTATTTTACAGCTACACTTTAATGTAATGTACTTTTGTTTGTTTTACAGAAGATACTTGTCACACCAGGGCCAAAGCCTAGTCAGTGCACTACTGTTTGCAACAGGGCTGTGGCTGGCACTGATTTTTATGATGCGGCAGATCCTCAAAGCCCTCCTCTCCTACCACGGCTGGATGTTTGAAGAACACGGCAAGGTGTCCACTACCACCAAAGTCTGGTTTGTAAGTCCTGAAACATCACTAATCTCCTGCATGAAAATGTAATTTTTCCCCTTTTCTCCTTGTCAAGTACAAGGCAGTGACCATCTCCAGTAAGAGAGAATCTAACGCTCTCCACTTGACATGCAATTGCATTACCATTGCTGAACCCCCCTCTATTAACATCCTGGGGGTTACCATTGACCAGAAACTGGACTGGAGCCACATAAATATTGTGTCTGCAAGAACAAATCAAAGGCTTGGAATTCTGCAGGAGTAACTCATCCCCCTGACTCTCCAAAGGCCTGCTCACCATCTAGAGGGCTCAAGCCAGGAGTGTGATGGAATACTCCCTACCCTGCCTGGATCAGTACAACTCCAACAACACTTGTTTGGCACACATCCACCACCTTAAACGTTCACTGCGTCTCCCACTGACACACAGTCACAGCAACATGTATCATCTATAAGATGCACTGCAGCAACTTGCTAAGGCTCCGTTGGCAGCATCTTTCAAATCCAAGAAAGGGCAGCAATGGCATGGGAACACCACCAACTGCAAGGTTCCCTCCAAACCCACACATCCCATCCTGACTTTTTATAATTATAATCTTTATTAGTGTCACAAGTAGGCTTACATTAACACTGCGATGAAGTTATTGCGAAAATCCCCTGGTCGCCACGTTCCAGCGCCAGAAATGAAATGAAATGAAAATTGCTTATTGTCACAAGTAGGCTTCAAATGAAGTTACTGTGAAAAGCCCCTAGTCGCCACATTTTGGCGCCTGTTCGGGGAGGCTGGTACGGGAATTGAACCGTGCTGCTGGCCTGCCTCGGTCTGCTTTAAAAGCCAGCTATTTAGCCCTGTGCTAAACCAGTGCCTGTTCGGGTACACTGAGGGAGAATTCAAAATGTCAATTTCACCCAACACCTTGGAACTATATCGCTGTTCATTCACGTTTACTGGAACTCGAATTCCGTTCCTAACAGCACCGTAGGTGTACCAACACCAGATGGAGGTTTAAGAAGACTGCTCATTACTGCCTTAAGGGCAATTAGGGATGGATAGTAAATGCTAGCTTAGTCAGCGAGGTCCACACCCTGTGACACAATAAAATAAAATTCCAGATCCAATGAGGGCTTTGTACAGCTGTAATGTAACTTCTAACCCTTTGTATTCTAGGCTGCTATATGTAATTAGGTGGCGTGGTGTAGCCACTTAAAATGGCTAACTCCCGATTTAAAATGGCGAACGGCAAAGGCTGATGGGGAAGTCAGCCAACAGGACAAAAACAAGCAGCTGCAGGTTGACTGTGTATTTACCTCTGGAAAGGCCAGACAAGATCGATACCAGCAACCATCAGCATAACAAAACACCAGCCATCTGCATACTAATGAGCAATCCCTGGGAACAATAAGCAACATTTAGACACACAAAGCAAAACCAGACTCTTCGGCGCCAGCAGAAGCCTACACAAAAGGAGGTGAACGACCACCTCAAGACCGCCCATCGATCAGGGAACCGCTCCAGCATTGGAGAAAATCGAGCCAAGTGATTGGGACAAAGTCCAATCACTTGGGACCAGGTACAGGGTCCGCCCCGAAAGGTGGGAAGCCCCTGGGGACTATAAGAATTGAGCCCCAAGTTCAAGTCGCTCTCTTCCAGCTCTCTTCCACCGCTTCCAGCATTTCCTCAGCTCCAACTCTTCAACAGCCGCTCAAAACTGTAAGTCTTACTTCAACGCTCGCTACGAGATAGGCGCTCCGAGCTACCAATCTGTACCAACTTCGAATCCCGCACGCTCAGAACCCGAACGAAAGGCCATTTGTTTCCCTGATCTGGTGGGCCAGTTCCAAGTTAAGTATTGGCCTGTTAGCTGTAGAAGTAGCTTAGACGTAGAATTTGTACATGAGTAGTGATTACTGTGTATAATAAATGTGCTTTGATTTAAATCTTACTAAGTGGTGTATTGGATTATTGATCATTACTCGGACTTGAACCACGTGGCGGTATCATAAGGATACCTGGCGACTCAAGAGCAAAGGTGATAAAACAGAGCAATTAAACTAAGGCAAAGTTAGCAATAGTGGCCATGCTAAATTGCCCCTTAGTTTCCAAAGATGTGCAGGTTAGGCGAAGTTAAGGGATAGCGTGGGGAAGTGGGCCTAGGTATAGTGCTCTTTCGGAGGGTCAGTGTAGACTCGACGAGCCAAATGGCCTCCTGCACCATAGGGAATCTACGGATTCTAAAACTCAACATTCCATTAGCCTTTTGTAGGTGCTCTATGACATTCTTTTAATATAAATGTACTCAATTTTTTTCCAATTAAGGGGCAATTTAGCGTGGCCAATTCACCTACCCTGCACATCTTTGGGTTGTGGGGATGAGACCCACGCAGGCGTTTATGACATTTTAATGATATCAAAGCTGACAGCCAAATTCTGTCTGTGCCTGCCATCCATGGAAAAGCAGTCACAGTAGAAATCTCTTTTTAGAAGTAGGAGTGGCTCTCTTTGCACTTCCTAACCCAGTTCTGCTAATGTCTATTGTAGTTCCTTATCATTGCTGTGGCTCTTGTCAACCAAGTTAACATAAGCTTGTGGTTGGAACTTGGGACTCTCCAGCTCATCCAGCTTCGTTGATATTTTAAAATATTTTTATTCTCCTTTTTCACATTTTCTCCCCCAGCTGCGTTGATATTGCAAATGAGGCAGTAGCAATAGGGAGAATCATTTTTCGAAGCCCAAGAATTTCAAACTAAAGAGACTCCAGTAAGGAATACAAACAGCAGTGGAAAGGAGTCGCCTGAGCTTGCTGGGCGAAACTGTCCTGACTTGGAAAATGCTGGTGACTGACTGTCCATCTTCACAGATGTCAAGGCATCGGAAGAATGCAAACCAGGAAAGACCCGCTCTTGATTTCCTGTCTGACCTCAGTTCGCTGAGCTTAGCTGAGGTTAAAGTTGACAGGTTATCAGTGGCCTCGGTTTCCTGGGCTAAGGCGACAAAAATCTTTTAGGGTTCTGTTGTACCATCAATTCACTGCGAGACTGTGAGAACGAGTGAACATAAGGCTTTATTATCCAGGAACTAGCCTGCCAGTGTCTGCTGTACACATGAGTGCCGCCCACAGGTGGCCGGTCTATATATTGCCCCGGGGAGAGCGGAGCCAGAGGGGAAGCCCATCGGGGTTCCAGTACAATACATGGAAGTAGATCGTATTATCATTTCCTGGTCATAGGTCACAGTACTATACAGACAGTTCATATTCAGGTGAATACATTCACCACAGGTTGCCACAAATGATTACAATTGGAATGCTATGGGTGGGTTTGGCAGAGGACGGGATTAGCCTTGTCTGTGTTGCATACTGTAGGTAAGTGGCTTGTTAAATTACTGATTTGCCTCAAATATAAAGAACAGCACTTGGGTTTTAGAGGGTCCCAAGAACACAGATATCTGCACGGCAGAGGAATCAGTCCTTCAAAGTATGTGACAAGACTGGCAGGGAAGAAAAATAACTTTATTTTTATTTCTCCTTTAGACTCTAGTGAAGATCTTCTCAGGACGTAAGCCAATGTTATACAGTTTTCAGAACTCCCTTCCACGTCTGCCTGTTCCATCTATAAATGACACTTTAAGAAGGGTAAGACAGAAGAACCTTTGAAAGTCATATATTAAGTTTCGCTGGCTGCGGGACAAGGGCAAAGTACTCGAAAGAACTCTTAGCCTCTTCCAAGTACAAAATCTAGGAATCATTAATGAGAGCATCTTTATCTCTGGCCTTTGTGGATTAATTAAATTTCGTCAGCATGTTTGTGAGTAACAGCAGGACGTTGCATAGCAAGATACAGTCGCAACTGGAACAAGGACCTGGAAGTGGGACAAAGCAAAGTTAGAGCTGGGGCAGTTTAATTTCTTTTTGATTTAGTGAGATTTTCCTGATTGATCCATTTTTAATGTAGCGATGTTCCAGCCTTAGTTATGTTGTAGTGATGCAGTGTGCACCTCTTGGAATTGGTTCATGTTTCGCGTTCTCTTCTATCGCAGCCCGCCCCCCCCCCAAAAAAAGTTATAGGGCGTCATTCTCCGCCGGCGGGAGTCTCCGTTTTGCCGGCGCCCGGGGGTTTCCCGATGGCGTGGGGCTGCCCCACAATGGGAAACCCCATTGACCGGCCGGTGTTACGGAGACTCCCGCCGGCCGGTCGGAGCAGAAATGTGACAGGGTGGGTAGGGGAATTTCGCCCCATAATGTTCTTTCTAAATATGAGACAAGTGGAGCGGGATTCTCCCTTACCCGGCGGGGCGGGGGGTCCCGGCGTAATGGAGTGGCGGGAACCACTCCGGCGTCGGGCTGCCCCAAAGGTGCGGAAGTCTCCTCACCTTTAGGGGCCAAGCCCTCACCTTGAGGGGCTAGGCCCGCGCCGGAGTGGTTTGTGCACCGCCGGCTGGTGGGAAAGGCCTTTGGCGCCATGCCAGCCGGGCCCAAAAGGTCTTCGCCGGGCGACGCATTCGCGGGAGCGTCAGCGGCTGCTGACGTCATCCCCGCGCATGCACAGGGGAGGGGGTCTCTTCCGCCTCTGCCATAGTGAAGACCATGACGAAGGCGGAAGACCATGACGAAGACGGTGAGCCCCGATCGCGGGCCAGGCCACCGTGGGGGCACCCCCCAGGGCCAGATCGTCCCGCGCGCCCGCTCCGCCTTGTCCCGCCGTTCAAAATGTGGTTTAATCCATGCTGGCGGGACAGGCATTCCAGCAGCGGGACTTTGGCCCATCGCGGGCCGGAGAATCGGCGGGGGCGGGCCCGCCGACCGGCGCGGCACGATTCCCGTCCCCGCCGAATCTCCGCGAAGACTTCGGGACACGGCAGGGGCGGGATTCACGCCAGCCCCTGGCGATTCTCCGACCCGGCGTGGGGTTGGAGAATCCCGCCCATGGTGACAGTAAATTTCAGGTTAAAGTATTTTTATTTCAAGATAACAGTGCAGTTTATTTAAAACAAATGTGTATTGCATTGATGTCAGTGGAATATATGAAGTGCAGTATGTGGATGCATTAGCACGACATTGAATGAAAACACTTGCTTTAATTATCATCACAAAAGTTTGCATATTTGGGAAGCACCTTGATGAGTTACATACTCATGTAGGACCAAATTGCCACATTGCTCCTTAGTGCCAAGAATGTGCAGGTTAAGTGGGGTTACGGGGACAAGGCGGGGGAGTGGGCCTAGGTAGGTGCTCTTTCAGAGGGTCAGTGAAGACTTGATGGGTCGAATGGCCTCTTTCTGAACTGTAGAGGTTCTAACAGCACTGAATGTGTGACCTCAACATAATGCTGAGCTGGGTGATCTTTTTCCTATTTGTGTGCTGAAGGGGTTGAACAGGGAGGTAGTTTCCCCTGCATGGGGAATCTAGGACATGGAGGCACATTCAGGATCATTTAGGACTGCGATACAGAGGAGCCTATTTACTCAAATGATTGCAAATCTTTGGAGTTCTTTATCCCCGAGGTTTGTGGTCATACCACTGTTGAGTGTATTTAGGACTGAGATGGACATATTTTTGGGATCTCAGGGAATCAAGGGATGTCATGGGGCAGGCGGGAAAGTGGAGTTGAGGCAAAAAGTTGGCACAAGCATATTTTGGATTATTTTGGATTTTGTTTATTGGCACGTGTACCGAGGTACAGTGAAAAGTATTTTTCTGCGAGCAGCTCAACAGATCATTATGTACATGAAAAGAAAGGAAAATACATAGTAGGGCAACACAAGGTACACAATATAACTACCTAAACACCGGCATCGGGTGAAGCATACAGGGGTGTATTGTTAATCAGGTCAGACCATAAGAGGGTCGTTTAGGAGTCTGGTAACAGCGGGGAAGAAGCTGTTTTTGAGTCTGTTCGTGCGTGTTCTCAGACTTTTGTATCTTCTGCCCGATGGAAGAGTGAGTAAGCCGGGTGGGAGGGATCTTTGATTATGTTGCCCACTTTCCCCAGGCAGCGGGAAGTGTAGATGGAGTCAAGGGGCTGGTTTAGCACAGAGGGCTAAACAGCTGGCTTGTAATGCAGAACAATGCCAGCAGCGCAGGTTCAATTCCCGTACCAGCCTCCCCGAACAGGCGGCGGAATGTGGCGACTAGGGGCTTTTCACAGTAACTTCATTGAAGCCTACTTGTGACAATAAGCGATTATTATTATTATTATTATTATTATTATTATTATTAATTGATGGGAGGCAGGTTTGTGTGATGGACTGGGTTGTGTTCACGACTCTCTGAAGTTTCTTGCGGCCTTGGGCCGAGCAGTTGCCATACCAGGCTGTGATGCAGCCAGATAGGATGTTTTCTATGGTACATCTATAAAAGTTGGTAACTGTTAATGTGGACATGCCGAATTTCCTTAGTTCCGGAGGAAGTATAGGCACTGTTGTCCTTTCTTGGTGGTAGCGTCGACGTGGGCGGACGAGGACAGATGTCTGGAATTGTGCACCCCTAGGAATTTGGATATTGCATATTGAATGGGGGAGCAGGCTCGAGAGGCCATATGATTTGATTTTGATTTGATTGATTTATTGTCACGTGTACCGAGGTACAGTGAAAAGTATTGTTCTGCGTACAGTCCAGACAGATTGTTCCATACATGATAAAAAAAGGACATGCATAAATAGACAATGTAAATGCACAGGCATTGGGTGAAGCATACCGAGTGTAGTACTACTCAGTATGGAAGATTTGTGAAGCGATCAGTTCAGTCCAAAAGAGGGTCATTCAGGAGTCTGGTAACAGTGGGGAAGAAGCTGCTTTTGAACCTGTTAGTGCGTGTTCTTAGACTTTTGTATCTCCTGCCCGATGGAAGAAGTTGGAAGAGAGAATAAACCAGGTGGGAGGAGTCTTTGATGATGCTTCCCGCTTTCCCAAGGCAGCGGGAGGTGTATACAGAGTCAATGGCTGGGAGGCGGGTTCGTGTGATTTAGTCCTCTGATTTCTTTAGGTTCTTATTTTTATTTTCTTGCCTTGGTGGCTTTAACGTCCAGTCAGAAGATCCCTCCACCTTGCATTGCCATTTGTACATTTAACTGAGGTAATTTATTAGCTAATATAGTAGACACTTTAATGAACGTCTTTTAATATGTTCATTTCTCCCCCTTATTTTCTCCCTCATCTCCCTCAAGTTTTTGGAGTCGGTGAGGCCTCTGATGAATGATGAGGACTTCCGACGGACGAAGGCCTTGGCAAAAGACTTTGAACGGAACCTGGGACCTCGGTTGCAGTGGTACCTTAAACTCAAGTCTTGGTGGGCTACCAACTATGTGAGTTCAGTCCTATTGTTTAATTCAATGATGCCTTTTAAAACGGCTGTCTAAATATTCTTTTCACTTCATATGGATTAAAACTAACAGTGCTGTTTTGAGTAAATAGTTGAAGCTACTGGGTCGGTCTTACTTGACTGACTCCAGCCTACACTGTGAGCCTCTGCAATATCTTTGATGAATAGAAGATAATGATGAAACTAGGGTTGTTTTCGTTGGAGGAGGGAAGATTATGGGGGGGATTTGGTCGAGATGTTCAAAATCATCAGGGTTTTGATAGACAAATAAGGAGAAAATGATTCCACTGGAAGGAAATGGCACAGATTTAGGGTAATTGGCAAAAGGACCAGAGATCTCATTAGGAAAAAATTGTGTTGTTAGGATCTGTAAGGATAATTTTCTGTATTGAATTGGATAAATGCTTAGAAGGGAAAAAGCTTTGCAGGGTTATGGCGAAAGAGCACGGTGATGGGGACCTTTGTTTCAAACATAAGAAGTAAGAGCAGATGAGGACCTGCTGTTCAGTATCTACTCTACCTTCTCACCTGCTGCCTGCAACTCTTCATTCCCTGAGAGATCAAAGCTATCTCAGTCTTAAATATATTCAATGATAGTGCATCCAAAACCCCCTGTGATAGGGAGATCCAAAGAATCACAATCCTTTGACTGAATAAATGTCTCCTGATCTCAATCCTAAATGATCTGTCCCCTTATGCTGAATCTGAGCCCCCTTGTTCTGGATCCCTCAACCAGGGGACACCATGTCTCAGTATCCACCCTTTCAAGCCCCTTCAGAAACGTCAATGTTTCAGTGAGATTACCCCTCATTCTTCTAAACTGCATAGAATCAAGACCCAACTTCATCAGCTTCTCATTGCCGGACAACGTGCTCATCCCTGGAACCAATCTAGTGAACATTCACTGTACTGCCTCCGCTGCAAATATGTCCTTCCTTAAATATGGAGACTACAATTTGATTCCAGGTGTGGTCTTGCGAAAATCCCGTGCAACAATAGATTTACTTAGTTTTTCCCGTACTTCAATACTCTTGCAGTAAAGGCCAAAATGCCATTTGCTTTCCTAACTTCTTGCTGTACCTGCATGTTATCTTTTCGTGTTTCTTGTATGAGGACACCTAAGATTCTCCAAACATCAACTTTACAAGTTTCAAACCTTAAAAAAATTATTTTGCTTTGCTGTGCTTTTGAATAAAGTGAATAACATCAAACCTCTCCACATTATATTCTAGCTGCTACCTTGTTGCCCACTCACTTAACTTGTCTGTACCTCTTTGCAGCTCCCATGTGTCCTCCTCATGGATTGCATTTCCACCTAGCTTTGTATCGTCCGCAAACTAGATGCATTCCTCTCTGTCTCTTTGTCTCAGTCAGTGTTATAGATTGTAAATAGCTGAGGCCCAGCACTAAGTCTTGCAGCAATGCACTAGTCACAGCCTGCCAACTTGAAAATGCCCCATTTATCCTTACTGTCTGCATTTGTCCATTAACCGATCCTCTATCCATGCTAATACATCACCCTAACTCCATGAACCCTTACTTTGCCCAATAAGCTTTTGTGCGGCACCTTATTGAATGTCTTTTGGAAATCCGTGTATAAAATATTTACTGCTTCCCCTTCATCTACCCTACTAATTACATCCTCAAAGAATTCTAATAAATTTGTCAAATAGGATTTCTCTATGAAAAACCATGATGACTTATTTTAATCATGCTATCTTTTAAAAAATATATATTTTTATTTAAATAAAATTGTTCAAAATTACAAAAAAAAAAACCAACACAGCCTATCCCAATCAACTATTATACCAAGATTTCCTCAGCCCCCAGCAAGACTCTGATAGCCTTCAGTTCTTCCCGGAGCGTAGAAGGCGAAACCGCCTCGTTCTTGTTAAACTCCACATACTCCCCAATAGCAGAGGATACCTGCTCGCAAAATCCCTTGGTCACGACAACCTCCACGGGAATCGCTGAGGGCGGCCCGGCTCCAACAGCAGGTCCACATAATGTGGGATATGATATGTGATATAACGATCGCCACGTACCCCGCTCCGCCAACCACAGGGAGCAGAGACCCACACACCACTAAGAAATCAATCCAGGAATAAACCCGATGGACGTGGGAAAAGAAAGAAAACTCCTTATCACTTGGATACCTAAATCTTCTCGGGTCTGCCCCCCCCCATCTGATTCATGAACACCAACTTCTCCTTTGTCACCCCCGATGTAGTGAAGGACTTGGGACTCGACCTATCCAGCCTAGGATCCAGAACACAGTTGAAGTACGCCCCCCCTTCCCCCCCCTCACCCATTTGACTGATGGGAGTCGAGATCTGGAGTAGAAGCCAGGACCACCTTAATGAATTCCATCTCACCCCAATTTGGTGCAGGGCAGGGAGCTCCGAGAGTCGGTTGACGAGTTCCTTCATGATGGTGCTGATCTTCAGGTTTTCTTTTCCAGAAGATGTTTTTTTTAAATATAAAGAGTACCCAATTCATTTTTTGTCCAATTAAGGGGCAAATTAGCCTGCCAATCCACCTTCCCTGCACATATTTAGGTTGTGGGGGCGAGACCCATGCAAACACTGGGAGAATGTACAAACTATACATGGACAGTGACTCCGGGCCAGGATCGAATCCGGGTCCTCGCCACCCCTTTGTTAGTGCACTCTTAATGCTTCTAAGCCCCTGTCACTATCCTTCACTATTGCCTTGTCCTTTCTCTTTAAACTTGCCACATCTCATGTGAATCTTAAAATTTTTTTTTAAAAATTTGAGTGCCCAATTCTTTTTTCCAATTAAGGGGCAATTTAGCGTAGCCAATAAACCTAACCTGCACATCTTTTTGGTTTGTGGGGGTGAGACCAACGCAGACACGGGAAGAATGTGCAAACTCCATACGGACAGTGACCCGGGCCGGGATTGAACCCGGGTCTTGGCGCCGTGAGACAGCAGTGCTAACCACCGTGCCATCCGTCTCACTTGAAAAATGCTCAGGCTCCTTAATCAGAACCTCTTTCATGGTCCCACCTGTTGACCGTTCCTCCTCTCTGCAGGGAGGAAGTCAACCAATATATCGGACAAAGAGACAAGAGCTTCATACAACTGAACTTCATTAACAAATCTTAACACATTTCACCTACACTGAACAATTATCAATGACTAGGCCGAAGGCTGAGGTTCCGCAAAAAATGAGGTGATGATGCTCGCGTAGAAGGGGTTGAGTCTTTTACTCTACCTTTGACAAAGGTTTGATGAGCGCCCTTTAGCTGTTCCTTAATATCCTTCAGATCTTTTGGTAATAACTCAATCTGACTGTCCTGTCACACAAAATAACTGTCTAAGCTGTCTTTAATGTCCTCCGTGACATTGATGGTTACCTTCTCCTGTTTGTGAACATTTACTAACTATTCAGGCAGGGACTTGTGGTGTCAGACAGAAAGTACTGTTGGTAATGGAACGGATTCCAACGCCTTACTGGAATTCCAGTAATGGGGTTGTGACACAGTATTTACCTTTCCCTTCATACCCCACCTAGGTTACTTCTGTGTCAACGAGCCTCGCTTCCATAGTGCAGTTAAGTGTATTTTTGGCTTTACAGCCGCATAAAGCATGATATGCATACAATAGACATAGAATCCCGACAGTGCAAAAGGAGGCCATTCAGCCAGTCGAGTCTGAAAGGGCACCCTACCTAGGGTCAGGCCCCAGCCCTATCCCTATAACCCCACCGAATCATTTGTACAGTAAGGGCAATTGATCATTGAGCAATTCACCTAACCTGCACATCTTTGGACTGTGGGAGGAAACCCGGAGGAAACTCACGCAGACACGGGGAGAACATGCAAACTTCACACAGTCACCCAAGGCTGGAATTGAACCTGTGTCCCTGGCACTGTGAGGCAACAGTGCTAGCCACTGTGCCGCCCATGATCGTTGGAGTAAATGGGGTAAGGGCAAACAATTATCCCGTCTGTTGACATCTAGTTAAAGCCTTCCTTACTAACCCTTCCTTCCTTTCAACTGCATAGGGCAGCGGGTCATGGTACCTCATCGAGAATCCCCCCCTTCATGATCGCTATGCTTTTTACTTAAGACGCCTTCCTTACTTCTGGAGATGGTGGCCCTGTTCTTATGAAGTTTTAAGTACTTCCTTTAATTGACTTGTGCAACAAACAAATTCTCCAAACTGAAGGGATGAGGCAATGAATGTTAAAGAATGAACATGGGCAGCAAGGTAGCATAGTGGTCAGCACAGTTGCTTAGTGGTAAGCACAGTTGCTTCACAGCTCCAGTTTCGATTCCCGGCTTGGGTCACTGTCTGTGCGGTGTCTGCACGTTCTCCCCGTGTCTGCGTGGGTTTCCTCCGGGTGCTCCGGTTTCCTCCCACAGTCCAAAGATGTGCAGGTTAGGTGGATTGGCTATGCCAAATTGCCCTTAGTGTCCAAAAAAGGTTAGATGGGGTTACGGGGCTAGGGTGGAGGTATAGGCTTGGGTAGTGTGCTCTTTCCAAAGGCCGGTGCAGACTCGATGGGCCGAATGACCTCCTTCTGCACTGTAAATTCTATGATCTATGAAAAGGATATTTATTGGGATTATTTTTTTTTTAAATATTTTTTTATTCTCCTTTTCACATTTTCTCCCAAATTTACACCCAACAATAAACAATAATCAGTAACGAATGTAATGTCAATCCCCATATCAATAACAACGATCCCATCCTCCCACCAAACCCCCAAACATTAGCCCGCATGTCAGCATAAACAAATGACAAAGAGGAATCATGAATCACCCATAGTCACCATTAACACATACAGTCCCCCTCCCCCCCAACCCTCCCAGCCCCCAAACCCCCTAATGTTTGATGTGATCCAATTCTCGAAAGTGCATAATGAATAATGCCCATGAATTGTAGAACCCCTTCATCCTTCCCCTCAGTTCAAATTTGACCTTTTCAAGCGTTAAGAATTCCAGCAGGTTTCCCCCCCCCCCCACCGCGCCAGGGCACAGGCTGGAGAGGTTGATCTCCACCCTAACAGGATCCGCCTTCGGGCGATCAACAAGGCGAAGGCGACAACATCTGCCTCGACACCCCGAATATGGCCTCCCGAGGGCCCGGGTCCAGTTTCACGTGCACCACTTTAGAGATTACCCTAAACGCCTCCTTCCAGTAATCCTCCAGCTTTGGACAGGGCCAAAACATATAAACATGGTTTGCGGCTCCCCCCCCCCCCCCCCCCCCCCCCCCCCCCCCCCCCCCCCGCAACGTTCACATACATCTTCTACCCCCTCAAAGAGCCAGCTCATCCTCGCCCTTGTAAGGTGCGCTCTATACACCACATCAGCTGAATCAGCCCCAACCTCACACACGAGGTGAGACGTTCACCCTCCGGAGCACCTCAAAGCAGAACCCCTCCTCCATACCCTCTCCCAATTCTTCCTCCCACTTTGCCTTGATCCCTTCTAGTGGCGTGTTCTCCTCCAAAATAGCCCTGTAAACCGCCGATACCACCCCCTTCTCCAGTCCCCCTGTCGTCAGCACCTCCTCCAGCAACGTGGAAGTGAGCTCTACTTAGAAGTTCTGTATCTCCTTTCTGGCAACGTATTTGGATTAGTTAACCATCATATCATTGCACCATTCCAGGTGAGCGATTGGTGGGAACAGTACGTCTACTTACAAGGACGAGAGCCAATCATGGTCAACAGCAACTATTATGCAATGGTGAGGATATGTTGTGAATATCATTTGGGGGTTAAGTTTGAAGTAAGTTTAAATTTGAGTTGCCAAGGTCCAAAGTGTAGGACACCAAGAATAGGGTGTAAATGAATTGTAGGTTTCTGGTTTGAACATTGACTACCACCAACCAGATGGTTAATGTTCTTCTAAATGCTGAATGGCAACAGCATTTGTCCCCCACCTGCAGACTTTCCTCGCTCATGCCATGTAGGTACTAATAGGGTCCATGAGTACCTGTAGCCATCACCAACTTGGCTATTCTTCATGTTGGTCCTATACAGTGACTTTTGGCAGGCTGATCTTAGAAATGTTATAGTTGGACCGAATCATTTTCTCACATAGCACAACTTTTAAGAGTGGGGTCAAGAGAGGGGCGAAAATGGCTAAGTGATCAGGAAGGATAATCTTGGCTGGGTTTTTTTTTCTTCCCTCGATTACAGTGGCTCTGGATGCCAGACCTGAAACCAGCTAGCTCAACATGTGATCGAAGGTAGAACCTGGGACCTCTCTGCTTTTTATGGCTCATGGCAGGTGTTTGAGATGGCAGGTGGAATGGGTAGAATCGTTTAGCATGCTGTCTTTAACTTGGAATAATTATTTCCTTCTGACTTCAGGATTTCTTGTATGTGACTCCAACAACAAGTCAATCTGCACGTGCCGGTAATCTAGTCCATGCTTTGCTCCTTTACAGAAGACGACTTACTTATGAGGAAATCCAACCGGTAAGCATTTAACCTCTGTGATGACATTAGTTAATGATGTACCTGTGTGCTCTTGCACTATTTCACTGACTGACTCGATGTTGAAGGACAGATCTTTGTGCCATGAATAGGGATTAGCAGAAATCTCCACTGCTGTCTGAGGTGCAGGGTGGAATTATCTTTGCTAGATTTTTAATTTCCTTCCTTCCAGTTGCATTACTGAAGCTTCATGCTGTCTTCTCCCAACCTGATTGAGAACTGGTAATATTCCACCCTGACTAAGCCAACGAACAGTGAATAGACAATCTAGCACATTGACAGGAGGCTCCTTATAGGGTTGGGACTGCATGTCAGGTGGCTGGGGCAACCTCTGGTCATCTCCCCTCGTGAAATGTCCAGCTATTATTACGTTAGCAGTCACCCTTTTTTGCCAGTGCCATATGAAACAAGGCAAAGAGTGTTGACAGGTTGTTCGACCATGAAGAGCATCACAGAAAAGCCTATAATCCAATCCCCATGATGCTCATTTACACCGGACTAGGTTCTCCTCAGTTTATGGCTCAGTTAACACTCCCTTTACCAACTGCTTCATCAGGAAACGTTAATTGCACATGTTGGTATCAGTACAATCAGATGCTGTGCGGTGAAAAAACGGTATTGTCCTATATTTTTGCCTCTGTTGCCCGTCGGATGACTGGATCAGTTCTTGCTGGGGTAGGTGAATCTCACTAGGTTTGGAATTCTAAATTGTCAGAGCTTGCTGACTCTTGACTGTGGTTTCATTGTTGGTTTGCTCATCAAGCTCAATTCAAACCGTACTAGAGTCAGGACCTGGGGTTTATAGCGACAGTTCATTGTGGTAGGTTTTCAGTGATGAGTGGCACTCACTGAGGGAGGAGTGCACTGCATTCCAGTCATGATCATGGACTGCGGGATGGCAAAATATAAAGGATGTGCTCTATTCTTGCACATCTCCTGCCAGTTAGTTATAAAACAGATGGTCCACCAGTCCTTTGAGTTTAGGCAAAAAGATCATAGAAACAGGAGGAGGTAATTTAACCCCTTCCATCTGTTTGGTCATTCATTGAGATCATGGCAGATCTGTGGGCTAACTCCATCAACTCTTCTTTGCCCCATACACTTTAATACATTTGATTAACCAAACAATCTCAGGATTTATTTCCTCAGCCTTGTCTCATCCTGGAGGCACTGTTGTGGGTGGGGGGGGGGTTTCCATGTGCTGGAACTTAACCCATACTTACTAGGAGGCGCTAAACATAGGACAGTTGTTCAGATGTATTCTGTTGCTGTCTAATAAATTCTATGTCATTCTATTTAGAAAGTGAGCACGAGTGAACAGTATGACTAAGGCATCACAGTTAGGTGCTGTCCTGGCCTCACCTGCCGTCCATACTTTGGAGCAGGAACCATCATACAATGATCAGTGATTAATTAAAGTTTTTAACTAATCGTAAAGTAAGTAATTGAGTAACAGCATTATTTTTTTAATTTGCCCCTTGATTTTTTTTTTTAAACTCACCTTGCCTTCCTTTATAGGCCCCTTGTGTGTGCCACCCTCCTGTCTCTAACTGTGAGGGCAGGTGGATAGGACTGCATAGCCTCTGGTTTGCCCTCTCTTCCCAATGGTGCCATTTATATTAGAACTGCAAGTATATGGGAATTTGTGGGTACGTGAACTGTCTACTTTTCAAATTGAGAGGGCAAGTAATGACCTTACTCCCAAGTGACTCCAGTGCTAATGCAACAAGGTGATGGGTAGTTTATTGTCTTCACTTAGTGTTTCCTGCAGTGGGGCTCAAGTTAGGTCAGACCTGAGTGTTACTACTTTACAATGAATTAAGCAACTCAATAACCTGTTGTTCCAACCAATGCGCTCATTTTGAATTGTACCTTAGATATGCTATATTAAGTAAAGAGTTGCTATTTTTTGCTTTTAAAAAAAATTGATGTCACAAAATAGAGGATCAACTAATTCATAATTTTTTTTTACATTTCCCCCCCCCCCCCCCTCTAATCCCTGCCCATTCATGGCGTGAAATGACTTTTTCCACTTCCTAACATCCGACCTTACTTCCGTGGGTCATGTATGTTTTCCCCCCAACCCCCACATACACACTCTGTTTGGGCGCAGAGTACTCTGCCAGGGTTCCCAATTCCCCTGTGTTCAGCACAGTGGGAACGAATGTTCAACACGACTCGACTGCCAGGCGAGGAGACAGGTAAGATTGAAAGGCTGTTGTTGCAGGGCTGCTTGTAACTGCTCAGGGAGGGGGGGGGAGGGAAATACTGCCCACATGTCACACAATTGACGATTCAATGGCTGTCTTACTAACACTGACGAGTTAATTGGTAGAGAGCTAATTAGGGGACATTGGAAAACAATGAATCAGATCTCTAGTTATGCTACAGAGCAGCAGGTTTGTGTTCCAATATGACAAAGTATTGGTGGTCATACTCTGTTGCCCACCTCATGAGGGCCCAGCTCTGTAATTGTCTTATGAATAATTTGTGACAATTGGTTAATGGTGGGTGCAGAGGCTAGTGGTGTTATTTTGCAGTTGAGTTGACTCTGGGCAATAGAAATATTGGAGCATAATCATTTCTCACAACCAGACTCTTCAGGACATGGGTGAAAAAGTGGTCCCTTCAGCCCCTCAGTCTGTTCTATTATGAAATTCAGGTTATGGCTGATTAGTATCTTAACCATCCACCCCACCTCCGTTCCACAATAATACCCAAAGGTACTTTTGATGGTTGGCCAGGTAGTCAAACTCTCAGTAAATGTGGAGAAATTTGTGATTAGTTCCAGCTAATCCTGAATTCCAACATGCAAGGGTGGTCCTAACAGGACAAGCAACAGAAAGTTGTTATCATTTTTTGTTGTTTTGTGTGGGCTAAATTTATACGTTTTTATTATTTATTCATGAGGTGTGGGCACAGAACTGCTGCAGTCCATCTGGTGTAGGTACATCCACAGTGTTGTTAGGGAGGGAGTTCCAGGATTTCGTCCCAACAACAGTGCAGGAAAGGCAAAATATTTCCAAGTCAGGATAGTGAGTGACTTAGAGGGGAACGTGCAGATGGTGGTGTTCCATGTGTCTGCTGCCTTTGTCCTTCTATGTAGTAGCAGTTGACGGTTTGGAAGGTGCTGTTGAAGGAGCCTTGATACATTCCTCAGTGCATCTTGTAGATGGTACACACTGCATCGCTGTAAGAGGGAGTGAGTGCTCGTGGTTGGGGTGCCAATCAATGCTGTGTCCTGGATGGATTTGAGCTTCTTGAATGTTGCTAGAGCTGCACTCAGGAGGTATGTGGAGAGTACCCCATTATGCTCCTGACCTGTGCCTTGTAAATGGTGAAAAGACTTTGCGGAGTCAGAAGCTGTGTCACTCACCACAGGATTCCTAGCCTCTTGACTAAGCTGGTTTAGCTCAGTGGGTTAGAAAGCTGGTTTGTGATGCAGAACAAGGCCAGCAGCGCAGGTTCAATTCCCGTACCAGCTGAGAATTCTGAATTCTCCCTCCGTGTACCCGAACAGGCGCTGGAATGTGGTGACTAGAGGCTTTTCACAGTAACTTCATTGCAGTGTTAATGTAAGCCTACCTGTGACAGTTGTTATTAGATGGAAGTAAGTGATGGTTATCTCTATGGAGCGAGGATGTGCATCACATAACAAAAATCTATTTTGGTGGATTTCTGCAAAGAGACTCATAAGCCTCTTCATGGACTCATAGACTGCCTATAGTGCAGAAGGAGGCCATTTGGCCCATCAAAACTACACCGACCGTCTGAAAGAGTACCCTACCTAGGCCCACTCCCAGTGACCCAGGGCCGGGATTCGAACCCAGTTCCTCAGCTCCGCAGTCCCAGTGTTAACCACTGTGCCATATGCCACCTTGCCACCCCATGTTAATAGTCCAGGCAGATCTTACTGAAATCCATAAGATCATGAGTGCACTTGATAACCTGGAATACTTCCTCTTGTGGAGGACACTGAACCTAGGTGAGACAATTTAAGAATGAGGTCTCGCGCACTGCTGCCTCACGGCGCTGAGGACCCGGGTTCAATCCCGGCTCTAGGTCACTGCCCGTGTGGAGTTTGCACATTCTCCCCATGTCTGAGTGGGTTTCGCCCCCACAAGATGTGCAGGATAGGTGGATTGGCCATGCTAAATTGCCTCTTATTTGGAAAAAAAAGAATGAGGTCTCCCTTTTTAAAAAAAAAAGTCTTCTCCTTGCAGACTTAATTCGGAGATTGTTGCCCTGCTACTTTCTTTCAACCTGACTTCTAGGACCTCTTTCTAACCCCTGACCTTTTCCCTGGACGGGATTTTCTTCTGAACCTCTCCCTGTCCCCTTCTGTTGTCCTTCTCCCTGGGTCACACTCTGCACAATGGCGCTCTGTTATCAGGTCACCTGACCTTTTTATGCCATTCCACTTATTTTCCTTTCTGCAAACCTGCAGAGCCGGTTCCCGGCCTAAAGAACGTATGACACAAAATTTGCATGTGCAGCCATTTCCTGGCAGGTGCATGCGTGCAAAGCCCAAAGCTTGCTCGGAACCTGAGTTCCTGACATCTTGAGGTAAGTATTTGAGTTTCATCACACTGTGAAATTGTGACATTTCTGTTGAGCAGTTTTGATGCTTGCAGCGAGGGCGGCTGAAGGGCTTGAGAATGAATTGTAGTCCAGTAGAAATTGACAGCAGGGTGACCAGGGAAGAAAAATCCACTCACTGCCAACTAGTCATAGAGCATTAAAGATAAGTCTTTGAAAACAAAACAAATCTGCATTTGCTGGGATTTATCACTGATTGTCAGTGTTAGACGGTCGCTGTTGAACTCCTGAATTGTGTGGCATGCCTAGATGGTTAATGCTCTCTTCATGCTTCTCACGGCAGCATTTACACTGGGCCTTGGGACCCTGTTTGTGTCTCGGTGGAATCTGTTCCCTCAAGTTCTCTCCTTCAGCTTTTTTTTTGTTGAATTTTCCTGTTACGTCTTCTTTGAAATGTTTCTCCTGTAATTTGGAATTGTGTGTCTCATTTTCCTCACTATCTACTAAAATCACCATTGACCCATCTGAGCAAAAGGCCTCTTCGAGGGTACCCAGTTACCAGTCCAGACCTGGGAAAACTAAACATCCCTATCCATGGTTTGTACCATGTTAGCACTGTGAAACCAAGCTTTCACATACATGGAGAACGGACCTCTCAACTTTTTAATGGCCCAGTGTGGAGCATATCTTTTATTTGCCAGATGCTCGGATTGATTGTTTTCACAGTTTTCACTGGTGATTGTTGACTAAGCAGTAACAAAAGAAAGCCCCACGCAGCAACTTTTCAATCTGATTTGTAAATAGAATTATAAGGATCAATTCTGAAAACATTGTCCAAAATTACAATTTTATGTGTGTGAGAGAATGTGTGTGTGTGTGTGTGTGTGTGTGTGTGTGTAAGAATGTGGGATTTGTATTTATTTTAAATATTTTATTAATTTCCTATCTTAACCCATTCACTTTTTGATGCAATATCACTGATTGGAAAACCCAAGCTTGGAGTTTTTTTCTCTAACTCTCTAAATTATTCCTCAGGTTAATACTTTGGATGGAGACCATCCTCTGCATCTTTTGCCAAAGGTTGTCCAGCCTGAAATGTTAAAGCTCTCATTTACATTCAGGTTTTGATGGGCTTCTGTTCACGTTTCATTGTTTGCACGCTCTTTATCCTCAACTGGAAGGAACAGTCAGAGCAGGACTGGGCAGTGCACCGATTGCCAATTCACACCACCGTTCAGGAGACCTCTGCCCAGTTCCGAACCCTTGACCAAATTCAGCCGATCATTTTACACTAAAATTGACAGCACAACCCAGAGAAGCCTTAATGATAGGCGATCTTGAAGAGGACGTGTGTGTGATTCAGTAGAGCAATTTCCTTCTAAAATTTAAGATGATTAGTTTGAGCACTAGCTGAAGATGTTTGCGTCATACAACCTGTGCCGCACTGAAGTCAGTGAGTGTTCATTGCTGGATGTACAAGGTTTGGAAATGCTCTGTCATCCTGCACTGACCGATGACTCATCCTAATCATAATCCTAATCATAATTTGCTGGGCGTAACCCGAACTCTAAACCCTAACCCTAATTTGGGCCTAACCGTAACTTAGAACATAGAAAAATACAGCACAGAACAGGCCCTTCGTCCCACGATGTTGTGCCGAACCTTTGTCCTAGATTAATTATAGATTATCATGGAATTTACAGTGCAGAAGGAGGCCATTCAGCCCATTGAGTCTGCACCGGCTCTTGGAAAGAGCACCTTACCCAAAGTCAACACCTCCACCCAACACTAAGGGCAATTTTGGACACTAAGGGCAATTTATCATGGCCAATCCACCTAACCACATCTTTGGACTGTGGGAGGAAACCCGAGCACCCGGAGGAAACCCACGCAGACACGGGGAGGATGTGCAGACTCCGCACAGACAGTGACCCAAGACGGAATCGAACCTGGGACCCTGGAGCTGTGAAGCATTTGTGCTATCCACAATGCTACCGTGCTGCCCTTAAGAACAAATAAATCTACACTATATCATTTTATCGTAATCCATGTACCTATCCAATAGCTGCTTGAAGGTCCCTAATGTTTCCGACTCAACTACTTCCACAGGCAGTGCATTCCATGCCCCCACTACTCTCTGGGTAAAGAACCTACCTCTGACATCCTCCCTATATCTTCCACCATTCACCTTAAATTTATGTCCCCTTGTAATGGTTTGTTCTACCCGGGGAAAAAGTCTCTGACTGTCTACTCTATCTATTCCCCTGATCATCTTATAAACCTCTATCAAGTCGCCACTCATCCTTCTCCGTTCGAATGAGAAAAGGCCGAGCACCCTCAACCTTTCCTAGTAAGACCTACTTTCCATTCCAGGCAACATCCTTTGCACCTTTTCCAAAGCTTCCACATCCTTCCTAAAATGAGGCGACCAGAACTGTACACGGTACTCCAAATGTGGCCTTACCAAAGTTTTGTACAACTGCATCATCACCTCACGGCTCTTAAATTCAATCCCTCTGTTAATAAACGCTAGCACACCATAGGCCTTCTTCACAGCTCTATCCGCTGGAGTGGCAACTTTCAAAGATGTATGAACATAGACCCCAAGATCTCTCTGCTCCTCCACATTGCAAAGAACTCTACCGTTAACTCTGTATTCCGCATCCATATTTGTCCTTCCAAAATGGACAATCTCACACTTTTCAGGGTTAAACTCCATCTGCCACTTCTCAACCCAGCTCTGCATCCTATCTTTGTCTCTTTGCAGCCGACAGCAGCCCTCCTCACTATCCACAACTCCACCAATCTTCGTATCGTCTGCAAATTTACTGACCCACCCTTCAACTCCCTCATCCAAGTCATTAATGAAAATCACAAACAGCAGAGGACCCAGAACTGATCCCTGCGGTACGGCACTGGTAACTGGGATCCAGGCTGAATATTTGCCATCCACCACCACTCTCTGACTTCTATCAGTTAGCCAGTTCGTTATCCAACTGGCCAAATTTCCCACCATCCCATGCCTCCTTACTTTCTGCAGAAGCCTACCATGGGGAACCTTATCAAATGCCTTACTAAAATCCATGTACACTACATCCACTGCTTTACCTTCATCCACATGCTTGGTCACCTCCTCAAAGAATTCAATAAGACTTGTAAGGCAAGACCTACCCCTCACAAATCCGTGCTGACTATCCATAATCAAGCAGTGTCTTTCCAGATGCTCAGAAATCCTATCCTTCAGTACCCTTTCCATGACTTTGCCTACCACCGAAGTAAGACTAACTGGCCTGTAATTCCCAGGGTTATCCCTAGTCCCTTTTTTGAACAGGGGGACGACATTCACCACTCTCCAATCCCCTGGTACCACCCCTGTTGACAGTGAGGACGAAAAGATAATTGCCAACGGCTCTGCAATTTCATCTCTTGCTTCCCATAGAATCCTTGGATATATCCCGTCAGGCCCGGGGGACTTGTCTATCCTCAAGTTTTTCAAAATGCCCAACACATCTTCCTTCCTAACAAGTATTTCCTCGAGCTTACCAGTCTGTTTCACACTGTCCTCTCCAACAATATGGCCCCTCTCTCATTTGTAAATACAGAAGAAAAATACTCGTTCAAGACCTCTCCTATCTCTTCAGACTCAATACACAATCTCCTGCTACTGTCCTTGATCGGACCTACCCTTGCTCTAGTCATTCTCATATTTCTCACATATGTGTAAAAGGCCTTGGGGTTTTCCTTGATCCTACCCGCCAAAGATTGTTCATGCCCTCTCTTAGCTCTCCTAATCCCTTTCTTCAGTTCCCTCCTGGCTATCTTGTGTCCCTCCAACGCCCTGTCTGAACCTTGTTTCCTCAGCCTTACATAAGTCTCCGTTTTCCTCTTAACAAGACATTCAACCTCTCTTGTCAACCATGGTTCCCTCACTCGACCATCTCTTCCCTGCCTGACAGGGACATGCATATCAAGGACACGTAGTACCTGTTCCTTGAACAAGTTCTCGGAGCGCTGCTCCTTCCTCAGGTGAATGAAGAGGTATGTTCCAGAAACAAATATATAGACAAATTCAAAGACGCCAGACAATGCTTGGAATGCGAGCATTAGCAGGTGATTAAATCTTTACAGATCCAGAGATGGGGTAACCTCAGGTTCAAGAGGTGTGAATTGTGTCAAGCCAGGACAGTTGGTAGGATTTCACAGGCCAGATGGTGGGGGATGAATGTAATGCGACATGAAGGCTTCTTCACAGCCTTAAACACGTCATTGATGAAGATGAACATCTTGTCAAGGTCATCCCCACACCCCCACTACTTGCCTTCAAACAACCGCGCAACCTCAAACAAACCATTGTTTGCAGCAAACTACCCAGTCTTCAGAACAGTGACCATGACACCACACAACCCTGCCATGGCAATCTCTGCAAGACGTGCCAGATCATCGACATGGATACCACCATTACACGTGAGAACACCACCCACCAGGTACGCGGTACATACTCGTGCGACTCGGCCAACGTTGTCTACCTCATACGCTGCAGGAAAGGATGTCCCGAAGCGTGGTACATTGGCGAGACCATGCAGACGCTGCGACAACGAATGAACGGACATCACGCGACAATCACCAGGCAGGAATGTTCCCTTCCAGTCGGGGAACACTTCAGCAATCAAGGGCATTCAGCCTCTGATCTCCGGGTAAGCGTTCTCCAAGGCGGCCTTCAGGACGCGCGACAACGCAGAATCGCCGAGCAGAAACTTATAGCCAAGTTCCGCACACATGAGTGCGGCCTCAACCAGGACCTGGGATTCATGTCACATTACATTCATCCCCCACCGTCTGGCCTGCAAAATCTTACCAACTGTCCTGGCTTGACACAATTCACACCTCTTTAACCTGAGGTTACCCCATCTCTGGATCTGTAAAGATTTAATCACCTACTAATGCTCGCATTCCAAGCATTGTCTGGCATCTTTGAATTTGTCTATATATTTGTTTCTGGAACATACCTCTTCATTCACCTGAGGAAGGAGCAGCGCTCCGAAAGCTAGTGACATCGAAACAAACCTGTTGGACTTTAACCTGGTGTTGCAAGACTTCGTACTGTTCTCACCCCAGTCCAACGCCGGCATCTCCACATCCTGAACAAGTTCCACATTTCACTTGTGTCCTTCCCTGACAGCCTATGTTCCCAATTTATGCACTTCAATTCTTGTCTGACAACATCGTATTTACCCTTCCCCCAATTGTAAACCTTGCCCTGTTGCATGCACCTATCCCTCTCCATTACTAAAGTGAAAGTCACAGAATTGTGGTCACTATCTCCAAAATGCTCCCCCACTAACAAATCTATCACTTGCCCTGGTTCATTACCAAGTACTAAATCCAATATTGCCCCTCCTCTGGTCGGACAATCTACATACTGTGTTAGAAAAACTTCCTGGACACACTGCACAAACACCACCCCATCCAAACTATTTGATCTAAAGAGTTTCCACTCAATGTTTTAAATCTGTTTCCCAACCTGTTCCTCCACATCTCTGCTACTGTTGGGGGGCCTATAGAAAACTCCTAACAAGGTGACTGCTCCTTGCCTATTTCTGACTTCAACCCATACTACCTCATTAGGCTGATACTCCTCGAACTGCCTTTCTGCAGCTGTTATACTATCTCTAATTAACAATGCCACCCCCCCCCCCCACCTCTTTTACCACCCTCCCTAATCTTATTGAAACATCTATAACCAGGGACATCCAACAACCATTTCTGCCCCTCTTCTATCCAAGTTTCCGTGATGGCCACCACATCGTAGTCCCAAGTACAGATCCATGCCTTAAATTCACCCACCTTATTCCTGATGCTTCTTGCGTTGAAGTATACACACTTCAACCCATCTCCGTGCCTGCAAGTACTCTCCTTTGTCAGTGCTCCCTTCCCCACTGCCTCACTACACGCTTTTCGTCCTGAATATCGGGTACCTTAGTTGCTGGACTACAAATCCGGTTCCTATTCCCCTGCCAAATTTGTTTAAACCATCCCAAAGAGTACTAGAAAACCTCCCTCCCAGGATATTGGTGCCCGTCTGGTTCAGATGCAACACATCCTGCTTGTACAGGTCCCACCTTCCCCAGAATGCGCTCCAATTATCCAAATACCTGAAGCCCTCCCTCCTACACCATTCCTGCAGCCACGTGTTCAACTGCACTCTCTGCCTAGTCCTAGCCTCGCTATCACGTGGCACCGGCAACAAACCAGAGATGACAACTCTGTCTGTCCTGGCTTTTAACTTCCAGCCTAACTCCCTAAACTCGTTTATTACCTCCACACCCGTTTTCCTACCTACGTCGTTGGTACCAATGTGCACCACAACTTCTGGCTGCATCCCCTCCCCCTTAAGGATCCTGAAGACACGATCCGAGACATCCCTGGCCCTGGCACCCGGGAAGCAACATGCCTTCCGGGAGTCTCGCTCGCGACCACAGAATCTCTTATCTATTCCCCTAACCATTGAATCGCCTACAACTATTGCTTTTCTATTCTCCCCCCTTCCCCTCTGAGCCCCAGAGCCAGACTCAGTGCCAGAGACCTGGCCGCTAGGGCCTTACCCCGGTAGGTCATCCCCCCCAACAGCATCCAAAACAGTATACTTGTTTTGAAGGGGAACGGCCACGAGGGATCCCTACACTGTCTGCCTGTTTGGTTTTTTTCCCCTGACTGTAACCCAGCTATTCTTGTCCTGTACCTTGGGTGTGGTTACCTCCCTGTAACTCTTCTCTATCACCCCCTCTGCCTCCCGGATGATCCGAAGTTCATCCAGCTTCAGCTCCAGTTCCCTAACACGGTCTTTGAGGAGCTGGAGTTGGGTGCACTTCCCGCAGGTATAGTCAGCGGGGACACAGGTGGTATCCCTCACCACCCACATCCTACAGGAGGAGCATTCAACTAGCCTAGCCTCCATCCCCTCTTACCTTACAGAATATAGCTGCCCTGTGGACCAACTGGATCTCCGGCCTCCGACTCTGCTCCCAGTCAGCTACACTCTTTGTAAACGCCTGGCTCTCTTCTCACGCTTTGCGGAAATGTAGGAAACAAAATGAAAGGAACACCTTACTCCCTCCTCACCTAACTCCCTCAGTCACCAAACCCTCACTATAGCACTCAAATGCGCCAAATTCAGCACTCCCTCAGTCACCAAACTCTCACTATAGCACTCAAATGCACCAAATCTAACCCTAACCCTAACTTGGCCTAACCCTAACCCTGACCCTAATCCTAAACCCTGACCCCTCATCTGTCCACAACCCTAAACCCTGACCCTAATCCTAACCCTAACCCTTTACTCTGACCCTAATAACCCTAACCTAATCCTAACCCTAATTCTTGGCTAACCCTAACCCTACTTTTTTCCCTAACCCAGAACCAAACCCTAACCCTAATTTGACCCTAACCCTAAAATTACAACAACAACTTTTACATCACCTAATCCACACCCTAAAACCTAACCCTAAGTCCCTTGAGACGTACATTTATTCAGACCCTAACCCTGAGCTTAAATTATAATAACAGCTTTTAGACCATCAATCCATACCTAACCCTAAGTCCCTTAATGGGAATATTTACCCGGACCCTACCCCTAAGCATTAACCTCAGCCTAACCCTGAGAAACCCACAACACTACAACTTAACCCTAGCTCACTACTATCCCATATTAGAAAAAACATTTTCTGAAGTGAATAAGTTAACAGATATAGCTGTATGAACAGCAAAGTGTGGCGTGAACTGGTGCAAGGAACGTTTACTTGGTGCTACATAACCCTATAAAGGGTGGTCTCCATGCTGCAAAGCCTTCTCAGCTACACGTTCGGACATTGAATCTGTTCAAAAAAATCATAAAACCTAATAGATATTTTAATTGAATGAACTATATATGTTTTTTCACTTGGGATATTAGTTAATAAATACGAAAAGGTTTGGAAATGCTCTGTCATCCTGCACTGACCGATGATTCCCTACCTCAATATTCTCTAAATTTATTTTTAAAAAGGAAAAAAATGTAAATACAGTACCCAATTATTTTTTCCAATTAAGGGGCAATTTAGCGTGGCCAATTCACCTACCCTGCACATCTTTGGGGTGTGGGGGTGAGACCCACGCTGACACGGGGAGAATGTGCAAACTCCACACGGACAGTGATCCGGGGCCGTGAGGCAGCAGTTAACCAATTCTCATTTCCCCATACAGCTTTCATTATAATCTGACAATGAATACCCATTTGTATTAGTCACATTTTGTACTTTTTCCTTATACATTGTGGAAGTGTCCGTGTCGCTCCCCAATAAAATTATTTTGATTGCTTAGAATACTCAGTAAGGTGAGTATTTGGACGAATCCCTCTAAGGATTCTGAATTGGATAACAAAGTTAAATTTGATTAAACAGGTATTGCGATAATCCCATGGTCATCTCTATCTGTATTGGCCCATGTTATGACGAGGGGCCAGTTCATGGTTACTCTGGGGAGAGGTTTCTTCTATTCACTAGTTTACATAAGAACTAGGAGCAGGAGTAGGCCATCTGGCCCCTCGAGCCTGCTCCGCCATTCAATAGGATCATGGCTGGTCTTTTTGTGAACCCAGCTCCACATTCCACCCGCTCACCCTCCTTTGCTGTTTGTAGCAAAAGTTAACAACTTGGCTGTTGTCAATATCTTTGTGATCTTGCTGCAAATTACATGTCCCGATCTGCTTCTTAAATTTTGCACCTCAGTCCCTGTCTCCCATTTTCAGTTTTGTTTCTCTACGTTCCCACATCTTATTAGAAGATCCACCTCGCTGGCACATTTTCCTGATACCTCGAATGGCCAGAGTTTTGATGTGTTGATTATCTCTATTTATACTCCCAACATGGGGAAGAACCTGAGCTACTTTTATTTTTTCCTCTTTCTCTCCTGTATTATAGATGTGTTGCTTGCAATTTAATTGCATGTCCATGTGTTACTCTTTCCTGTTTTCTCTGCCTTTCTTCAGCTATTGATTCGAGGTGTTGTCCCCATGTGTTCTAATCAGTATGAGAATATTTTCAATACATGCCGCATTCCAGGTGTAGAGTCAGGTACGATGTCCCTTCTTTTCTGCAGCTGAGAATTTTAGCAGATAAACGTTGTGCTGTGATTACACTGGGCTCCCAGAGCGAACGGGCTGCAAAGCGTAGCTGGAGGCGTGAGCCTCTCAGTTCAGCTGCTGAGTCACGGTCCAAAAGGTTGCCTCGAGAGCGTCAAGACGTAGAGGTATTGGGTGTCTCAGCCTGCTAACGATGCTTAGAGGCAGAGGCCTTTCAGTCTTCCTGTAAAGGACCATTTCTCAGAGCTGAACAGTGTCAGGAAGTGCCTGGAAGTGCTTCTCACTGTTGCTGCTGAAAGTACTGGCTGCAGCCTGCCTACAAATTGAAGCAACTCAGTCCCGCTGATACCTGCTTGATTCCTGAATGCTAAAGATCTCAGAAGGTCTCTTAGTGTTGCTGATAATGTTCAGTAGTTTCAACTGCCACCCAATGTATCGGGCTCTAATAAGCTTCTTGGCTGACAGACGTTTGGGTGGGTATTTGCTGTACAAAGTACTCTCTTTCCTTCTGAAAAGAAAATCAAAAGCTCCTTCCCACCACAATGCATTTTTCGGTTTGCGAGTACCTGGACATTTTGAATTTCCTTTTATGGCAATCTGCTCCAGTAATATAAGTTGCTGGGGTGGTGGCGTGAGAGCGTTTCCTGAACAGCTTCATTGATTTTAATGGCCTATGGGTTTAATCTGAAGGCAGCTGCGATGGGGCAGTGCTTTGTACAGAAAGTTCCAAACTCACACCAGTCCTCCTTTGCTAACTTAAAATGTTTTAAATGAAACACGCTAGTTTTACTCACCAACCCTGTTGAATTTGCAGACCATTTACAGCACCTTGTGGACAGCAAACACATTGTGATCTATCACAAGGGCCGTTACTTTAAGGTTTGGGTATATCAAGGTGGGCGCCTTCTAAATCCCAGTGAGCTCCAGGTACAGATCCAGTACATCTTGGATGAGAATTCTTCGCCTCAGCCAGGTGAGAAGTATCTGGCTGCACTGACTGCCGGAAACAGGTGAGAACTTTAGCCGTTTACATTTTATTTTGCTGCCAGTTCTCTCCCTGCTCTTTGGGGATGCTTGCTTGAAGTATGGTCCCCTGGGAGCTGACAACCTGGCATATCATCCAACTGCGTAGCGAGTGCCAGAGAGCATTTTACCTCTTGAGCTTCAACCTGAGCCTTTGACAATATTAACCAGGTGCCCTGTAACAGGGCAGCACGGTAGCATTGTGGATAGCACAAATGCTTCACAGCTCCAGGGTCCCAGGTTCGATTCCGGCTTGGGTCACTGTCTGTGCGGAGTCTGCACATCCTCCCCGTGTGTGCGTGGGTTTCCTCAGGGTGCTCCGGTTTCCTCCCACAGTCCAAAGATGTGCAGGTTAGGTGGATTGGCCACGCTAAATTGCCCATAGAGTCCAAAATTGCCCTTAGTGTTGGGTGGGGTTACTGGGTTATGGGGATAGGGTGGAGGTGTGGACCTTGGGTAGGGTGCTCTTTCCAAGAGCCGCTGCAGACTCGATGGGCCGAATGGCCTCCTGCACTGTAAATTCTATGAACATTATCAGGTGGGAAAGAACAGGAGGAGGTTGTAGATGGAAATTATGTGAACTACAGAGCCGCAGCGATCAGAAAGCTTCTATTCTTTAATGCATTCTGTGCCGAATTAGAAGGTCTTGATCAGGTAGATGTGAAATGGTGCAGTTGGCCTGTGTTTCTGGGCTAGAAAGAGGTCAAAAGCAGCCAGGATTCTAAGTTTTCAACACTGTACAATGCCTCTCTTACAGTGCATATGCAGTAGTGTGGAACTCGGGAGCATAATCATTTGGGTGGCAGCTGGGCCTCAGTCAAATATAATGGACCGCATTATCATCACCATGGCGGATAACTCAAATAGGGAAGTTTCTCAACTCAGCTGACCTGCCACCGTTTAAACAACACCATTTCAGGCAATTTTCACTCTTGGAGGGCAGATTAGAGTCAGGGTCACAGACCCCAGAAGTAGATTGTAGGTGGCCACATGATCTCGGTTCTTTATAGATCATAGAATTTACAGTGCAGAAGGAGGCCATTCAGCCCATCGAGTCTGCACCGGCTCCTGGAAAGAGCACCCTACCCAAGGTCAACACCTCCACCCTATCCCCATAACCCAGTAACCCCACTAAGGGCAATTTTGGACACTAAGGGCAATTTATCATGGCCAATCCACCTAACCCACACATCTTTGGACTGTGGGAGGAAACCGGAGCACCCAGAGGAAACCCACGCACACACGGGGAGGATGTGCAGACTCCGCACAGACAGTGACCCAAGCCGGGAATCGAACCTGGGACCCTGGAGCTGTGAAGCAATTGCGCTATCCACAATGCTACCGTGCTGCCGATGCTACCGCTTTAGAAGCGGTTCCACTATCTAGCCCTCGCCGCCCTGCCCCCCCACCACCATGCCTCCACACACCCTCTACCTACCTACTCCCATGCTCCATCTGTGCCACTTGATACCCCCATGCCACCTCCATAGGCATTTACCGAGTATCCATTTTGGTCAGACCTCGGGAGTCAACAAACTATTAGAACACACACTGGTATACACTTGATGCTGAAAAATAACTATCTAAAATTCATGAAATCTATTCAAGTATTTTAAATCCCTTCAAGTTAAATGTTTTAAAAATAAACTTCTATACAGTAACCACATCAAAGACAGCACATTCTTTAATTGCCTCCTTAAATGTCAATCAGAATATGAACTCAGCAGCCCCACTAAGATGAGGGCACTTGTAGCATTTGAAACTCAAGCCAAGTATTCATAATTACCTCAGCTGTAATAACAGCACTTGAGAAATGTCAATAAATAACTATATTGAAACTTCAGGAACAGATAACAATGGGGGCAATTCTCTGACTGCGTTGCACCTGGCACAGATCCTGCTATACATAGATACATAGAACAGCACAGAACAGGCCCTTCGGCCCTCGATGTTGTGCAGAGCATTGTCCGAAACCAAGATCAAGCTATCCCACTCCCTGTCATTCTGGTGTGCTCCATGTGCCTATCCAATAACCGCTTGAACGTTCCTAAAGTGTCCGACTCCACTATCACAGCAGGCAGTCCATTCCACACCCTAACCACTCTCTGAGTAAAGAACCTACCTCGGACATCCCTCCTAAATAGTCTCTGAACGTCCACTCTATCTATCCCCCTCATTATCTTATCAACCTCTATTAAGTCGCCTCACATCCTCCTCCGCTCCAAAGAGAAAAGCCCTAGCTCCCTCAACCTTTCCTCATAAGACCTATCCTGCAAACCAGGCAGCATCCTGGTAAATCTCCTTTGCACCCTTTCCAATGCATCCACATCCTTCCTATAATGAGGTGACCAGAACTGCACACAATACTCCAAATGTGTTCTCACCAGGGTCATGCATAGTTCCAGCACAACCCCGCGCTCTTAAACTCAAGCCCCCTGTTAATGAACGCTAACACACTATAAGCCTTCTTCACGGCTCTATCCACTTGAGTGGCAACCTTCAGAGATCTGTGGACATGAACCCCAAGATCTCTCTGTTCCTCCACATTCCTCAGAACCCTGCCGTTGACCCTGTAATCCGCTTTCAAATTTTTTTCTACCAAAATGAATCACCTCGCACTTATCAGGGTTAAACTCCATCTGCCATTTTTCGGCCCAGCTCTGCATCCTATCAATTTCTCTTTGTAGCCGACAACAGCCCTCCACCTCATCCACTACTCACCAACCTTGGTGTCATCAGCAAATTTACTGACCCACCCTTCAGCCCTCTCCTCCAAGTCATTGATAAAAATCACAAATAGCAGAGGACCCAGCACTGATCCCTGTGGTACACCGTTGGTAACTGGTCTCCAGTCTGAAAATTTTCCATCCACCACCACCCTCTGTCTTCTATGCTTTGTCGGGAGAATAGCACGAGAGCCTCAAAACAGGCTCCATGCCTGCCGCCACAAACAGTGCGTGCCACAGAGGCTCTGAGGACATTGTAGCCCTGGCTGGTTCAGAGACTATTTAGGAGGAATGGGCATCGGGGCCCTCCTTTCCAGTCACCAGCCCCTGTCCCCCCACGCCACCAAACCGGCAGTGCTAGGGCACCCCCCTAGGGCAGGTTGTCACTGCCAATGCGGTACGGCATGAAGGGGGTAATTTAGCAACCCGTAGTGGGGTGTCGCTCACCTGCAAGGGGGGTGCCCTAGCACTGCCGGTTTGGTGGCGTGGGGGGACAGGGGGCGGGTGGCTGGAAAGGAGGGCCGCGATGCCAGTGATCTTGGGGGGGAGGGGGGTTGATGCTGTAGAGGTGCTTTACTGTCACTTTGGGATCGACAATTCCAATCGTGGGTGGATGCGATCTGGATCACACCGACCCACCCAGTAGGAATCACACTGTGTTTCCCTCCGGAGACCACACTTCAAAATTATTCCGGAGAATTGCGCCCAATGTTTTTTTCCTAACCTACACCAAATAGCTTGTCACTCAAGTTGTCCAAGAGAGGCTGTTCATTTTAGCTCTATAACTGACAACTTCAGCCTGTTTTTCTTGCGTGTTTAAAGAGCTGTGGATTGAAAACACTTCAATTCATGACAGGATCAGATCTTCTCCACCCTTCAAGACCTTTTACCTCTACTCCATAAATTCATGACTCCCCACCCTGTGGGGTAAGGTCCTGGGAAGAGTGAAAGAGGAGAGTGTCTGTTTGGACTCCGCACTAGTTTCAAATGATCCTGCTGAGTTTGAGTTTCCGGCCTATGAGAGTCACACTCTGCTCCCTTACCCCGTCAGAAAAAAACTGGATCTGTCGGAAATAGGGGCAGGACTTCCACATTCGGGGCCCACTTAATATTTTTAAAGGTCTCCAGAGTTGGCCTGACTGTGTGAAAATCCGGCCCACTATCGATGGGTCAGTAGCCTGGCGCATGCACACAGAATAATGACAATTGAACAAGAATGCTGGACGGTTGCTTGCACTAACGAACTAGAATTGCTATTAGTTAGTGCATGGGGGAAATAGGGGGAGAAAC